>NW_011489342.1:1811819-1817660 GCF_000754665.1 Bison bison bison | reverse complement strand
TGCCCCCTCCCTTCACGCTTTCCCCCAGCTCCAGCCCCAGTCCCTGGGTATCTGGCTGGGGAGGTGTGGGCTGCCAGGCAGCCCAGCTGCCTGAGGTGTCCAAACTGCTGAGTTAGGTGTGGTTTTGAGATTAAAGCCAGCGCTTTTCCTGTGGCCTCTGATAAGGGTGATCCTGGGTGCTTATCTGGCAAGGTCTGTTTTAGGGCCCATGGACATCTGTGAGGCTCAGCCAAGTCCCACCTCCAGGCAGAAAGGAGCCCTGGGGGGATAAGCGCCCTTCTCCCCATCTCCCAAGGCCCTGCTGGGGCACCCCGGGCAGGCAATCTCAGGCCACCAGTGGGGGACACTGGGCCCTACCCGCTCTGCGCCACCCCTCCTCTGCCCCAGCACAGGGGCCAAACCTAAGGGGTGCTGTTAACAATGATGTCAGGACACTTGTGTCAACAGACTGTGCTGTGTGGGGAAGCTTAGTCTGAGGAAGAATTGTTCCATTATCAGTTGGTCTCCTGACACCCTGTTCTCCAAATTCCTGGGCTCAGATCCTTCCTGGATTTTACTGGGGGCACAGAGCTCAGAGGAGGAAACTCGTATGGGGGAGAAGTTGCTTCTTTGAAGCCTGACCCTGAAGGAGGGTAGGGGAGTTGGAGGGGTAGGGCACTCCAGGTGGGACGGGAGCAGGGCAGAGTTGCCAAGGGAAAGGGGCCTGGGGAGTCCAGGGGGTGGGGGTGAGCAGGAAGATGGAGGATTTTAGGGCTGGCTCCTGAAGGACTTTGCACGGCAAGCGAAGAAGCTTGAGCTGTCTCTGAGCACTGCAGAGCCACGGGGGGTTTCAGAGCAGGGTGGCAGTAGAGCCAAGCTGGCTTAGAAGACTAAAACTGCAACAGTGTGGAGGGCGAGGCAGCTCAGAGGAGATGCCAGCTTCCAAGCTAGGGCATGGAGAGGAGGAGCAGGAGGATGACACCCTGCATTTTAGTGATCCAGCCTGGGGAGCAAGGTGGAATCCCTTGGGCCTGCCTGGAGTCAGGGCCCCCCTCTCCCCTGCTTCCTGGCGGGCAGACTTCAGCCATGAATAACCATCCCCTCTTTCAGCTCCCCCGTCGGCACTGACGACTGCGATTCTCCTGGGAACAGTCTTTGCAAAACATGCCTGCCCTCCTGATGAAGGCTTCCTCCATCTCCTGCCTTGGCAGACCATGAAGGAGGGGGCCTCAATGTGAGGAAGTGCCCAAGCCTTTGTTCTGGCCCAGGCCACGGCTGGACCCACTGCCCATTGTTTCTAGAGCTGTTGGTGACCTTGGGCCAGCTGGACGGGACCAGTCAGCTCCCTTGGGCCTGGCCACCTCCAAATGCACATGGAAGACAGCCAGTCTGGCAGGATGGTTCTCGGTCCCTCAGTGGCCTTGGGGAGGGCCTCTGCCATGGCGGGAGGTGGGGGACCTCGGGGCCTCATTTGTATTCTCGGAGGCTGAAGCCCCCCATTTCTGGCCATTTGGACATTCTGGAAACTGCTCCACTCCCGAGGATCAGGAGTTTCTTAGGAAGGTAAAGAGAGCTCCCAGATCCTGGTCCCAGGTTCACGCTTCCTGCATGTCTGCTGTGTCACGGCCTCGGCTCTCTGGGACTTGTTGATCAGAGGGCCCGAGTCTATCCATCTGCTCTTCTCTCCCTGGGTTTGGGGGAGTCTGTCTTGCACCCACCATGGGGTGTGCACTGTGAAAAAGGGGCCCAGACAGCTTGATTACTTGGGTTTAGATCTTAGCTCCAATGTCACCTAAGTTATAAAACAAACAAAATTAAAACCTCTCTGAATCTCAGATTCCCTCCCTGCAAAATGGGAATAATCACATCCCATGCCTCTGAAGTTTGGTGTGAGGAGTAAGTGTACAGTGCTTGGATCAGAGCCCATCACCCAGTCTGGGCCTAGTAGATGCCAGTCTTTTACTGGAAGTTGGATGGGAAGGCACAGGAATTGAGGGGAGCACGTCTCACTCACTGAGTGTCCAAGAAGGGTGACCAGGAGGAAGCTGAGAAGCAGCGAGGCCAGATGGTCCTTAACCTGTCCACTGAGCCCTGGAGGTCAGTCCCTTTCCTCATACCTTTCCAAACCCATCCCAAAATAGCTGTCCTTCTTCTCCCTTCCCCAGTTCTTACTGCATCTGAGTTAGATGGAGAAATGTCTTCCTCTCTAGTTACCCCCATAAGGCCCTCCCTCCCGACTCTGGACTTTGATCCCCTCTTGTGCCGTTTGTGAAATGAGGCACTTGGATGATGTGGCCCTAGATAGCTGGGCCCACAGTCTCAGTAGTGATCGCTTGTGTGTTAAGACCCAGACCAGCACCCGACCGGCATCTCCCTCCAGCCTCCTGCTTCCAGATGAGGAAACAGAGTCTCAGAGCATCGGGGCACTCTCCCAGGGCCCCAGGCGGACAGAAGGCAGGTGCCAAGGCTTCCTATTTGCTCGCCTGCCTCCTGAAGGTCAAGTGGGCGGAGGAGAGGCTGGGCTTCCTGGGACCCCTCCTCTCCTATCTTCCCTTACTTCCTGCCCTGTTGCCAGCTCAGGCCTGAGACTCTGGGGGCGCTGGAAACATCTGCGAGTGTCCTGGTTTCTATACCAGCAAGCGATTGTGTGGGAGCCCAGCCTTTCCTTCAATTCAGGCTGCAGACTTCTCCCCTCGAACAGCCCAGAGAGAAGGATGGGTCAGAGTCCCCGTTTGGCACCGCCCAGAAGGAAGCCTGGCCTGCCAAGGTGGGAGCAGCCATCTAGCCCCAGCGTCTCCTGCAAACCCCATTTCCTATGCCCCTTCCCCCAGTCCTCCCCATCCACTCCCTACGACTTTGGCAATCACAGATAATGCCAAGAGCTTTTGTCCTTCTTCCCTGCTAACGCAGACACACCTTGGCTTTATTTGTCTAGATTTTCCATTTCCTTTTCTGAGAAATCATCAGAGCCCTGCACATCTCTTTTATCACAAAGAAGGCTGGGGAGAGAGGGCAAGTTCTGAATCATCATGGGAAGAGCTAGTGAGAAAGACTGTGGACCCAGCTCCCAGGTGACCCCGCTGTGCTCTATCTGACCCCGCTTCAGGCCGAGATGACCACTTGGGTTGGCCTTTCATAGGAACAAACCTGTTTACAAGTGGAGGGCCTTGGGCGGGGGCAGTGACCTCCCAAGGCCTCTTGGCGTGAGGCTGACGAAGTCTCTCTCCTCCTGGGTCCGGTCCATGGCTATGCCCATGGTCGTGTTCTGAGGCCACGTTGGAGATCCTCGCTCAGCCCCAGCTCCCACCATCCCCGGTCTGGAGCTCTCTGAGGCCACAGCCTCTCCACCTCTGGCGTGGGTGTTCCCTGAGTAGGCAGGGCCCAGGCCTCCCCCTCCACACCAACTGGGATGGGAAGCAGAGATTCGGGCTGCGAAGAGAAGATAGACTCACACAGGATGTCCCAGCGTGAGGGGGGCACTGCACCATCCCACCTCTACCAGTGCCTCTCTGCGGATCTGAGCCAGCAGCGGAGAGAGGGGTGGTGGGGAACCTCCCCACCTCTGCCGTAGCCGGAAGCCCACCCGATTCCATCCCTCCTTCTGCTTGGTCTTTCCTCTCCGCAGACCACCTCCCTTCCTTTACATAAACAGATTTGTCTGCCATGTCTCCTCCTCCGGGAAGCCTTTCCTGATTATTGGGAAGAGGTGGGGTTCTTCCGCTGCCCACAGGTCCACCTCACCCCTTCCTGAGGCTCAGGCCCTGGCCTTAGCTGCCCTCTTCTGAACACTCAGGGTTGAGTGGTGAAGCCTCAGAGCTCCAGGTTTGCCTCTGTTATCAGAGCCCTTGAGCCAGCTAGTGTCTGAGCCCGTAGGTGTTTGGAAGAGTCATCTCCCATGAGCATTGACCAGGCTGGGCACAAGGGGCACTGTGTCCCTCAGGGGTGCATCCCACGGGGCTGCCCAGGCTCAGTCCTTCTCATGGAAAGGCCTGCCGTGCCCCTAAAACATAGCCTGTTTCTCAAATCTCCTGATGGTGAGGGCTGCTTCATCAATTCCCTGGGCAGCCAGAATCAGGGGAAAGACTTTCTCCTGATAACAGAGAGCTGTGTCTGTTATCATAGAGTAAGAGTAAGTAAACACTTCTTTCCTTTCTTGCCATGGCTTCCAGGAAACTCCAATGGAAAATGATACTCAGTTGCGATTTCTCTCTTGTATCATGAGAAGGTTCCTTCCTTTCTGTGCTTGTATTTTAACTAGCCTCAGATCAGGAGTTTATTTTGCTTGCCTGTTTTGGTAATTCAGCTCCTTGCTGCTCAAGGTCCTGAGACAAAGGGTCTTGAGACCAGCAGCACTGGTATCATCTGGGAGCTTGTTAGAAATGCACACTCTTGGGCCCCACCAGATCCGCTGAATCAAAATCTGCATTTTAACAAGATCCCCAGGGGATTCATGTTCCCATCAAAGTCTGAGAAGCACTGATGGTCTCCTCAGATGCTTTGGGAACAGATGTAAAAGAGATCTGAAATAAGACCAGTAGTGATTCTCCCATTTCCTACCCTGATTTTTTTACCAGTGAAATTTATCTCTGCTGAAGCCTTGCTCAAGCTGACCCCACCCTGTCACACCAGCCCTGGCTCTGATTTTGGTCCCCAGTTGTGCTGTCTAGCAGGCTTAGGTCACTGAGGGGATGGGATGGGAGTCTTCTTAAGTTGTGATCTATAGGATGAGGCAGGTGGTGGGCATGTGCCCCAGGACCGGGGACCCTCCATGGGCCAGCTTTCTGCTCCCTCATGAATCAAGGTCATCTTTCTACAGTACTGGGCTCTGGGCAGTGGCTGCTCCTGGCCACTCCCAGGAGTAATGGAATTGTCCTGGTGTGATCTTGCTGGGCTTGGGCTCCCTACCACTACCAGGATGAAACAGGAGCACAGAAGGCTGGAGAGACTTGGGGATGGCCCCTCTGATACGTGATAGCCCCTGAAAAATAGTCCTTGAGTCCCCAGTTCTTCTGCAAAAAGCTGTTGCTGGTCAGTGTTAGGGGGCACACTTGGTCTGTGGCCCTGAAGGGCAGGGCTGGTGAAGATGGCAGCATTGCTGGGAAGTGACAGATGAAGAACCACTCACTAACCACAAGAGCTCCTCACCAGGAGCAGATGAGGGGTTCCTAGGGGGAGAAGTATCCACAGAGGAGGTCATAGCCCTCTGAAAGGGAAAATATTAAGCGCTTCCAAGGTCTGATGAAATGCAATTTTTAGGCAGCCTGTACTAGCCCTTCAGATTCTGAAATTCTATGATTCAAAGTCCTCCTCCTCCAAGAAGGCTTCTATGACTTCTCCTGCCCTCACCGATCACTCTCTCCCTGCCAGCGGGCAATCTTGCCCAGGCTCTTCTCTGACTGCTTTGTACTTGTGAGTCTGGGCCCCCTCAAGCAACCTGGTAACTCAAGTCTGGGTCTCCCCCTCTGCCCCGCTGTCCTTTGGCAGGGTAGAGATGAGAGGCCGATGAGAGGAAGATGCCAGTAGCCGATCCAGGTCAGTGGGTCCCTTTTCCTGCTGACTCAAAATATAGCCACTTTCAGGGCATCTAGCTCTTGAACATGGAGGGCTCAGAGGAAGCCCTCTCACCACCTCTTAACCTGCTGCCAACATTCTATTTATTCACTTTCAGGCCTGACCCTTCCTTGGACAGAGGCAGGATTGACACGAGGGGACCCGAGGTTCCTGAGTTTAGGGCAATACTGCCTCAACCTCAGGTGCTGGCTCTTCAGAGGTCCCAGTGATGTCAGCCCGGAGCGGGTGGTGGGGAGGGGCGAGTCCTGCCTCTCAAGCAGCGAGTCCCTCCTGATCGCTGCGCTCGCCTGC
>NW_011489342.1:1809325-1811719 GCF_000754665.1 Bison bison bison | reverse complement strand
GCCTGCCACTCTGTTGGTGGGGAAAGGGCCTAGGCTGTGACTAGTTCACTGTGTATGACACCGCGAAAGCCACTTGAGTCTGTGGCCTCAGTTTACCTTTGTGCAATAAGGCGTTGATGACCTGAAGGCCCTCCTGTCCTAATGGCCTAGTACTCAGGAGATCAGAGATGCCCAGTCTTGGTGGCAGGGGGGCCCTGGAAAGAGTTACACAGGCACCATGTGGACTTCCTAGGACTGACTGGTATACCTGTAAAAGAGTAGCACAAAGCAGGAGGTGTGTGTGTTGGGGTGAGGCTGCCGGTACTGGAGGCTGGGGAGTTAGGGCCCTTGCGGGGCCCAGGAGCCCAGGGCAGGGGGCCATGTCATCATTTTCTCATTAGGCAAGACAGCGATCCGCCTGTGTGAGATGATCTTGCTGGCCCTGTGGGCTCCAGGAATGTTGGCTTCACATGAATAGAATCCCCAGACTGGACCACAGAGGGAGGGGTCTCTGGTGGATGTGGACAAGGGCAGCTCTGCCTACCTCCTCCCACCATCCTAGACTCCCCCCACCAGCCCCAGCCCACAGAATTCTAGAAAATCAAAGAGTGAAAGAGGGGGGTCCCCATAGCTGGCCTTGCCCCTTTGGGCACTGCAGGGTCTCAGCACACCCACCCTGACACTGGCTGGTGGGCTGGCAGCTGGCTGGTTCCATTCACCTTTGGACACTTGCCCAAGCTGCCCTGCACAGTGAGCTTGCTCCCCACCTGGCTGTGAGCAGAGAACTGGGTCAGACTCAGTACCCATAGCCACCCAGGGCTGGGGGGCAGAGTCCCATCTGGAGAGAAAGTGAGATAAGATAATTTCCAAGAGAGAATCCACAAAGCCGCTGTGTTACAGAAATGCCCGCTGCTGCGTTCCTCTTGCCCTTGGCTCCTCCTCTCCACCATTTAACTTCAGCTTCATGTTGAGGAGCAGAGGGAGGTCCTGGGCTTGTGAACAGCATGGGTGGCTGCAGCTGTGAGGGCTTGGAGATGCCAGAGAGGCCGTGCAGATGTCCCCGGGCTCAAGATACAGGCAGCAGAGGCCACAATGTACGCGGCAGAGCGTTTCAGAGGTGCAGGGGTTTGTGGGCCATGATGTGTATCTTTACTCTGTGTGTTTGCACGTGCGTGCACGTGCAGGTGTATATATTTGGGCATGCACATGTGTTTGTATGAGTGCAACATGTGTTTTGTGTACAAAAGCCAATGTGTGTGCATTGCATATATATCCATGTGCAATGTCCATGTGTATGTGTGTACATGTGTGTGAGAATATGCTGTGTGTATGTGCACACATGCATGCAAGTCCATTCACTGTCAGGCAGAAGGAAGGGTCATACTGGCCTGTGTTGTAGCAGCTGGGTCAGGTGTGACGTGGCAGGGCTGTCAAGAGGGATGAAGGACTCACGATGAAGGAGAGAGTCGCGGACGCCGCCCAGCCCAGGACTACGCTTTACTTGTCAGAGAGGTCAGCCTAAGTCAGCACTGCTGGAGTGTGCCCATCTCCGGCACCTCCTTGAATACTGCCTTTGGCCTCAGTGGCGGTGGTGGTGGCCATGGTGGCGCTCCAAGCCGCACTGTGAGTTTTGTGAGCTCGGGGTTCTTTTGCTTTTGTGGGTCCCTTCCTCCATAAAAAATATTAAAAGTGGAATTTGATGACTAGGTGGATATGAAGACAAATGTATTAATCGTGGTGGCGAGGCACAAGCACAGTGAAAGAAGAATTTCCCTAAAGCTCTGGAACCTGCAGGACCAAGGCAGTCACACTGTGGGGCCTGGAGCGAGCACGACGTGGCACCAGCCGGCACCTGCCCCCACTGCTAGAGCCCAGTGGTGGCGTGCTGGCTGGAAACGCCACAGAGCCGGTGAGGCTCGGGCCCTAGGAAGTGCCCAGGGGTCCCAGCAGGGCCCAGAGGAGGCCATGGCATCCAGCATGTGTGAAGGGAGCAAGAGCCAGCTGGAGCAGGGTCCAGCAACCGGGATGGTTCTCGGGAGGAGGCAGGGCCCTGGGAGATGTCATGAGGAGGAGCAGAGGCAGTGGGATCCACAGGAGGGCAGGGAGGCCTGGTGGCCAGAGGGCACCAGGGCATCTAGGCAAGGGCGGGAGCAAGACAACAGGGAGCCTAGAGTCCTGGCCTGCTGGACTTACAGTGCCCACCTGGACACTCCCTCTGAGCCAATGACCAGAGGTGAGGCTGGGATGGCACAGGACATAGAAGTCAGGCTCCTCCAAAGGTACCTTCCAGATGCCCAGACACTTCCCTGAGTCCTTGCTGGAGCCCAAGGAGGAGGTGGCCTCTTGTCCAGCAGAGAAGGGAAGAGGAAGAGGCTGGGTGAGGCTGGCAGACTGGGCCTTGGCAGGAACCTGAAG
>NW_011489342.1:1806886-1809225 GCF_000754665.1 Bison bison bison | reverse complement strand
TTGCACTCTAGTCCTGGCTTAACTCTGACCCACCAAAGAACCTCGGGCATGTCACCTGGCCTCTCTGACCCTCTTTTCCCCATGTGCAAAATGAGGGCATCAGATCCCTTGTTCTCAGAAGCCCCCACTCAAGTCTTCATGCTTTGTGATCTAACAAGGCAAAGACAGATGTTCGAGGGTACAGGGCAGGAGGGTGTGTGGGTCTTGGAGAGTCGAGTGGGAGCTGCAGGGGCAGCCAGCCCAGTGGAGCAGGGGGTGCCTTGTGTGTGCCTAGGGTGAGGAGCGGCTCCAAACCCACTTCCCTGCCAGGTACCCCGTATGCTGATGTTGGCTCCAGGTGGAGCCCCCTATCCTGCCAATGTTCTCCTGAAGGGGGTGGTCAGCAGCTTGGGACAAATGGCACCACCAGCGTTTTCTGGAATGAGAGATGCCGCCCTCTTCGCCTGCAGGGCAGGGCTGGGGAAAACGTGACATCACTCCCTCTTGGAGGAACTTCTCCAGTCCTAGCAGAGAGGGGCATAAGGGCGTGAAGGGGCGGGGGCTGTCCCGTGTCCTCATTCAGGCCTAGGAGCCTAGCCACCCCCCCACCCTCCCACCAGGCAGGGGGCAATTTTCCCATACTGTCTCACTGGATCCTTTTCTGTAGCTTCAAGTAAGGTCTATTGCTGGAGAGTTGCCAAGACGTCAAAATAGAAAATCCTGCTTTCCAGAAAGAGGTCTGACACTGTCCTACTCTCCCTACCTCCCCAACAAGCCTTGATATTATACAGGGTAGGCAGGGAGGGGGTGAGGGCAGCATGAGGAGAATCGAATGGGAGGCAGTAGTTTAGAAAATTACTAAATCGTTCCGCTTCTGGTGAATCACTGGTGGCCGCTAAATCCGGTTTTGATTTAAGGGGGATCGTGTGACGCCTCAATGGCCAGGAGTTATCTGTCACACGGGGAAGAATTCACATGCTTTAAGAGGTGGGTACATTGTCTCCAGGGGGAATTGGACAGTCAGCCAGCAAAAGTTTCCAAGATCATGTCTGCAACACCCAGCCCTGCACTCAGTTCTGTGGGGGATACTGTGGATGGGGAGGGAGAAGACCCAGGCCCTTGGGCCCCACCTCACCCCTCCAGGTCAGAAGGGGACAGCACAGGCTGGGGTGAGCTCAGTGCTGTAGCTGTGGGTGCTGCTGTGGAGGAGGGGTCAGAGGAGGCTGGCGTAGCAAGGAGGCTGGAGACAGGGTTCGCACGCAAACATCTGGGCAAAGTGAGCCTGGTGGCTCAGGGGCCCTGGCCTTTGTCTGGGGCTGGAAGGGGTGGTGGCAGGTGCCACACAGGGTGGTTAGTGGAGAGCCTTGAGGAGGTAGCCAAGGATTTGAGTCTCCGTTTTGGTCTCTGTACTCTGGGCTTCGGTCCTGCCTCTCCTGCCTCTTGGAGGGGAATGGCCATGCCTCCCAGGAGTGACGACTCTGTGCTGGAGCCAAATCCTTGCTTCCCAGTCAATGGGGGCAGACAGGCCCCATCTGGGCAGCCCAGGTCAAGGTCAGGGTGGTATGGTAGCCAGTGCCCTATTGAGGGGAAGAGCTACGAGGACCAGAGGGATTCTCTGGGAGTGGGCGTTCATGGCTTCTTCTCCAAGACCCACAGGGACTTTGTCCTGTATCTCCACCCTCCATCGGTGCACTCTGCCAGGTTCAGAAAAGCCTGAGGGATTTTGGGAAATTCATCCAAGCTGCTGGTGAGCTGATGACTGTCACGGCCAGTCTGCTGCCTGCGTCTCCTCCCACCTCAAACTCCATCTTCCCGGTGGGCCTCCTGGAGGGAATGAAGTCATTGTTCCCCACAACTCAGCCCATGGGTGGGAAATCCCTGTGGGCCCAGAAGGGAGGGTCCATCCGCTCTTTCCTTCTGCCCTGTGATCCACAGAAGCTCCTGGCTCTGAGAGTGACAGCCTTGGCCACACCCGTGGGCGTCTTCCCCCCACACAGCCCAGGGCCAATCCTTGGCCAGTGTGTGAGTCTCTGTGCGTCCACCTCTGGACCAAGCGGAGGTCCTCCCGCTGGATCCGGTGGGGACCGGGACCAGACGGCCCTGGGAACAGCCAGCTCTGACTGGAAGGCAGGTCTCCTGGGCATGTCAGGAAGAAGAAAGCACATCTGGAAAAGCGTTTGCTGAGGCTGCTGCTCCGGCAGGGCCAGACAGTGCCCAGGCCTCAGGGGCGGGGGAGGCGGGCAGCCCCCCCTTATGTAGGCTGGCTCAGGCCTGTGGGTTCTGGAGGCCGGGCCCACACCACTGCCCATGGGAGGGCCACGGAGCCTGAGCCAGGCTGCACGGAGGGGGAACTGGGTGGG
>NW_011489342.1:1802515-1806786 GCF_000754665.1 Bison bison bison | reverse complement strand
GGTGGGGGAAGTGCTCTCCTTGGATCCCAAGCTCCCCAGCTGGTGGGGCTGCACAGGTGACTCCCAGCTTCTCCACGTACACTCTCTCCTTGATGCTCCCTTCCCCATGCACCCCTGACCCTACCAGAATTATGCTGGGAAGTTGCAGGTGGTCCTTTCACACCTATCTCTCACCCATCCTATTGCCTGGGAAGCTGGCCTCCCCAGTCCTTGTACTTGTTCCTGGGCTAGCAGAACTGGGATTTCCTATTAGGGGCCCTGATAGGCTGGCAGAGAACCAGACTGGGGCTCCTGAGTCCCCCAGCTCTGCCATTCCTTGGCAAACCACTTACCCTCACAGCCTCCCAGGGTTGTGGTGAGGACGGGCCCTCAGATAAAGGCTGTTTCCATTTTTTCCTTCCCTGATTGGGCTGGTTTTGCGGCCAACCAGCGAGGAGGTGGAGGGGTTTGGGGCCTTTTAGGATCTGTGGCTCCCCCTTCCCCACTGGAATGGTCAGGACATGGCCACAGAGGCCCTTTTACATGACATGAGATGGCGGGCCAATGAGGAGAGATGTCTGCCATTGTTCTGGAGATGCCCGCACTCTGATGGCGCCTCCTGCTGACGGCAGTGCCTTCATCCAAAGAAAGGCAGCTGCCACGCTGGCCTCGGAGAGGGGGCAGGAAATGCAGGGGGCTGGAGGGTACTGCCCGAGGACCCTCGTATCATCCTGAGATTGGTGGCTGCCTAATTTGCCTGGGCAAATTGCTTTGTCACAGCCCCTCCACATCCCCCATCTCCTGCCCAGCTCCAGATGGACGTGGGCCTCCAGCAAGTACACACGCACACACATATGCCCTACTGTCACACGCTTGGTCACCCACACAGAGCCTGCAGGCTCATATGCTAGGCTTCAGGGGGACGAGGAGCTGGGCCACCGGGCTGTAGTTGTCCTCCCGGTGCCCGGAATGGTGTTTGGCACTTGAAAAGTGCTCAGTAATTATTTATGGGATGAATTAGTGCTTCCCAGGTGACCCTCACCCCCTGCACAGTAACACAAGATGCCTGGATCCTGACCTGGCCCATGGACACCGTCACAGAACCCGAAGCCCACACAGGCCCGTGCAGACTCCTGTTCCTGTCTCCAGAACAGGCGTGCTACGCCCCCACGCCGGCCTGTCTAGTGGTCCCTGTGGGGCTGGAGTCAGCTCTCTCCCTGCTGCCTTCCTCAAGCCATCCTGGCTGGGGCCCAGCACCTACTGGCGTCAGAACTGGTCGCTGCCCAAGCCGAGGGTGTGTGTCTCTCCTCAGTGGACATGGAGTCCAGGACTTGAAGGGAGCAGTTCTGCTCCAGAAGACCCTTCTCTGAGGTGCACCCCAACCTTGTCTTCAGAGCCTGGTCTGAGGGTAAACAGGCCATCCGCCAAAGCCTGAGAATGCGGGGATCCCGGCCACGCAGAGGGAGCTCTGGTCAGAGGCTTGGAACTGACCAGAGAACCCTTCACTGAGGGGCATGGTGGCCACCAGGCCATGGGGCCAGGGCTAGGGAGCAAGGAGCCTCCCAGGGTGTGGAGAGCTGAGCTGGGTCTGCCCAGAGTGAAGGACGTGGAGGAGGTTCCGGGAAGTGGCCCAGTGGGGCTGGCTCCCTCTCTCAGACAGTTAATAAGGCACCAATTACCTCCGGCCACAGGGCTCTCTGCGCAGGCTGGGCCCGTCGCCACCATGCTGCCTCCCTGCCTCACGTCCACTCCATCCTGTATTTACAGACACTTAGGTGTGCTTAGGGGCACACAGCTCCCCAAAGCTCCACCCCAGAGGGCCTCCTCTCCCAGTAAACACCAGGCTGACCGCTGACCCCAGGGCGAGGGCAGCTCTGGTGCGCCACAGTCGGGCAGGAGGGAGGCCAGTGAGGGCTAGCATTATCTTCTGCAGATGGCCCCTGGACACACACAGAATTCCGAGAAGCCCTTCCCCTCACTGGGCCTCAGTTTCCCACCTGTAAAATGGGGAGAAGCCAGCATTCTCGTGGTGTAAATGAAGAAGGGCTGTGGTGAGGCAGGTAGAAGAGAGCTAGGAAGACCCCTCCCTCCTGGGTCCAACCTCACCCAGGGTCCCACCTGGCTCCTCTTCTCACAGGATAATGCGTAGCAGGCTGGTGGCTCCTCACTGGGCTCCTGGCCCAGGGATCCAGTTTCTTCTCATTTCCTCGGCTGCCTCCGGGCGTCTGGTTTGGGGACGCACAGGGTAGAGGCTGGACTACGGGACAGGGTGGGGGTGTGGATGGTCTGCAGAGCAGTCCCTGCCCCTTCCCTGCTGGGGACACTGTCTGATCCCTCCCCCAACTCCTCCTGCTCGCTCATCTTTCTCTTTCAGACTCCTGCCTCTGGGTCCAGTCCTGTCTCCCCACTTTCCAGCTTGTGTCTTCACCCTGCATGCCCTCTCTGTCTCTCTTACTAAGCCAGACCCGCCTCCCTGTCTCTGCCTGGGGATCTACCCCTTTTACTTCCACTTTTGCTGATTCTGCTTCTCTGTCCATCCTTCTCTCTCTGTCTCTCTTCCTCTCTGTCTGTCTCCTTTTCCTCTTCCTTTTCTCTGGGTCTTTCCATCCCTCACTTTCATGCTCCCTCCTCCCCACTGCCAACCACAGGCCTCCCGTCTCCAGGTTATCTGCTTTTCCTTCTGTCTCCCCTAGGGTCCGCCAGCTTGACAGTCTTTGAGACCAATATCCTCACCTGCCTTCATTTCCCCGCTCCTGCCCCGAGATCATTTTCTCAAATTGCCCCAGAACCTTGAGGGCTCCCAGAGTGGGGGCCTTCCATATCCTCACCTATCTCAGGCCGGCCCTTGACCAGAGTGTCGGGGGTGGTCACAGACAAGCTCTCTGTACCCTCTGGTGTTGCCGTGTCTCCATCAGCTGAGATCTGGCTGGTGGGGCTGGGGGCCCTGGGCTATTCCTACAGTGACATCCAGTGGCCAGGTCTGAACCAGGTGCAGGAGGCGCAGATAGCCCCTAGGAACCCCAGGACCTGTGGGCTTCAGGCTAACGTCACTCTCAAGTGGGATGGGGATGCCAGGCCAGCAGGGTCACGGTGCCCGCCTCCTGGAGAGCAACGTCCACCTGCTGATTCCTGCCGCTCACCCCGCCCTGTCCATCCAGAGGCCTGGTTTTGCCCTCCGGCACCCCCTGAGCTTTGCACACAGGGCGGGGACACCTGGATTTCTCTGGCCCCCTGAGTGGGGCCAACTTGGAGGAATTTCTCAAAGCCTATTAGAGCAGTGGCTGCCTCCTGCCTGCCTCCTCGGGCTGGGCAGGGCTGAGGGCGGAGGGAGAGAGGGAGGGAGGGGAGAGAGGAGGAAGGGAAAAAAAGTTGGCAGTCCGACAGCAGAGCTGTGTCTGCATCCATCGCTGAGAGGAGGCCTGTGTGGTGTGGGGCGGGCCAGGAGCAAGGAGAGGCCTTCCTCCCTTTGTGCTCCCCCCTTCTCCTCCCCCCGGGGCCCTATAAATAGGCCCAGCCCGGGCTGTGGCTCAGTTCTCAGAGGGAGGCGAGCACCAGGCAGCGGTCTCAAGCCAAGCCCCCTGCCAGCATGGCCAGCGAGTTCAAGAAGAAGCTCTTTTGGAGGGCGGTGGTGGCCGAGTTCCTGGCCATGATCCTCTTCATCTTCATCAGCATCGGTTCAGCCCTGGGCTTCCACTACCCAATAAAGAGCAACCAGACGACAGGTGCAGTCCAGGATAACGTGAAGGTGTCACTGGCCTTTGGGTTGAGCATCGCCACGCTGGCCCAGAGCGTGGGCCACATCAGCGGTGCCCACCTCAACCCAGCCGTCACACTGGGGCTCCTGCTCAGCTGCCAGATCAGTGTCCTCCGGGCCATCATGTACATCATTGCCCAGTGCGTGGGGGCCATCGTTGCCACTGCCATCCTCTCGGGCATCACCTCCTCTCTGCCCGACAACTCGCTAGGCCTCAATGCGGTGAGTGGGGTGGCCCCAGGCTCTGGGGGCTCTAGAATGGTGCTGAGATGGGTCCGTCTCATCCTCCACCCATTGTGCAGACGGGGACAGTGAGGAACAGAGAGGATGAGAGGTTGCTGGAGGTCAAGCAGAGCTGTACCTGGAACTCAGCTATGCCTCCCGTCCAGAGCCTGTTTTCTGCCAGGCACTGTGGGAAGCTGAGACCCAGAGCATAATGGTCTTGCCAATGTCCCCTGCGGGTCTCTATTGTGGGGAATAAGCTCTGGAGGCAGCTAACAGTGGGGCCAGCGGATCCTCACCCCTGGGCTGCAGTTTC
>NW_011489342.1:1797133-1802264 GCF_000754665.1 Bison bison bison | reverse complement strand
CCCCGCCTTCACACAGGTCCTCAAACAAACTGCCTTCAAGGAAAAAGCTCCTCTTGCTCTGCTGGCTCTGGGAATGGGACAAGACGGGAGGTGAAAACAGTTTCAGGACAGCCTGCAGGTGACTTTCCTGGATTGCAGCAAAGGGTGGGTGCCGGAGCAGGGACATCTAGCCTCCACTCTGATGGAGATGGACATCTTCCATCTCTGGGTCCGCTGTCTATCACCGGATGCAGAGAGGTGTGGCGCGTGTATTTGTGTCTATGAGCAGTGTGTGCACACGTGGATGCCGGCATGGGTCTCCGAACCTGTGAAAGCTGGCTATGTTACTTCTGAAAGTGTATCTGTGAGCGTGTCAGTGCTGCGGTGTGAGTGTGTCTGGAGGTGAGTGCATACATGTGTGTGCCCACTGCTCGGGCCTGATCTGGGGGCACTCATGATAAGCAGATGTGGGCGACTGGGTGGAAGCTGTGGAAAAGAATTCCTCCCGGGCCGCTTAGCACAGCTAATTGGCCGTTGGCAGGCAGCTGCCTGCTGTCGCCGACCTGGGCTTTTCCAGACCCTCAGCCAAGTGCAAACTCAGACCTGGCTTGGGCCACAGCAGGGGGAAAAATTGGCCTGAGAGGCTGAGGAAGGCTTGGAGGAGGTCTCAGAGTGCCCGAGGAGGTGTTTTCACAGGGAGGGAGAGAGAAGGAACCAGATCAGATCTGGGCTGGCGGGACCTGGGCAGGGCAGGCGGGTGTGGGGACAGTGAGGGAGGTGGCCAGAGGTTCCACAGAGAGTGGCGGGTGATTAGACAAGCAACTGTCCTCCTGCTTCTCAGCCAAAGTCCAGATTCGGCTGCGAAGGTCCGTGCAGAGGGCAGTTGGCATGACCCTGCCAAGCAGGGATTAGCACGCCTTGTGTCACCGTGACACCTCACCCAGTCCAGGACTGAAGGTTAGCCCTTCGGGCTGGAGTTTAAACTTTAGTCAAGGAAGATGTGGTCTCCGTGGGTGTAAGGTCCTCCAGGCTTGTCTCTAGTGGGGGCAGAGCTGGGCGACCTCAGGGCATGCCCACGGAGTAGGGTCAGGATCACGTCGGGGCTCAGCTGGGCATGATGGGCAAGGGGAAGGATCCTTCCTGGGGAGGAATAGAGTCTCCCCAGGCCTTCTGGCCCCCTCTTGACCTTCCTTCTCAAGGGCGAGTCAGGCCAGGCATCTGCTGGTGACTCTGTTCTCTCACACAGGCATCCCAGGCAGGCCTGAGGAGGGCAAGCATCCCTGTGCAATCTTGATCTGGCCACACCCTGATTCAGTGTCTTTTTCCCTTGCCAGCCTCCATTTTTCCAGTCTCCCCAATACCTGAGCTGGGTGGGTTGCAAGAGAGGGAGAAAAGGGAACCCAACCCTGAGTCGGGAAGCAGACAAGTTGGGTTCAAGGCCTGGCTGCTTAGTTGTTGACTTTCTTGGAGCTGAGAGCCCTCAAGTCTCCAAGAGGGGACCTAGGTCTCTTTGATATCTCTTGGCCACACCCATACTGCCAGCAAGCTCACTTTGTGGACTTGAGTTTATCTCTCTTCACAGGAGGGGCTGGCTAAGAGGAGCCCAAGAAGTGCCAGGCTGAACATAAGGGCATGAACATTGTTGTGGGAGCCCAGGGACTGCCCTGGCCCCACCATGGAAGTTTGGGGTCCAGAAACATGTGTCTTGGGCTGAAGAACTCAGAAAGGGTTCAGAACACTGAGCCTGGGATCTAAAGGGACCTGGGAGGTGGCCTCAGTGCCTCAAGAAGGGCAGAGACCAGTCTGCACAGCAGGTGACATGCTCTTTCCTCCAGGCTCTGGGAGAGGTTTCCCCTAGCCCCTTGAGTCCCGGGCCTCTCCAAACACAAACCAGTCGTTGGCATGGAGATTTTCAAGGAAAATAGGGAAAAGAAGTGGCAGGAAGTGGTTGGAGTGAGTCAGGGGGTGTCCCATGGGGATATGTTGGCGAAAACTTTCTCCTCACTGAGTCAGGGCTCAGGATATGCCCTGGAGCAACCGTGGACCTCTCTCCATCCTGCCACATACTAGCCGGTTCTCAAAGCCAGACCCTGAGTTTATTTCTGGAGTGAAAGACAGAGGCAGCGGCAGGTGCCTGGCCTGCCCTGCCCTACTTCAGCTACTAATACAGTGTGATTTCAGGCAAGCCACCTCATCTGTGTGGTCCCAGGTCCCATCTGCAGAATGGGTACATCGCAAGGCGTGGCTGGGTGCTGGGAAGTGGAAGATGCTCTTGAACCTTGAAATTCTGATCACTCACTGCCTCTGTTCACTCTTCCCCTCTCTTGCTTGCTCACCCATGTTCGCTGTAAACATGACTTTTGCTACTGCAGACTAAATTCGGGGCTGAGTCAGGCCGCTCCCTGCTCTGAGGAGTCCATGGTCCCGAGTAAGATAAGGCCACTGCGCATCTGTCAATGATAGGGGGCAGGAGGCAGGTGTGATAAGACGTGTCAGGATACCTGGGAACTTCTGACCTCGAGCTGCGATGAGGGCCAGGAGGCCTTCAGGGAGGAGGTGTCCCGGGAGCCTAAAAGTAGAGATTCCAGAGTGGAGGGAAGGGGTTTCCAGCAGAGGAGGTCATGGCCTGAGAATCACAGGGTGTGGCTGATGCAGGGTTGGATAGGGGGTGGGTCATGGTGGGAGACTGGGGCTCTAGAGAACAATGAGAGTTCAGGGTTCAGATCAGTGTCTGCCTGCGTCCCAGAGCCTGTGAATTCAGCCCCTTTGGGAGCTCAGGCAGAGTGCAAACCTCCCTTTTCCGGGGTTTTTTCTCAACCCCGTTGATGCTGGGCCTAACTGCCTGGAGAACCTCTTCTACTTGTTGCATCTGGCACCTGACTTTAGCCCCAAACTTTCTGCTTCCCCAGTTTCCTAAGCCTCAGTTTCCCCAACCACAGAATGAGAGTGCCCCCGACTCCCTAACCCCTCTTCCCCGTGCCACCAGTTCTTCCAGTGTTGAGGGCCCTCCGCCTCCCCCAGAGTTGAGGGTGGACTGGGGAAAGGGAAACCAGTTTTCCGATGGCCCTGTCCAGGGAGTGGGCTGGGGGCTGGGTGGTGGTGCCACAGATGGGACATGTAATTACTGTTTCCAGCCAGAGCCCAATGAGGGGGAAGGCGCAGAGAGAGGCAGAAGCTTTGCGGTGGAGACTTTCCTCACCATGGAAAATTCTGAGGCAGTTTCCCCCATTAGAGCCCTTGGAGCCGCCCTGCCAGCCCCATATCATCCATCCCGACACTGGCCCCTAACCAGGGCTTGCTCTGGGAATCCTCCTCTGAAGAGACTATGCCCTGAGAGGGGATACGGCCCACCAGGGCCCCTCAGTCTGAGGGGATTCACCTTGTTCCATTGTTCTCCCCAACCCAGGTCACAGCCTTCCCTCACTGCATTAGCTCACTGCAGGCCAATCCGATGCAGTCTCCCGCAACCTGACCTCAGGCCCACATGGTGTTCCCCACTTTCTCTAGGGCCCCACCCAGCAGGGTGCCTTTAGCCTTACCCACCGAGGGCTTTCCCCAAGCACCTCAGACATGCCCCCTGTCTGCACCTTGAAGACTGGCTTGGGCAAGCTTTCCTGGAGGCACAGGGAGCCCTTGATTCTTGCTGGCAGAGCCCCCCTGGGGGGCATGGTCCTTGCCCTCTGGAAGAACAGATGTATCTGAGCTGCAGATAAGGGCAGGAAAATTCCCTCAGCCTGACCCTCTGTCCGGGTTCAGAGGGGCTCCTTAACCCAGGTGGTTCCCCGGGGGTGAGTGAGGGGCTCTCTTCACACAACCGAGGAGCTGCGGGCCAGTGGACGAGTACACCCTGAGGCTGAAAACAACTCACAAGCTGGTAGTAAAGGTGGGAAAATGCCCATCCCCATGAACACGTCCTTTCAGTGCCCGAAACCCCACCCTCAGGACAACTTGGGGCTGGTGTCTGCTCAGGCTAAAGAAAGAACTTACTATTTTAAATTGGGGAGGGACAGCTTCCAAATCAATAAGTTCCTGGTCACCAGGGCTGTGCAGGTAGGGTGTGTTGGGCAGCCATGGCTCTGGGGCATGTGGCTCTTGTGGGGGGGGCAGTGGTGGGGGCCATCTAACATTCCAGGTGGGCGGGAGGCCCTATGACAGGCTCTGTGCTGTACAGAGACCGGCCGTTCACACGACCAGGTGGGAATCCTGCACTCAGGACCCTAGCCTGGAGGGTGACTGCAGGTCTTGGGGGAAGGGGTCCCATGTCAGGCAGGAAGGAATCTTAGAGACAGTTTGGGGCTATAATCTGGGCTGAGGCCTCTATTTTACTGATAAGGAAACCACGGCTCACAGACGGGTGGAGTCACTCAAGATTGTGTAGCAGGTGATGGTGGAGCAGGACTGTGACCCTAGCTGCCTGCCTACAACCCTTGAAAATCTCTGCAAATTGCACATACTTACACTGCACTGGCACACATGTGTGTGTGCACAGTCACAACGATATGATGCACATGGGCACGCACACACACACACACACGGGTGGGCGGGAAGCACCTTTTCAAGCCTGGGTGGTCCCCCTCTAGCCCTGGGACCCTAGGAGGGTGGAGGGGGGCCCCTCAATAGCACTTCTTCCTTTCCTGAGCAGGAAGCGGGGGCTGCCCCCGAGTGAAGAAAGAAGGAGGGAGGGAAGGAGGAAGCCCTTGCTTTGTGTATTGTTCCTTGTCAGGAAGGTGAAATGGCTTCTGAGAGCAAATAAAGGGCGCCTTGAGACCTGCTTCTTTCTCTCTTACTCAAGGGTGCTTCCATCCCTCTCCTCCCCCATCCCCAGCCAGTGGTGGACCTGGACGTGGGAGCACAGCACACGGGGACAGGGTGACAACTCAGAAATGCCACTAGACACACAACACAGACACACGAGGCCACACAGAGCGCCCTCCCCCGACCCCACCCCAGAGCCCACCTCTGCAAGAGACAGCGTCCCACCTAATAGGGTTAATACGTGACTAGTTCGAGTGTCCCCTGTGGGCTGAAAAAGAGGGTATATTCTTGAATTTGAAAGTGCAGGGCATACGGGGTTTGAATCTTCCCTGTTCTTGCTGTTTATGTTATTGACACTTCCCTCCATCAGTTTCTAAGGGAAGTTTAAACCCCTTCG
>NW_011489342.1:1794528-1797033 GCF_000754665.1 Bison bison bison | reverse complement strand
GGAAGTTTAAACCCCTTCGCTCTGGTAGTGGATCGATCATTTTCTTTTTGTAATTCTGTGAACTTTTGTGTCATCTATTTTTAGGTTGTATTCTTTAGTGTGTACAGGTTGAGAACTTTTATAACTGTTGGACAGACTTTTCACTTACTTAGTGTCTAATAAACCTCTTAATGTCTAAGGAAAAAGAAAAGAGTCACATCTGGACATATGTGGTCACCCAGAGACTCTGCAGAGAGCAATGCAGAGAGACACACAAAGCTGTGGATACCCAGAGGCACATGTGCGCTTGAAAAAATCACCGATGGAAGGGTGATACTTGGGGAGGGGGCTCACTGAGGTCCCCCTCACTGGGATACTGAGTTCCGCAGGCAGTGGGTAGGTGGGGCGGTCCTTGATATCTTGTTCTTTAATGGATGCCCAGAGCCCCGCCAGGCCTGGTTCAGGAAGGGTGGGACCCCAGGATGCTCAGGTCATGCTGGGGTCTTGGGCCTCAGGAGTCACTTTGGTCAGTCTGCTCATGGGCAGCAGGGAGAGGAGGGTTCGAAGTTCATTGCCTGGAGAGGTCGGCTCTGTACCACCCTGGGGCCTGGGGCACCCTGGCAGCTACAGAACATCTTCTGCCAGCTCCTCAGTCTAAGGTGGCAACAGATAGGACCTTTAGCCACATGCATAGGTAGCCAGCACCTTTGCCTGTGAGCATAGGCAGCATCTGGCATTGCCATCTCCTTCCCAGGCCTTGACCTCCCCGTTTGTAATCTCACAGAGTCTTGAGCATGCTGCCCTGCAAGGTCCATAGAGACTAATACTGGCCTGCAGTCTCCCAGCTAGAAAGCAAATGAATCAGCCCTGACTCCAGAGAACCTCCCTCTAGAGTGGGTAGAAATGCTAGAAAATTTACATAATCTGCCACTTCTTTTGGGGGAGAGGGGACACACCGAACAGCTTGTGGGATCTTACTTCCCTGACCAGGAATCGAACCCAGGCCCTCAGCAGTGAAAAGTGCAGAGTCCTAACCACTGGGCCTCCAAGAAATTTCCTTGTCTGCCCCTCCTGTCTCCACACAGTAAGTGTCCCTTCGAGGTCTGGGCAGGGAGGTGAGAAGGTGTCCACATTCTGTCCCCACTGAGCTCCCAGCCAGGGGTTCTGAGGCACCCGATAAGAGGCAAAAAGGTTATTTCTCTGCAAGATTTGCAGGCCGTTCAGTGAGGGCTTGATGAGTGAAAGCAGAAGTTAATTCCAGCCAGGGACCTGAGAAAACTTCTTGATGCTGAATTGGAATTGATGGAGGAATCTGAATTGGCCCTTGAGAGTGGGCTTCAGTGGGTTTGATACAAAACTGGAGAGTTTGCCTCTCTCTGATGCTTAAGATTAAATGTGTGGCTTTTCTCTTATTTATACTTGTGTTCAGAAAATTGTTACTTTTTTAAAATTTTGTTTTGTTTTGGCCTTAATTAGTGAAATATAAGACCCGGGCTAGGCAAAATGCTCTGGGGATGTACAAACTTTTTTTTTCAGTAACAAGTAACCACAACTGGGATTAGCCCTATTTATGCAATGTGTCAAATTCAGTAGGTTGTAAACAGAAACATGGGCTTCTCAGGTGGCTCAGCGGTAAAGGATCTGCTTGTCAAACAGGGGATGCCGGTTCGATTCCTGGTCTGAGAAGATCCCCTGGAGAAGGAAATGGCAACCGGCTCCAGTATCCTTGCCTGGAGAATCCCATGGACAGAAGGAGCCTGGCGGGTTATCCATGGGGTCTTAAAGAGTAAGAAACGACTTAAGAGATGAAATAACAATAGTAACAAAATCGGAACATAGGGTCTGAATTTTCACTTGCTCTTTTCTGGACGTCAAATTTCAGCAGACCTTAAACTATCCATTTCAATTTGGAATGATTGATGTTTTTTTGTTTTTTGTTTTTTTTCAGATGTAAGTAACAACTTCTTAGGCAGTTGAAAGAGAGGAGATCGTAGAAGCAATCAGGGGAGGCTTCCTGCTGATGGCAGTGGTGGTAATGGGTTTCAGTTCAGTTCAGTTCAGTTCAGTCACTCAGTCGTGTCCGACTCTTTGCGACCCCATGAATCACAGCACGCCAGGCCTCCCTGTCCATCACCAACTCCCGGAGTTCATTCAAACTCACGTCCATCGAGTCAGTGATGCCATCCAGTCATCTCATCCTCTGTCGTCCCCTTCTCCTCTTGCCCCCAACCCCTCCCAGCATCAGAGTCTTTTCCAATGAGTCAACCCTTCACATCAGGCAGCCAAAGTACTGGAGTTTCAGCTTTAGCATCATTCCTTCCAAAGAAATCCCAGGGCTGATCTCCTTCAGAATGGACTGGTTGGATCTCCTTGCAGTCCAAGGGACTCTCAAGAGTCTTCTCCAACACCACAGTTCAAAAGCATCAATTCTTCGGCGCTCAGCCTTCTTCACAGTCCAACTCTCACATCCATACATGACCGCAGGAAAAACCATAGCCTTGACTAGACGGACCTTTGTTGGCAAAG
>NW_011489342.1:1791567-1794428 GCF_000754665.1 Bison bison bison | reverse complement strand
CTCTGCTTTTCAATATGCTATCTAGATTGGTCATAACTTTTCTTCCAAGGAGTAAGCGTCTTTTAGTTTCATGGCTGCAGTCACCATCTGCAGTGATTTTGGAGCCCAAACAAATAAAGTCTGACACTGTTTCCACTGTTTCCCCATCTATTTCCCATGAAGTGATGGGACCAGATGCCATGATCTTCATTTTCTGAATGTTGAGTTTTAAGCCAACTTTTTCACTCTCTTCTTTCAGCCTTCAAGAGGCTCTTTATTTCCTCTTCACTTTCTGCCATAAGGGTGGTGTCATCTGCTTATCTGAGGTTACTGATATTTCTCCTGGCAGTCTTGATTCCAGCTTGTGCTTCTTCCAGCCCAGCATTTCTCATGATGTACTCTGCATATAAGTTAAATAAACAGGGTGACAATATACAGCCTTGACGAACTCCTCTTCCTATTTGGAACCAGTCTGTTGTTCCATGTCCAGTTCTAACTGTTGCTTCCTGACCTGCATACAAATGGTAATGGGTTTAGGGAGAGGAAATTTACTAACCCACGTGGTTCTGGGCAGTCAAATTCTAAGGGCTCTGGGCCGCTAGGATGAGGTATATCTTAGAGTCCCCAGGGGAGGTATCACTTCTTGTGGACTGGGCATGGCACCAGGGCCCCTGGTCTGCTCACTTTGCATGAAAAGTGATGTCCTTGGGCAGAGCAGGAGCTGAGATCCTGAGACCTGGTTAAGAACCCGGGGAGAGATGAGTTCGCCCAGACCACATCTGTGATGAGTGCGGTGGGGATGAGGAGTATGAGGCAGGAGCCACTTAGAGCGATCATTCCATTAATCAGAGTGGAAGGGCTGGTTTCAGGACTCCTGCCAGCTAGCAATTAGGCCAACCCTGGAGAGCAAAGGAGAGCGTGTGGAGGCGTGCGGGAGGAGGAGCCCTGAGCTTCCTGAGCGCTCAGACACGGAGGGCAGCGGCAGGTGTGAATGTGATGGGCATTGGTGCAAGTTGCCTGGCCTCACCAGCCTGGCCTCCGTGGAGCCTGTCTCTGCTCCAGGTGGGCCTCACTCTATTGTTCACACTCCTGAGCAGCACAGCCCCTCCTGTTCTGCCTGCCCCACCTAGTTCTGAGGATAAGAGAAAGAACCAGAACAAAGCCCACAACTATCCTGAGCCCACCTGCCTCTGCAACCCTTTCCAAATGCCCCAAGACAGCCCCTCTCCCTCCACCCCATGCCTTAGAACCTCTGGCCTCCCTGGAGAATGGTGAAGGAAAAATTAGATCTACTTTACAGGTGGTGAAACTGAGGACCAGAGACGGGCAAGACCATGGTCATAGGGCCAGCAAGTAGGAGAGTAGGGACCTGAACTCAGGGTCACCTCTACAGCCCCACACTGGAGTGCAAAGAAAGCTGGGTACTTCCCAGAGGGCTGGCTGACCTGAGGGGCTGCAGCCCTGGGGTCGACCAGGAAAGGCGCGCAGAGCTTGGGCTGCAACGGAGGGGAGGGGATATGAGTCATTTTCCCTGTGATCCAGGGTGGCAGACAAAGGCGGGAAGAGAATTGTTCTTTTAAGATGGCCTCAGGGTGGGGCTGTGAAAACCTCTGAATGGTGGAGGGCTGCCCTCCACCTAGGATTCTGCAAAATGCCCTGTAGCCTTGGAGACACCCCAACCCTACTCAGGAAGAAGGTTCAAGTTCAGTCTTATTTGGACACACCAGCCCTGCCTGGGAGAAGGCAGCCTCTGGCTACATCCAGGCATATTTGTGAGTGGGCCTTGGCCCACGTGGCCCAGGTCCCCTGTGTGGGCATATTTGGCCCCTGGGACTGACCCCCACATGGGGGGATGGTGCAGGGGCTCCTTGGGGAGGGGTCTCCTGGCTGCAGCTGCAGAGGGAGGGCTCTGGTGACCTCATGGCAGCTCCCATTCCCTTCTTTTTCCGTGAGTCATGTTTCTAAAAGTGGCCCAGGAGCAAGTGGGAGCCAGACGGTGGTGGCGGGGCCTGTGTGGCCAGGAGGGAGAAGGAGGGGGCAGATAGGGAGGGTGGGGCCCAGAGGAAATGGGAGAGAGACAGCAGAAGGGAGAGACAGACAGAGGTGGGAAGGAGACAGAGGTGGGGGCTGCGAGGAACACAGGCTCAAGGGAGAGATGGACACGGGAAGCTGCGGCCAGCTGACTGCTGAAGTCCCTTTCTAGCTTTGCAGGGGATGGGGTGGAATGTTCAAGATGTGAGGGTAAGGAAAAATGTCTCCATCTGGGCCCTCCCACCCATTTGCTCCTCTTCTTCTTTGACTGTCCCTGAATGTCCCTGATCATCTCTTCCCATGTCTAGGGCTTGCCTGTCATCTATGGCCTGGTCTGGAGGTAGGTGGATGCAGAAGCACCATCCGCCTCCAGGCCTCTCTGGCCTCTGGGGAGAATGCTGTGGGACATTCTCCCACATGTTTAGGACAAGCTGGTTCTTCCTCAACAGATGTGGGAGGGGCCAAGGCCTGATGCTCACTGCTGGCTATATGTGCTTGAGTGTGGTGGATGCAATGGGCTCTGAGGGCACTGAGGATCTGGCCTTTGGTGCCCAGGCCTGGGGGCCCTGGGACTCCACCCTCACCACTCTGCTCACTGAGCCTTGCTGCCCCTCTCTCCTACAGCTGGCCCCTGGCGTGAACTCGGGCCAGGGCCTGGGCATCGAGATCATCGGGACTCTGCAGCTGGTGCTGTGCGTGCTGGCCACCACCGACCGGAGGCGCCGTGACCTCGGGGGCTCCGGGCCCCTGGCCATTGGCTTCTCTGTGGCCCTGGGACATCTGCTGGCGGTGAGCTGGGGGAACTTCCCAAGTAGGAGTGCTGGTGGGGAGGGTGGAGCCAGGCTGCTGAG
>NW_011489342.1:1790501-1791467 GCF_000754665.1 Bison bison bison | reverse complement strand
ACGGGTTGGGGGACCAGCTGCCCTGGAGAGGGAGGCACAGGGCCTGGCTGACCATCCTTCCAGGTCTGATGGTCACTGCCCTGTTTCCCCTCTGGTCTTATTCCTCCATGTCACCCTCTCCCTCCCTCTCCCTCTGTCTCTTTCTCTCCATCTCCTCTCCTGTTCCCCCTGACCCTTCCCTCCCACAGATAGACTACACCGGCTGCGGTATTAACCCTGCCCGGTCCTTCGGCTCCTCGGTGATCACGCACAATTTCCAGGACCACTGGGTAAGGGGTCTCAGGGCTGCCCCGTGCAGGTGGGAGGGAGACTTTGGTGCCTTATGGTAGATCCACCCCCAACCCTGTGACATCATCTCCCATCACAGAGGCCCTGAGAGATGGCCAGGGGGAGCAACTCAGGAAGATGAGACCTGAGATGCAGAAGTGGTGGGTTCACATCTCAGGCAGGGCAGTGTAGGGAGCTTCCCCTTCCAGATCAGACCATGGTCTGATCATTCCAGGCATGCTGAGTTGGGTCGCACAGAAGCAAGGAGAAAATCACTACCTAAGTCCTGGCTTGGGCCAGTTGTAGGGGGTGGAGGGCTGCAGATGCTGGGGTTCAGCTCTGCCTTCTCTGTCCCAGGCACAGGTTGGGGAGCAGCTGTGCAGTAGGGGGTGGGTCGGGGCTCTCATGGGAAGCAAGTCCCATCAGATGCCCCCTGAGCACGTCTGCTGTTTGTTCCTAGATCTTCTGGGTGGGGCCGTTCATCGGAGCAGCCCTGGCAGTGCTCATCTATGACTTCATCCTGGCGCCACGCAGCAGTGACCTCACAGACCGCGTGAAGGTGTGGACCAGCGGTCAGGTGGAGGAGTATGACCTGGATGCTGACGATATCAACTCCAGGGTGGAGATGAAGCCCAAATAAGGGGGCCAGGCCTGGGCATCCACATGGGGGGTGTGGGGGGCAGGGGTGGGCAGAGGGAC
>NW_011489342.1:1784773-1790299 GCF_000754665.1 Bison bison bison | reverse complement strand
TCACTTCCTGAAGATCCCCAGGGCCTGCGTGGCCAAGCCTGATTTGGGACTGTTGCTATCACCTTCTTTCTCTTTCTCCTTTTCTCGGCTTTGGGGATCCCTGAGGACCAAGATTTTCCAATCACCCATTCCCTTGAAGTCACAAAGGAGGTGAAAGAGAGGGACCCATCTTGCTAAGTTGTCCTTTCAGAGTGTGATGGGAGGTATGCCAGAAAGCCCCCTCCATCCCCAAATTGCTCACCAGCTCACCTGCTGCAGGTGCCTGGGGCTCCTCGGTGATTGCTTTGTGCCTCCGGGAGTGGCCCTCTTTTCTGTAACATGCACGTGCCCCAAGGATGCTCTGAGAGGGAAGAGACCCCACCAAGTGCAGTGGTGGGGTCAGGGGGCAGTCAGAGCCTGTCTTTGCAGCCTGGCTGGCTTCCAGGGCTGCTCCCCCAGCTCTGGAGGTGCTGTACGACCTTGGGAACGTCTCAGTCTTGGGGACTCAGTGACTCCATCTGTAAAGTGGCAGGGGTAGGGAGAGCTACGTGGGCACGAGACCCCTCTCCAGGATTCTGTAAGTGTAGACACACTGCACATTCTGGAAGACCTAGTCTGGCCCAGCGCTGCTTCTTCCACTTGCCCAGGATATAGCTGTAACCTACACATCTATGTGAACACATGTACATAGGCACACATGTTCCAAAACGAAGAGCAATAGGTCATCCAGCCGTTGGAAGTTCCCGTTCCTAGGGGAGCAGGGCTGAGAGTGGACAGAGCCTGCTGTGGCAGAATGAAGATCATTTGAGGGAGGGGGAGGAATGTCCACGTTCCTTCACTGAGTTGTAGTTGATCTTTTCCACCTATCACTGCATCACCCTCGTCGTTATTTGGTTCTTCAGTTTCTCTTGCCAGTGCAGACACAGGTCAACATTATGTAGGGGTGTGTTGACTGAAGGACACTTGGCCATTTGAAGGTCAGCCCCTGGAGACAGATGTCCTTGCTGGACCCTTAGCGAAGGTTCCGAGCCCCCAGCTGATCCTAAGGTGGGAGGTGAAGCAGAGTCCTCTGTTATTCCAGAGGTCCTAGTTGGAGGCACTGGGGGGACGTTGGGTGACCTGCACAGGCTTCCTAGGCCATAGGCCTCCCTCTTCATTTATTTGGAGGGGAGAATTGGTCTTGACCAAATGAAGTAGCTATGGCTGCAGCCCAAGGATAGTTCTGAGCACAGTCTGTTAGTGGGGGCAGCTATCTACACATTCCATAAAATTCCACCAGGGCCAGAGTAGGTCCCCCCATGCCCCACAGCCACGATGGTGACAAACACTGAGAGACACAATACACAGGTATCTGGAAGCAGCAGGACGACCAGGAGGCCCTTAATGGTCACAACACATCATGACATCCATGCACTCTCTCCTCCATTTCGCTTCTAGTCCATTTAACAGAGAAAGAAACTGGGGTCCAGGACCCGGAGCAAGATAATGATTTGGCCAGGCCTAGCAGCCAGGGCCATGTCCCTGGACTGTTAGACTGGGCCCTCTTAGACCCAGATCCTGCATTTCTGCTTGGGTAATGGCCTGGTGCCAGGAAGGGTGAGGGGACTCTTGGAGGGGAGAGGGGGGCACTCCATCTTGCCCTGTTCTGGCTGCTGCACACAGGACCCTGCATCTGTCTGCTCTGCATATATGCCTCTTTGGAATTGGAATTTCATTATATGTTAAGAAAATAAACATAATATAGGTCATCCAGACTCCTTGGAATGAAGGTTTTCTTCTTTGGGCACCATGTTCCCACAAGGGATCTCTGGGTCTGAGAACTTGGGCCCAGTCTGAGGGGGAGCCACTGCACCCCCGGATCCCTGGTCTCACGGGGTGGACACAACCAGAGCGCCATCTGAGGGACATAAGGCTCCTGCAGGATTGAAGTGTGACAGCTTGAGGGTTCCCTCTGACCCCCTCCTTAGGACAGAGCCCAGGGAGCACCAGGGACTGCCCGGGCTACACTTCCTCTGGCCCTTCTCACATTTCTGACCCACCTGCCCTGGGCCTGGGCTCTGCCTGGGGGGCTCAGCCCTGGGAGTGGAGTGGAGATGGACTCACCCATCAGAGTGAGGTTAGTGCCAGGAGCAGGGGAGGCTGGGGAAAGGTGACGTGCAGCACTCAGTTCCTTAGGGCCTGGCGGGGGGGCGGGGGCGTGTGTGTGTGTATGTGTGTGTGTGTGTGTGTGAGAGAGAGAGAAGGGTTCCTCTGCTCTGAAAGCACGAGCCACATTCTGTGAGGATGGGCATCTTCCTGTGGTTTTTGTCAGGGCATCCACAGGGCAGAAGAGATCAGAGTGGCCTGACCTATGTCCCCAGGGGGACAGGAAGCCAGAAAAGGACCCCTCTGTCTGCTCCTGCCTTTACACCTGTCCTGGTGTAGCCCAAGGCTGGTGCAGGCTGGAAAGGCTCCATCAAGCCCTCTTCAGATCACAAAATCCCATCCCACATGTGGCCCCCTGGTACTGGGGGTACAGCAGGCATACATACCCTTATTCAGTGGAGGCATAAGGATCCTCAGAGACAGGCCCGAGTCTCAGGACAGATCTTTGCCAAGCTGATATTTGGATGCAGGCCCCTCACACACACACACACACACTCTTAGGGCTAGTTTCTCAAAATAGGGACAAGTACATTGGGAAACCTAGTGCCCAATAACAGAGGCCCAGAGTCTGGGAGACTCCAGGAACCACCAACTTGGATATCTCACTGGGCCACATGGGCAGGTCAGGGGTGACTGGGAAGGTCCTGGCACCCCCACTCTGCTCTAAGAGGTGCCCAGGTCCTGCCTCCCTCTGTGGGGGGGGGGCGCTTTGGTGATGGTGATACAGTGGCAACTTGGCCTGTGGAGGTTGTGAGGTCAGTGTGGCTGGAGCAGGCTTTCTTATCCAGTGTGCAGTGGGCTGCTATGAGTGACAGCTAGGCCCTCAGTCCATGCAAACTGCCTCTGCACCTCCCAGGCTGAGGGCAAGCTGCTATGAGTGGGAGGGTGCAGGCCAGGCCATGGAAACAGGGTCTGGGCTGGCCTGTGGCAGCTAGGGCTACCCGAGCAGGTGTGCCGAGACTCTCTCTCACAGCCCTTCTGGGCTTATCTCCTTATCTTGTCCCCATCAGACAAGATAAGGTGTGAAGCCCTCTCAGTCCCCATCAGGGGCCCTGGGCACACCCACCTCAACCCCTGCTCTTCCTTTGCCGTCCTCTGACCATTCCAGAGAAGGGCCTTTCTTAGTTAATTGTTTAGTTTTAACTTCTAGAATTTTAGTGTCAGGATACAGAGCCTGAAGAAGAGGTTGAGGAACTCCCCTTGGACTTCACATACAGCTTTTCTAATCGTAACAATACCTTTGGAAGGCAGAGATAACAGCCTCCTTTTCTAGAGGATGCTAAGGGCCCTGAAGATGAAATAACTTGCCCAAGCCCACACAGTGTGTTTGTGGCCAAGCTGGGATTTGAATTTGCTCTCTCTGGCTTCAAAGATTGGGCTCTTTCTACTGTGTGGTACTGTCCCATTTGTCAAGACTCCCACTACATTTACCTCTGGGCCAGCTAGGCTTCCTTTGCCTGGAGGGTGTTGAGAGGAAAAAGTAAGGGCAAATAATAACTGACTGAAGGGGATTCCAGGACCAGGAGAAATGCCATTTATTTGGGGGCCAGCTGGATATTGTGTTTGCTTGGGGCCTATTGTTAACATCTGGCCCAAGACTGCTCCTCTGGTCCTGGCCCCACCCAGTGCCCTCAGGCCTGACTGCCCCTCTCTCTATTTGGGAGGAAAATATTTGATAAACTTGTTCATCCAGAAGTTGTCCTCTCCCACTAGCATATATGGGAAGGAGCAGGACAATGCTACACCCTGAGGGATAATAATGCACCATTCAGGCCTGGGGAAAAAGCATATGGGGCCAGGCTGCCCCAGATGCCTCATCTTCCAGCCTGTGGGTTCAGAGCTTTAGGTCCTCTTTCTCCCAAGGGTCATCCCCAACTCTGCTCATGTTCTGTCCAGCCCAGCACAGAGGGGAGGCTTTAGGAGAGTAACTGAATTGAAACAGAGCTTCTGAAGCAATCAGAACTCTTGTCTGTTTTGTTCATCAAAATTTAATGAAGAGAGTATATTTCCTGGAATGTTCTATGACTCAGCCTTGGTTCCCCGGCTGCTGAGCATTCAAGCCACTACACACATGAGGTGCTTTGATGGAGGGGGGTGGTCACCTATCACCAACCCCTCTTCCCCCAGCTGCATCCATGCTGAGACCAGATAACAGGCTGCTTCCTCCACTGGGCTCCCTATGGTTCAGGGGAGACCTGCATGGGAAGGTGGCTCAGTTGGCCCGGAAGGCTGTGCCCTCAGCACTTGGCCCAAAAGGAAGCAGGATGTAATTCAGCAGTTACTGAATCCTAGAATATTTATCCCTCCATTAAACTCACAGGAGCAAAAAGTTGTGATTTCACAATTGCCTCATCTGTTCTGAGTCACACCTTTTTGCATGCTTTTCCAAAGTCCTGTACAGGGGACATCAACCAGAGACCTGTGAGTAATGCTCAGGTCAAGTCAAAGTTGCCTTTTAGTCACACATATATATGACCTCCTGTATCAGGTCAGTCCTGGGTTTCTAAATATCCAGGAATCTGGGATACTTGTAAACTCATATGCGCTTCCCTGGTGACTCAGTGGTAAAGAATCCACCTGCAGTGCAGTAGCCGCAGGAAACACAGGCTTGATCCCTGGGTCAGGAAGATCCCACTGGAGGGCATGGCAACCCACTCCAGTATTCTTGCCTGGAGAACCCCATGGACAGACGAGCCTGGCAGGCTATAGTCCATAACGTCACAAAGAGTTGGACACGACTGAAGTGACTGAGCACACACACACACACACACATAGACTTGTATTTTCCTTTTGATATATCCTTCTCTTCCAGGGTGAAGGGCTCTAGAGAGGTCTATAGGAGAAGAGTTGATCTTTGGATCAAGACTGGGGTTGGTCAACTGGTCAGACATAGACGCTGTGAGACCTCAGTGGGGTTCAGTTCAGTTCAGTTCAGTTCAGTCGCTCAGTCGTATCCAACTCCTTTCGGCCCCATGAATCACAGCACGCCAGGCCTCCCTGTCCATCACCAACTCCCAGAGTTTACTCAAACTCATGACCATCAAGTCGGTGATGCCATCCAGCCACCTCATCCTCTGTTGTCCCCTTCTCCTCCTGCCCCCATTCCCTCCCAGCATCAGGGTCTTTTCCAATGAGTCAACTCTTCGCATGAGGTGGCCAAAGTATTGGAGTTTCAGCTTCAGCATCAGTCCTTCCAATGAACACCCAGGGCTGATCTCCTTTAGGATGGACTGGTTGGATCTCCTTGCAGTCCAAGGGACTCTCAAGAGTCTTCTCCAACACCATAGTTCAAAAGCATCAATTCTTCGGCTCTCAGCTTTCTTCACAGTCCAACTTTCACATCCATACATGACCACTGGAAAAACCATAGCCTTGACTAGATGGACCTTTGTTGGCAAGGTA
>NW_011489342.1:1769635-1784549 GCF_000754665.1 Bison bison bison | reverse complement strand
AGCCAACTTTTTCACTCTCCTCTTTCACTTTCATCAAGAGTCTTTTTAGTTCCTCTTCACTTTCTGCCATAAGGGTGGTGTCATCTGCATATCTGAGGTTATTGATATTTCTCCTGGCAATCTTGATTCCAGCTTATGCTTCTTCCAACCCAGTGTTTCTCATGATGTACTCTGCATAGAAGTTAAATAAGCAGGGTGACAATATACAGCCTTGACGTACTCCTTTTCCTATTTGGAACCAGTCTGTTGTTCCATGTCTAGTTCTAACTGTTGCTTCCTGACCTGCATACCGGTTTCTCAAGAGGCAGGTCAGGTGGTCTGGTATTCCCATCTCTTTCAGAATTTTTCAGTGGGGTTAGAGACCCATAATTCTCCCTGAATCCAGCATCCTTGTCCATCTCCAAAGCTCATGTGAGCTCCAAAAGGGCCCAAATAAAAGGCTATGGGTGGCTTAGGGAATCCATTTGCCACCTAGCCTCAAGGATATGGTGCCTTTTGGAGATTTGGTAGAAGCAAACAGGGCTCACTCCCTACTGGGGATCCCAGGCTGGCCCTCAGTGTCCTTGCAACCAAAGCCAGGAGCCAGTCTGGAAAAGCACTGGAGGGACTGGTGCCAGGAGCCTCCACCCATAGCGTGGCCCGGCCACGTGCTGAGCCATTAGGATTTTTCCATCACTCCTGGGGGTCACACCTTCACTAGACAGGAGCCTCTCAAGGAAGGAGATAGTGATTAATGTTTTATGGTCGAGCTGCTGGGCACGATGCCTTGTTTTCTTTAGGATTAGAATACAATGAGGACGATGAGTGGAATTTGCTATGATCTGGGGGCCAGGGAGGGGCCAATTCTGGGGGCTGAGGACCCACAGGTGGTGATGTTTACTGTCCTTGGTGCCTCAAAAGGGGAAATTCTGGAAGTAGGAAAGGCGAATGAGGCTCTTGCCAACAGGGCCATCATTCCTGGCCCTCAAGAGACAGTTCCCACCAACACCTCAGGCCCTGGTGTGCAGAGAGGCCGCAGGGGAAGGGAGCCCAGAAATTGTAACAAGCGTGTCCTGCTTAGATGACTCTACTTCATTTTAATAAACCATATTCTCAGTATATAGATGTGTGCGTATGCTTCTGTTTTTTCCAGTGTATTGATGAGGAATGGGGTCAGGGCAGAACTGACCTTTGGCCATGTGGGTTAGTATGGCCTCACCAATTCTTTTTTGTTTGTTTTCAAAAATATTTTTAAGTAACAAATTTTACTTAAATTGAATACTAAATGGCACCAAGTTGAGTACAAGTCAAACATATTACTAATATATATTAAACATGAACTTAGGTTTAATGAATTAGAAATATTCATTTCCTTTTAATTTCTTCCCTATTAAGTTTTTCATTTTTATTTTTTTAATTGAAATATAGTTGATTTACACAATGTTGTGTTAGTTTCAGGTGTATAGCAAAGAGATGCAGTTTTTTTTATATATATATATATATATAGGGCTTCCCTGATGGATCAACAGTAAAGAATCCACCTGCCAATGCAGGAGACGTGGTTTTGATCCTGGGTTGAGAAGATTCCTGGGAGAATGAAATGGTAACCCACTGCAGTATTGCCTGGAAAATCTCATGGACAGAGGAGCCTGGCAGGCTATACAGTCCATGAGGTCGCAAAGAGTCGGACATGACTTATTAAACAACAGCAACATCATATATATGTATATATCCTTTTTCAGAATCTTTTCCCTTATAGATTATCAAAAATACTGAATATAGTTCTCTGTAGGTCCTTGTTGGTTATCTATTATATATATATAGTTGCATGTATGTGTTAATATTAAAAAAAACCTTCATATGTTTTGAGTTCTGCAAGTACCTCCCCCTACCCCTCACCCATAGCTGTCTGGTCTCGGGCTACCCTGGTGCTTCTCTAGTCTCTAGCCTTCCCTAGACCTCTTCGCAGTTCAGCACTTAAAGGGTTACAGTGTCATCAGCAGGATGAAAGACCTCCAAGATCTTGTCCAGCTCAACAGTTGTGGGATGCTTTTGGTAGATAAGTGCCCTTGCCACACGAGACATGTATTTTGCACATCACCTCTAGGTGGGAAAGAGTGCATTTTCTCTCTCTTTCTCTTTAAAGTGAAGTCACTCAGTCGTGTCCGACTCTTTGCGACCCCATAGACTGTAGCCTACCAGGTTCCTCTGTCCATGGGATTTTCCAGGCAATAGTACTGGAGTGGATTGTCATTTCCTTCCCCAGGGGATCTTCCCAACCCAGGGCTTGAACCCGGGTCTCCCACATTGCAGACAGACACTTTACTGTCTGAGCCATATTTTTTTTTAGAGGTGTCTATCCAGTAAGGTCCAAATTAGAAACCGTGTGTGGTGGAGGAGAACTCATTCCTACAGTACTGTATTTGGATCATCCTCTGATCTGTCCTGAGAACCTGCCAGTGATTCTCATGGAAGAGTCACGGGACAGCTTTGTGTAGGTACACAGACCCAGTGCTCTGCTAGCTCTTGCAGCCTCATCCAGGACCAATCCCTGGCCAAAGGCTAAAGAAACCTCCTCTGCTCATGGTCATGTATCTTAAAAGATGTCCAACACCAGGTGCTATGCTCAATTTACATGAAACCTGCCTGCCCTCCATGGAGAATATGAGCCTGGGAGGGCTGGCCTGGCTGTGCTCAGGAAGGGGCAGCTGGTATACATTTTCAACAAGTACTGCTTGAGCCAATGGAACTACAATTTGGAGGGACAAAAGTATTGTTTTGGGGGAGAAAAATGAAAGAGAGGGAGGGAAAGAGCGGGGAGGGGGTAGAGATTTAGTGAATTCAACCAATGAGATCAGTCCAAAAGAAGAAATCCCAAAGAATTAATAAACATGAAAAAATTCTCAAGGGTGGGAGCTCACCATTGACAGAACTCTCGAACATTCTGAAAAGTGGTTAACATATCCTTGACCCCTTACTTAATGTGGGTTTTATTTTTTATTTTTTAAAAAAACTTAGCTTATATTTTTCAGACTTCCCTGGTGGCTTAGACAGTAAAGAATCTGCCTACAATGCAGGAGACCTGGGTTTGATCCCTGGGTCGGGAAGATCCCCTAGAGAATGGAATGGCTACCCACTCCCGTATTCTTGCCTGGAGAATTTCATAGACAGAGGAGCCTGGTGGGCTACAGTCCATGGGGCCACAAACAGTCGGACATGACTGAGTGATCTTCACTCACTTATATTTTCCAGAATGCAATTTAGATAACCTATGCCTCTAAGGAACTAAAAAAAAAAAAAAAAAAAAAAAAACCAACCAAACAACCTAAACCCATAAAACCAATAAAGTTAGTCATAATCACGTAGACATTGACAGCTGTGGGCTATGCCCAGGTCATGCTAGGTGTCAATATACTTTGGTGGCTGTGGGTGTGGTGAAGAGTGATGGCCATAAAGCAGGAATCAGTGATGCCCGAGGTGACAGTGGAACCTCCTATAGCATCTGCTTGCCACTGAATTGATGTGAACATCTCACACATTTGGGGTGATTTATCTGAATTCCAAGGAGACTTTAAATCGCCGAGCTTGAGTTTTTGAACACAATGAAGGCACATTACCCAGACCACAGAGCAGACTGGCATGTGCTGAGTTCCAGGTAGTCCGTGTGGTACTGCCTTTTGGGAAAAGCAAGCTCCTGGGAGCCTGGTAGAGACCAGACTCCTTCCTTGCCTCGCCAAGTCAGATCTTCTTGCTTGGGCACATTACACATAACGTGGTGGTGTTTTTACCTTTTTGGCCAGTGAGAAATGCATAATAAATTATACATTTGATAAAAATGCTGGCAACCTCTATTTTCACATACCACGCTTCCTCAGCTGACATTCCTGTGAATCAGCACTGGGAGGTGAGTTCCATGCTCAAAAAGGATGGAGCTAGTTTTGTGTCTTAGGTCAAATCATTGACCTAGGCCGGTTTGGGAGGCAACCTCTCCCACAGTCCAGGGGCACATGGCCCCTTGCTGTCTATAGCCTCTGGCAGGTGTGAGCCGACAAGCATACACCTGCAATTTTGAAAGAAGTATTTGTGAGCTCCTGTTCTAGCACACTGTGTGTTCACCCATATTTCCAGGTCTTAGCAGCAAAGACAGGGACATGGGCATTTACCGGTCCCCTGTACACTCAGATCTCTCTGTCCCCTGCCTGTTTGCCTCTCTCTCTCTCCCCACTGCCTCGCTGCTCTGTATCTGCTCCACACCCTGCAAGAGGATTCCTGGGCTCTGTGGAGAGGATGACTCTGTTAAACTGTTCGTGAAGTTCCAGGATTAGCTGATGTGTCCGGGTTGTGACTGATGAGCCGGCAGCACCTTCCATCCGAGACGAACTCCAAGAATTTCCACTGCTGGCACTGCTGACCTCCCGCTCTGGGAGGAGCCGCTGCATCTGCCTCCAGGAATGTGGGGCCTCGAGACACCAAGCCTAGGAATGTTTCCATTGGGCCCAAATCTTCAGTTCCAGAAAATTCTGAGGGCTCCCAGCTCCCTGCTCACTTTTCTTTCCCTCTTTCTTCCCGTGAAGCTGCCTCAAGCTGGAGGGAAAATTCTGGAGAATTAACTTTGAGACAAAGCTTGGCAGCCATGGGATTTTACTGACAGGTGCCATTCCTGTGGCCAGACCTGGCCTGAGTGAATGGTGTGGGCGGTTCTCCTGTCCTCTGTGGTTGCCTCAGCTCTTGACCGGTTTTCCCAGGGGCTGAGGTAATTTTGAAAAGCACATCGCCCTCTGGGAAACTCATTGTAGTAGAGATTCTGACAAGTCCTGCAATAAAGAACTTGTTGAAGCCAGTGTTCACCAAACTTATTTTTGTCCATAGAACTCTCTTTTGAAAGCAATTCGATGACTGTTTTGGACAACTGATCTTCCACAGAGCACATATTGTCACTGTAGCCTGGGCGTCGTCTCTGAGGGCTCCTCAGCTTTCAGATTCCCCTATTTAAAACCTCAGGGATGGGGGTGTGCTTATTCTATGAGAACCTCTCCTGAGGGCAGGTGCAAGGGGACAGGGTGAAAGAGAGACAAGTGTTGAGTTCAGGGTGAGGGTACTGGGGCCCCTGGGGAAGGGGGAAGCAGATAAGGGTGTGTGTGTGCACGAGAGAGACTGAGAAGGAGGGGGTAGGGGAGAGACTCGGAAAGAGAGAAAAATAACCAGTTATCATAAGACACAGATTACAAAGGTTGAGAGACACAGAGAGAGAGAGAGAGAGAGGGAGAGGCTAGGGGTTGGGGATGGGCTGCTTACAGTCTGCCTGAAGGATGGGGGGGACCTTCCTCAGGGCCCGTCACTGATTAATCCCCATCCGGCCCGGTCCAGGGGGGCTTGTACTGTGGCCAGTAGCAGGCGCCTGATGTACACAGTGAAGGCTTCCTGGAAAAGAGCCTTCATGAATCATTGACTGGCCTTCATTGTGCTGGAACCAGAGGAGTCTCGTGTCCATGCCAGTCTCCCCAGGCTGTGGGCAAAGGTGGTGTGGGCTGGGGGTAAGTCCGAGCTGAACCCCATCTCATACAGAGCCTTGGAAACAGGCTGACCCAGGGCCACCAGGATGTGCTGGGCACACCGGGGCTCCCTTGCCACCAGAGCAGTGGACGTGGGCTAGGAGTCCGGGCCCAGGGTTCTGGGCTTGCCTCTGACACCCACTTCCCATGAAAGCTTGGCTTTGTTCCTTCTCTCTGGGCCTTGATTTCCCCAACTGTACAAGAAGGATTGAATTTGAGAGTTCAGGAAACCCCTCTTGGATCTAGGATTTTCTCAAAGTCTTTTCCAAATCACATGCCGGAAGGCCTCTCCCCAAGTGTGGGCCTGGGAGGGGTCTTTGTATTCAGACCCCAGCTCAGCTAAGACCCTCTGGGCTCTGCAGTTGCTATGGGGGATGGGCAGAGGGATGGAGGCCTTGGTTCCATCCTGGAAGCTCCAGGATGCTTTGGGAGACCCGATTATCCCACACGGCCAGGACAGGGTCCGTCCAGCTCTAGAAGGTGCAGGACTGCACTATGCTCCTTCTTCCCAGTTGCCTGAGCCTCTCCTGGGCTGGGGCACCTGGGCACCCCTCCCCAAAATCAGTTAGGCAACAGCATGGAGGTGAGGGGAAGGTGGGTCATAGTGGGCTTTCACAGAGGCTGGCCACGGGCACCATCGTGCCCACCCCTCTCGGCCGTGATGCAGGTGCTTGAGACCCAGACCTAACCCCCTGCTGAGGGAGGGGGGGACTGGGCAGCACCCACAGACCTGGCCTTTATTCCACACATGCTGGGGCTTCTGAGGGTGGAAGCACCACCCTGCACCTCAGCCCAGCTCTTGAGGAAGCCAGATAGGTCCCTGCCCAGGGCTGAGCAAGGGGACTATTTCTCAGCCCCAATCTCATGCTCACGTGGTCCTACCCCCTCCCCCTGATGGCTGCTAATCCCTTGTGGGCTCTACAAGGCAGGTTCTGGGTGTAATAGATTGAGGAAGGAGTCGAGAAGGGGGTGGGTAGGGTTCCTTAGCAGGCCAGGCTGGAAGTAGAAGCTGCCTGTTCTCTTGGGTGTCCTGGGACAGCTGTGTCTGCATGTGGGGACCATGGAGACTGTGGGAGCAAGCTGTGATGATGCGATGTGTGATAATGCTAGGGAGCTGAGAAGAGTCGGGGATGACAGATAGTTGACCAAATCCCCCACATCTACACTCCTGCCCTCATTAAAGAGCTGGAAAAACTGAAGCCAGAGACAAAGGCTTTTCCCTCACTCACCTGGGGGCTCTGTCCTCACTTGGACTGGAGCTCTTTCTGCTGCCTGAGCCTTCCTTAGCTCTCATCTCTGGCTGCTTTTCACTGAGGTCATTTCTTGTCTCTGCCTTGCCCTGTCCCCGTGGGGCAGCCCCGATCCATTTCTGGGAAGGCCTTTACAGCCTCCAGAATCGCTCCGAACACAATGGGTACCTGGGCATGGTTGTCAGACTCACCTGGCTCCCTGCTCTCAGCTCGCTCAGCCTGCCCACCTGTGCACCTCCACTGGTCACGGAGAGAGGGAAATGTTTACCGAACCAAAGAGAATAGAGGAAAGGGGTGTCCAGGGGTGTCCAGGGCTGCAGGCCTTGCAGGTTGGACCTAACAAGGAGGCTGGAGGTGCTGTTTCTCTAGGCACTGAGTGAAGGGACCACAGGATAGGCAGAGAAGCTGCGGAGGAGGCTGGCTGGGGCTCTCGGAGCCTGTTCCTTTGGTTCCAGGAGCTTTGTGCCTGGGAATTTCAGGATGATCTGGGCTTTGGAGATGGAGGATCAGAAGGGAGGCTAGAGCCCTCAGAGTGGTCCATGAAGGGGCAAAGGGGAATCTCATCTACAATGTCCTGCTGTGTGTTTGGAGAAGGCAATGGCACCCCACTCCAGTACTCTTGCCTGGAAAATCCCATGGATGGAGGAGCCTGGTGGGCTGCGGTCCATGGGGTCGCTAAGAGTCAGACACGACTGAGCGACTTCACTTTCACTGTTCACTTTCATGCATTGGAGGAGGAAATGGCAACCCACTCCAGTGTTCTTGCCTGGAGAATCCCAGGGACGGGGGAGCCTGGTGGGCTGCCGTCTGTGGGGTCGCACAGAGTCGGACACGACTGAAGCGACTCAGCAGCAGTGTGTTTGCTCTGTGCAAGATTTCTCATCCATATTGCTTTGCTTGATACTCATAAATGAGCTGAGATTTAGGGATTCACTCGTTCATTTAATGGAGAAATGTTTCTGGAGATACTATTACTTGTCAAGCACTGTTCTGCGTATCAAGTATTGAACAAAGCAGACATGCTTATATTTTAAAAATGAAGAAACTATAAGTCAGAGAGGTTAGGCAACCAGTTCAAAGTTGCACAGCCAGCAAGGGCAGAGCCAGGATTCAGAGCCATGGTCGGGGCCCAAGTTCTTTCCATTTCTCTGTACTGGTAGGAAGCACGGAGTAGAAAGGCAGTGCAGTGAGGAGGGGAGAACCTCAAACTGCCTTGCTGTGTGAGTGAAGACGGGTCACTTCCCCTCCGCTCCCAACTTTGAGGGACCTGACCAAGCCATCTGGAATTGCTCCTGGGAGGCAACAACAGAAATTAACATTTTAAATGGGGACAACTACCAGTTTTTGAGCAAGTTCTATGCATCAGGTCCTGCAACCTTCATGGGAGTCCCTGTAGGTTCCTGAGCAGGGGGAGGGGCACAATTGAACATCCCTGAACACAGCTTGCCCCGGGCCCCTCCCAGTGCTCCAGGACCTCTGATCCTCAGAGGACGCAGTTAAGGCTTTGGACAAACAGAAGTTACGGGCAGGGACACCGGGACATATGGTTTATAAATAAAGGGGTTGAGTGGGGCCAGGCTGGTTGCTTTGGAGAGAGTGAGGACCACACTGCAGGGAGAAGCCAAGAGAAGGCGTCAGAGGGAAGCCAGACCTTCCTTCACTCACTGCCCCTCCCAACCCAGGGTAGGCAGCTCTGGTCCAGCCCTCAGGTCCTTGAAGTGGGGACCAAGGAGGTTTCCTCCCCTAATCTTCTTGGCTCGGCGTGTCAACCTTGACTGCACCAGTTGCCCTGCTTGCAAATGAAAGCTGGGTGCCCAGAGAAGATGAGTGTGGGCTGTTGGGTAGGCAGAGAGGAGGTGGGAAGGGAGGTGGAAAGATGGGGAGGGAGGGGAGGATTTTACCAGGGGAAGGGAAGAACAGGTGGGGACATCGATATCTCACGTGGAACATATCTCTCCTTGTACATTTTAACTTTTAAAAGTTACATTAAAAATAAGATACTTATAAATAATATATGTAGCTTGGTAGAGGGTTTTAGGTCACAGGCTCTGGAATCAGACTGCCTGGATTAGAATCCAGGATCTCATATCAGTTATACGATCTCCAGCAAATCACTGGTGCCTCTGTTTCTTCATCTGTAAAATAGGCACCCACCTCACAGAGCTGTTGTGAGGATATAATGAGCTCATGGATATAATGAGTTTATTAAAGGGTCTGGCACATGGTAAATTTGATATGTGAAAGTCGCTCTGTTGTGTCCAACAGTTAGCGATCCCATGGACTATAGCCTTCCAGGCTCCTCTGTCCTTGGAATTCTTCAGGCAAGAATACTGGAGTGAGTAGCCTTTCCCTTCGCCAGGGGATCTTCCCAACCCTGGGATGGATCTCAGGTCTCCTGCATTGTGGGCGGATTCTTTACTGTCTGAGCCATCAGGGAAGGCCAAATTTGATAAAAATAGTCATTATTGTAGAGGTAAAATATAAAGTTTAATAACATAATACATATAAAGAACATAATGTAACAAAGTTTAATCATATAATAAACACCCATGGCCCATCAATCATCTCCCCAGTTAGAACATTTCCAGTAATTCACACCTAGTTATGTGTCCGCTACTCTCTGAAGACCCCTTGGAGGTATATACTATCTTGAATTTCGTGTTTATCATTCCTTTTCTTAAAAAAAGGGTTTTATTATACCTGCAAGCCTAAGTGTCTAATCGATCTATTGCTTACTACTCTTCTTTTTGAGCTTTATGGAGATGGTGGCACACTGTAGATTGGAGAAGGAAATGGCAACCCACTCCAGTCTTCTTGCCTGGAGAATCCCAGGGACAGAGAAGCCTGGTGGGCTGCCATCTCTGGGGTCGCACAGAGTCGGACACGACTGAAGCGACTTAGCAGCAGCAGCAGCGCACTGTAGATAGCTTTCCAGGATGCTCCCTCCATCTTTTGTTTCTGAGATCCATACATATTGTCACCTGCAGCAGGAATTCACTTATTGGGAAGAACCTGCCACCCCTGGTCTCTCCGGCCACTCCTGCCCTCTCCTGACCACTGGCCATGGAGAGCCTTATGCAACACAAAGCCCACCATCAGTGGGGCTTCAGGCCTGGACCCCCACCCTGCAGCTCTCCACTGGCCTTCAGCCCCCAGCCCTGGCATCCCAGTACGATCTCTGGATACAGGGCCACATTTCAGGGGCACTGCCCCTTGTCCTGTGGTTCGGGGAGGAGTGGCTGGCCGCATGGCACTCTAGCTCTTCTTTTGACCAGCTGTGTGACCCTGGGTAGCTCTCCTGCCCTCTCTGGGCCATGATCTCCCTACTGTGAGGAGAGTGAGTGAAGGGGTCCATCCCTCCTCGGCCATGGAGTCCTTTGTCTTCTGCAGGGGATACCTTGCCCCATCCAGAAAGTCTGGTGTGCGGGTGCAGGGAAGGACGGCGTGGGGGTGCACTTCATTTTCGCCTCTCAGTGGCTGGTGGGCGCCTTTCCTTGGTGATGATGTCCCAGAGCTCTAGGGACTCTGCTCCCAGCGCCTTTGTTGTTGATGAGTCACTAAGTTGTGTCTGACTCTTTTGCAACCCTGTGGACTGTAGCCCACCAGGCTCCCTTGTCCATGGGATGGATTTCCCCGGTAAGAGGACTGGAGTGGGCTGCTCTTCTCTTCTCCAGGGGATCTTCCAGCACCTTTAGTTAGTGGGTAACAGCCTCTTCAACACCAAAATAAGCATGTGAAACGTTGAGTCCGAATCTTTCCGTGAATGACAGCACGCAGCTTGAGCCCCAGACGGCTCCTGGGGCTGGGAACCTGGAGACCTGGATCCCAGTCCCAACTCAGAGAACACTTTCCCAGGTGACCTCGGGTACCTCGGTTTCTCCTTCTGCAAAATAGGGACAATTATCCACACTGGGCATGTGCCAGGGACGGTTGGGCCTGTACCTCCCACATGTAGCGCCTCTCGTCAGGCCTGGCTGGAGAAAGCCTGCTCTGGGAGGAGGGCAAAGTCTGCGGGAAGTTTAAAGTTTATCAAGAAATGAGTTATCCATACACAAATCAAAGCACGCGCCTTCTTCAGTTAGAGAACAAAGTGTCGCATTGTCTAGGTGCTGCCTGGCTGAGGGCCGGTGCGCCTCCCCGACCCTGCCACTCCCCTTGTCCCACCCTGCCCCACCCCCATTTAGCAGGTGCTCCTGCGGGGCCGTAATTTCTGCTCAGGGGAAAAATCACTTTGGGACTCTGAGATTGACCTGAAAACCTGAGAAGAGAAACGGATTTGCCTTCAGAGCCCAGAGGCTCTGGTCCTCCTCCTGATCCTGATCCTGGATGGAGACTGGGACCTGACCCAGCCCCAGCCTGAGCCCTAACCTTGACCCCAGTCTGAGCTCAGAACCTGATCCAACTCTGACCCCAAAGGGATCACAGACTGAACTATGACTCCGGACAGAGACTGAGCCCTGACCCCAGCTTCATGCAAAGCTGGGTCATAGGCACATGTGAGTGGTCATGGCTTCAGGCAGCCGGAGCTCTAGAGCCTCAGCTAAGTGATTCCCTCTCAGAGGGCCAAGGATGGGGCTTCTCTCCATAGGGATCCACGCTGAGGCCCCAGGACTCCAGCTCCTGTGCTAGCCTGTTCCTGCCCCTGAAGGAAGGACAGAGTCATGGAACAGGAAGAGGTGCTAAAACTCAGCCAGGGACAGGGCTCGCTCCAGCCTTGCTCTGGCCAAGTACCCTCTGTCTGCAGCCCACTCGAGGAAAGCAGATCAGGGCCAAATATCCAGAAAGAGCTGCATCCTGAGGCCTGTCCATCAGCTATAAGACCCCAGCCCCAGCTATGCACATGCCTGGAGCCATTTTGAGGCAAGGGCTGCTTTCTAGCCTGGCCCCTCCCACTGACATCAGGAAAAGGCAGCAGTTACTCAGCATCACCACCAGGGGGCAACAGACATAGGTGGGACTGAAAAGCCTGTGCGGCCAAGTGCCTTGGGGCTTTTGCTGTGGGTTGGAGGGATTCTCAGGGAGAAACCTGATAGTCCATTAAAAAAAACCCCACCTGCTTGTAGCGAGGACAGACTCTACCCTGACATCTACAATACCCACTGGTGACAAGGAAAACTAAACACTAGCTACTGTGATCTTAATTTTAATTTTACAAGTAGTGCACAAATACATTTTCTTAAACATTGGAATACTGGAGCAAAAGCAACTATTCCATTCCCTACAGTCTATACCTTGCCCCTTTCCTTTTTCTCCATTTTTACAATTTTGGTGTGTGAGCTTCCAGACATTAAAAAATGTGTATTTATATGTATATCTATATATGTTTATGTGCTTAATCGCTCAGTTGTGTCTGACTCTTTGCGAATCTGTAGATTGTAGCCTGCCAGGTTCCTCTGTCCACGGGGATTCTCCAGGCAAGAATAGTGGAGTGGGTTGCCATGGCCTCCTCTAGGGGATCTTCCTAACCCAGGGATGGAACCCAGGTATCCCACATTGCAGGAGGATTCTTTACCATCTGAGCCGTCAGGGAAGCCCCAAAGGGAATTCCCCTAAGATGATAAAGGCCATATATGAAACCCACAGTGAATATCATACTCAATAATGAAAGACTGAAAGTTTTTCCTTAAGAGGAGGAACAAGACAGGATGTCTGCTTTTGCCACTTCTAGTCAGTGTGAACTAGAAGTTCCAGCCAGAATAATTAGGCCAGAAAGAAATAAAGGGCACCTAAATTGGAAAGGAAAAAATAAAATTACCTCTGTTTACAGATGACACAATTAGGTGCCCTTTATTTCTTTTTCTGGCCTAATTATTCTGGCTAGAACTTCTAGTATTACGCATCTACTTCTGCTTTATTGACTACACCAAAGCCTTTGACTATGTGGACCACAACAAACTGTGGAAAATTCTTAAAGAGATGGGAATACCAGACCACCTGATCTGCCTCCTGAGAAATCTGTATGCAGGTCAGGAAGCAACAGTTAGAACTGGACTGGTTCCAAATTGGGAAAGGAGTATGTCAAGGTTGTATATTGTCACCCTGCTTATTTAACTTATATGCAGAGTACATCACGCGAAATTCCGGGCTGGATGAAGCACAAGCTAAAATCATGATTGCCGGAGAAATATCAATAGCCTCAGATATGCAGATGACACCACCCTTACGGTAGAAAGGGAAGAGGAGCTAAAGAGCCTCTTGATGACAGTGAAAGAAGAGAGTGAAAAAGCTGGCTTAAAGCTCAACATTCAGAAAACTAAGAACATGGCATCTGGTCCCATCACTTTATGGTAAATAGATGTGGAAACAATGGAAACAGTGAGAGACTTTATTTTCTTGGGCTCCAGAATAACTGCAGATGATGACTACAGCCATGAAATTAAAAGATGCTTGCTCCTTGGAAGAAAAGCTATGACAAACCTAGACAGCATATTAAAATGCAGAGACATTACTTTGTCAATAAAGGTCTGTCTAGCCAAAGCTGTGGTTTTTCCAGTGGTCATGTGTGGATGTGAGTGTTGGACCACTGGTGCTTTTGAGCTGTGGTGTTGGAGAAGACTCTTGAGAGGCCCTTGGACTGCAAGGAGATCCAACCAATCAATCCTAAAGGAAATCAGTCCTGAATATTCGTTGAAAGGACTGATGCTTAAGGTGAAGCTCCAATACTTTGGCCACCTGATGCAAAGAGTTGATTCATTAGAAAAGACCCTGATGCTGGGAAAGATTGAAGGTAGGAGGACATGGGGATGACAGAAGATGAGATGGTTGGATAGCATTACTGACTCGACGGATCGGTCTGAGCAAGCTCCAGGAGTTGGTGATGGACAGGGAAGCCTGGCATGCTGCAGTCCATGCGGTCCGAAGAGTCAGACACGACTGAGAAACTGAACTGAAATCACTTTCTATTACTCTGCCTTATAGGGAAGCAGAAGTTCCTCAAGTATGTATTTTTGAAATCTTTCCCTGTTGATACAAATAGAATTAGTTTACCCTTTAAATTCTTTATACTAGTCTGTTGTGTGAATATACACATTTTATTTAGCTATTTCATTATCATTGGACTTCTGTGTTGTTTTCTGGGTTTTACTGCATATTACAAATGATACTGGGCTTCCCTGGTAGCTCAGTGGTAAATAATCTGCCTGCAATGCAGGAGACTCGGGTTCAATCCTTGTGTTGGACAGATCCCCTGGAGAAAGAAATGGCACCCCATGCCAGTATTCTTGCTTGCAAAATCCCATGGACAGAGGAGCCTGGTGAGCTACAGTCCATGGGTTGCAAAAGAGTTGGACGTGACTTAATGACTAAATAGCAACAACACAAATAATTCTGCCCTCTAGAACAAATATCCAGGAATAGAATTTCTGGTTTATAGGGTAGGTTCATTCATAGATATAAAAGATTATATCATACTGTCTTTTCAAAGTGTGTGTACCAATGTTCACTCTCATCTGTACAATATGGAAGTACCACTTCCCCAAATAATTCTAAACATCATATTGTCAGACATAAAATTTTAAGCAATGTGATAAGTAAAAAAGAGTAACTCATTATTTTAATTTTCATTTTCTTGAATATTAGTGATGCTGAGCATTTCTTCATCTGTTCATTGCTCCCATTTTACTTATTTTCTGAATTGCTGTTTATATCCTTTGCTCATTTTTCTATTGGGTTATTTTCCTCTTATTATTAATTTTTAGGTATTTTAAAATAAAGTTTTAATACTATATCTTTATCATTGTTGGTCACAAATATTTCTGCCAGTCTGTAGTTTGCTTGTAGTTTTATTTATGGGGTTCTTTCTTGAACATCAGATCAGATCAGTCGCTCAGTTGTGTCCGACTCTTTGCGACCCCATGAATCGCAGCACGCCAGGCCTGTCTGTCCATCACCAACTCCCGGAGTTCACTCAGACTCACGTCCATCAAGTCAGTGATGCCATCCAGCCATCTCATCCTCTGTCGTCCCCTTCTCCTCCTGCCCCCAATCCCTCCCAGCATCAGAGTCTTTTCCAATGAGTCAACTCTTCGCATGAGGTGGCCAAAGTACTGGAGTTTCAGCTTTAGCATCATTCATTCCAAAGAAATCCCAGGGCTGATCTCCTTCAGAATGGACTGGTTGGATCTCCTTGCAGTC
>NW_011489342.1:1765639-1769535 GCF_000754665.1 Bison bison bison | reverse complement strand
CCTTCTCCTCCTGCCCCCAATCCCTCCCAGCATCAGAGTCTTTTCCAATGAGTCAACTCTTCGCATGAGGTGGCCAAAGTACTGGAGTTTCAGCTTTAGCATCATTCATTCCAAAGAAATCCCAGGGCTGATCTCCTTCAGAATGGACTGGTTGGATCTCCTTGCAGTCAGTCCAAGGGACTCTCAAGAGTCTTCTCCAACACCACAGTTCAAAAGCATCAATTCTTCGGCGCTCAGCCTTCTTCACAGTCCAACTCTCACATCCATACATGACCGCAGGAAAAACCATAGCCTTGACTAGATGAACCTTTGTTGGCAAAGAAATGTCTCTGCTTTTCAATATGCTATCTAGGTTGGTCATAACTTTCCTTCCAAGGAGTAAGCATCTTTTAATTTCATGGCTGCAGTAACCATCTGCAGTGATTTTGGAGCCCAGAAAAATAAAGTCTGACACTGTTTCCACTGATTGCCCATCTATTTCCCATGAAGTGATGGGACCAGATGCCATAATCTTAGTTTTCTTTAAGCTAACTTTTTCACTCTCCTCTTTCACTTTCATCAAGAGGCTTTTGAGTTTCCTCTTCACTTTCTGCCATAAGGGTGGTGTCATCTGCATGTCTGAGGTTATTGATATTTCTCCCGGCAATCTTGATTCCAGCTTGTGTTTCTTCCAGTCCAGTGTTTCTCATGATGAACTCTGCATATAAGTTAAATAAGCAGGGTGACAACATACAGCCTTGACGAACTCCTTTTCCTATTTGGAAGCAGTCTGTTGTTCCATGTCCAGTTCTAACTGTTGCTTCCTGACCTACATACAAATTTCTCAAGAGGCAGATCAGGTGGTCTGGTATTCCCATCTCTTGAAGAATTTTACACAGTTTATTGTGATCCACACAGTCAAAGGTTTTGGCATAGTCAATAAAGCAGAAATAGATGTTTTTCTGGAACTCTATATATTTATTAATACCAATGTGCTCAAACTTACTACTCTTTTCTTTATGATTTCTTTTTATGTAAAAAAAGTTTCCCTTCTGAGGTTGTAAAAACAAATTTGTATTTTTGGAAAAAATCTTACTGCTTTATAGTTGGGACTTTAAGCCTTCTAGAATTTATATTTCATAAATGTGAGCTAAAGAGCTAATCTTATATTTTCCATCCAAATAATTGATTATTCTAACTTTCTTTGCTGAGAGTCCAGCTTCGTAACATGTTCTCTGTGATTTATGCTCTGTATGAGGTTCTCTGTAGGCCTTTCCTTTTCTTATTCCAGAAACCCAACAAGGAAGGTATCATGCCTGTTTTTCAATGAAAAACTGAGGTTCAGAAAAGTTAAATAACTTGCCCAAGGTCACACACGCTGTGTGTGTGAGAGAGACCTGTTTAAGTCTGCCCTTGAACTCCAAGTGGTAGAGCCAAACTCTGAACCCTGATCAGATACAGAAATAGCTGGAGATGGAAGTACAATGACCCTGGCCCGTTCAGAAGGGACAGTGGGCCTGGGGGGAAACTTGAGGAACACACACAATTAAATCAGGGTCTCTCAACCTTAATTCTATTGACCTTTAGAGTGGACAGTTCTTTAGGTGGTTGTGGGGGGCCATCCTGTGCATGGTAGGATTTTAACAGCATCCCAGTTTTTATGGCTTTTATCTCTTACATAACATTAGTACCTTGCCACATCTCCTCCCTGCCCCTGACTGCTGGCTGTGACACTGAAAACTGTCTCTAGGCATTGACAAATAGATAATAATCAGTAGTAGCATTAATATCAGTTATTAACCCTCAGTAACACCAACTGATGTTAATTATCAACAGTGATTGATTGCAGATTTTATCCTTGGACTGTTGCCTCTCTGTAGCTAGGGGACAGAGGCTCTGGCTTTCCTTTTAAGCTACACCTGCTCGGTGCTCTGTCTCTGGCACTGCATCCTTACTCAGCCTGTCAACAGGGGGGCTCTGCTTCACCCTGCAAATGTGCAAGCTTGGTGCGATTGAGCCCTGCCCCAGGTCACGGCCAAGCACATGAAGACGCTCGTACAAGGGCAGGAGTGTCTGGGGCTGGGGGGTGCCTCGTGCTTTCCTTTCAAAATATTTTTCTTTGTTGGTGATGAACACAAGTGGAAAAACACAGCCCTGCTGATGTAAAATGACTCCTCAGTCCAGATGTGGCAGGGACGAGAAGCTTCATCATTCATGATTGGCGTCAGGCTGGAAACGTGTGTGTCACAGAGTCCGGCCTGACAAGCTCCGGGATTGCAGACCTGCAAACAGATGATGGGACCTGCCAGGTACTGGCATCTTCGGGATCCTTGAAGATATAATGCGATTTCTAGACGCCCCAGTGCTGTGCAGGGTTCAGGGCAATTTAGAACACTGTTTCTAGCCTGGCCGACTGAGATCCCTCATTTTAAAGTCTGAAACTATAATAAAACTGACAGGGTAATGAATATTCAAATTAATCTGAGCTGCTGTGTAGGTTCTCTTGTTTCTGCCCCTGATAACACTGGTTTTGCCCCACTCAGGATGGCTTAGCTATGTGAATCTTCTTGCACGCTTCCTGTTTTTCCCTGTTTCCATATGGACTTCCGAAGAGACTTTGACAAGCCACCATGTAAAGTCCAGAGCCTGGATCCCTTCAGACTTCACCTCGCCATCCAGACTGGTATCCTTGCTGGGAACAAAGACAAGGTTTTGCTGAAACTATTATCTTCACGACCAGCCGATGGGGATGCATGGGAACTTATGATTGTGCATCCTTTTCTAAGATTCCTGTTGTCCAGACTCTACTGACACCCTATCCACTTCTGCTGGGTCCCCAGGGCTCCGAACTCATCCTTCAGCCCGGTGGATGAGGCTGAGATCACAACTAAACTGGGGTCCCCGAGTGTGGACTCAGGCCTTCTTTGCTGAGTCTCCTTCATTTGGGGGGCCTCAGAGGGCTGGGCTCAGAGAAGAAAATTATATAAAGAATAGTGACCTACTGGGGCAAGAGGTGTCCTGCGGCTGCCATTTGTCTGTGACCTTGGTAATGTTAGGACAGACATGGGCAGACTTACAGACGAAGTCAAGCCCTTCCCGCCAGGAATGCAGAGTTCTACCCTGAGGCTGTGGCGGAGCTGGGCACGGTGTTCTGAAATCCTGGTGAATATTCAGTGGGTTCTGTCCCCTTCACTGGCTCCTGTCTATGCAAACAGCCACCTGGGAAGGAGAAGCAGAGGGTGTGCTGGCAGCGGTGACAACAGGGGACAGTGGAAGGAACGCAGGGTCACCGAGGCTGACCCAGGCAGCTGTCGCCGAGATCCCACCATGGACAGCAGGGTGTGGGGTGCCTGCGTCCTCTGCTTGCTGGGCCCCTTGCCGATCGTGAGTAGCCAGCTCAGACCCTCCTGCCCCTCCCACTGAGCTTGAGATCTGGGAGCCACTGGGCCATACTGGGATCCACTACCCTTCCCCGGCGCAGGAGTCTCTCTACCAAGCAGTCTGGTGGCCTGGCTTGGAGAACTCCTGACACCTGCGGTCCCCACCTCTCCTCCCCCTCCCTTCCCAGGCAGCCTGCTCATCCCTGGGGAGTTCTGACAGCAAAATGTCCTTCCTGGAGTTGAACTGAGTTCGCATGCCCATTGCATCCCTGAGGGCCTGTCTGCATCCTCGGGGCCACAGTACTCTAAACAGTACCTAAAACAGTACCTCTGCCTCCCTTTCACACCCTGAGTCTTCTCCACACCTCCTCCTCCGACAAGCTTGCAGAGCCCTCCCAGTCCCCACGATCCCCGGAGCCACTTGATTGAGTTGCTTCCTTTGAAGAGGGTGTGGCCAGGGATTGAGTGTGTCTGGGTAGTAAGTGAGAAGTTGCTCCCCCCTCCAGCTTCTGGGAGCCTCTCCTTCGAAGGGCACCC
>NW_011489342.1:1760042-1765539 GCF_000754665.1 Bison bison bison | reverse complement strand
GGGCACACCCTGGGCCCTGAGCAGCTTTCCACAATCAGGTACAGTCCCGAGGCCCAGAAGGCTGGGGAGCGGGCTGCCAGGAGGGGTGTACTTTCCCAGAGTTAGTACAAGTGACAGTGACTTGGGGACCAGGATGGGAGACACAGTCCCAGATTGGAAGCTGCAGCTCCCAGGGTCTCCTGCGAGCTCATGGGACTGAGGTTGCCCTCTTCCTCCACTGGCTTGTGTGTGACTGTGTGTGTGTTTAACAGTGTGTGCATGTGTGTGAGTGTGTGTGTGTGTGAGTGTGTATGTGTGGCCGGGGCTGCACCTGCTCTTTGCGCACGGCCTTTGGGCTTTGATACCGGTGCTGTGGATTTGCCATGTGACCTAGGTAAGTCCCTTTCTGAGCCTCACTTGTCTCTTTTGTAAAAGAAGAAAATAACATCTGCCCCGCTGAGCTATTGTGCCTGGAGAAGGATCTGACTTGTTGGAGGCTGGGCCTGCAGTGCATCATGGGTGACTTCTACTGCCCACCCCGCACTGCACAGAGTGGGGCCTCCTCCTTCTCATCTGTGTGCACCCCACAGGAAATGCATTATTCTAGAAGGGGGACTGAAATCCTGTGGGGGTCACTCAGTCACTGGTGCCAGGGTCAGGGTTAGCACTAAATCCCAGTCTCCTGGTGTGGGCTCTGTCCTGCACAGAGCCCAGGTCAGCTATAGCCATGGTCAGCCAGGCCAAGGCATACAGGACAACAGTCTCCCCTCAGGAGGAGTGGAGTCCTGGACACAGGCTAGATGATCCCTGATCCCAAGGTGAGTAGTTGGGGATCCAACCAGAATATTGGGATAAGTCTTGGAATGATCCACGTCTTCTCACCCCTGGCAGTTTCCACCTGTGACCACACACCTGAGTCATGAGTTGAGCTTCCCTGAATTTTTCTTCCCTTGGGAAGTGTGGTGGCTGTCTGTTTCTCCTTTTGGTGGGAGGCTTCCCACCAGGGGTCCTAGTTCCTTTGGCCTCGGTGGTCCAATAGTCAGGCCCTGAGAAGGCGTCTCAGGAAAGGATGGGATTGTAGATGTGGAGGGGAGGAGGGCAGATGGAGCCCATGGTCCCATATCAGGCCCCGCCCTGTCCATCTACCCCACTGCTGTTGTGGATGTATGGGGGAGGTAAGACTGGGGTTCTCCTCTGAAGTGGCACTAGGCTCACTGAGTCCTGGGAAGAAGCCAAGAAGTGCTCCCAGATTGGAGATCCAGAGCCGGGGCTGCAGGTGGAATCTGCATGGTGAGGTCCCAGGGCCCAGGCAGGAGGTGGCAGAGCTGAGCCCAAGCTGGCTTTGGGGGACTGGGGTCAGCCGGTCAGGACAGGGGTGTCCTCCCCTGCAGGGGCGGGTCTGATGGGGGTGACCCTCCTTACTGGTCAGCGTCTCCAGGTCCTCTCCTAGCCCTCTGGCCTTGGGGTCCCTTCCATGTGGTCACCTACTGTCGACCGCCCCCATTCTAGTGTTTGACGTCTCTGACCCCAGCCACTGTCTCATACCCACTATGCTTTTGCCGTGCCTGGGCTTCTGTCAAAGGACACTAGGAGTTAATGAACCGCCTGCTGACATGGACTCTGTGCCAGACACTGGGGGCTTGTGTGTGCGCATGTGGATGTGAGGATGGCCATGGGCAGGGCTTTCCCCTCACGCAACTCAGGTACATCTGCCCACTCTCTTGTCTGGGCACGTTCTAAAAATATGCTCCTTTCTCTTCAAACATTCAGCTCAAATGCCACCTCCTCAGTCCTTGCGAGAAGGGCCACCCTCCAGTAGTGCTTGCCCGGCCCCTGCTCAGTTTGTATTAGATATATCAGGACCAGGTGTTAACTCTCTTCCTCACCACACTGCTGCTGCTGCTAAGTCGCTTCAGTTGTGTCCAACTCCGTGGGACCCCATAGACGGCAGCCCACCAGGCTCCACCGTCCCTGGGATTCTCCAGGCAAGAACACTGGAGTGGGTTGCCATTTCCTTCTCCAATGCATGAAAGTGAAAAGTGAAAGGGAAGTCGCTCAGTCGTGTCTGACTCTTTGCGACCCCATGGACAGAGGACAGGCTCCTCTGTCCATGGGATTTTCTAGGCAAGAGTATTGGAGGGGGGTGCCATTGCCTTCTCCACACTCTTCCCTGGTAAATCCTTGGGGACAGAAATCTACACTGATTGAATTTGATGTATATGTTGGATTCAAACTTGGGATGTGGATCCATGTTCACAGTGTAAGGAGCGTGTCTTGTAAAGCTGAGTTCCTTCTCATGTGTCTGTTTGGGGCTGTGCCCTGTTGGATGGTCAGCTTTTCTCCAGTCTGGGGGAATGGGAGGGAGAGGTGTTAAGAATTCCTGCCTTTGACTCCAGCTCCCTGGAGAACTTGTTAAAATGTGAAGTCCTAGATCCAGCCATAGATCTCTGCGTATTCTTGGCTCATTGCAGTTGATCTCTGGCTGAGTTAGAGGCACACTTTCAGAACTACTGCTAGAGGGTTTCCAGAAAAGCAGCTTGTTTCCTAGCTGATCACAGAGATCATTCCCTGTGAATGATCTGATTGTTGGGCTGCACGTCAAGGCAGGTATCCCTCCATCTATCGTCCATTACCCATCCATTTCTATGTGCATCCTATCCCCCTATCCATCCACCCATCCACCATGCATCCATGCGTCCAGTCATCCATCTTTTTATGTGTGCTAAGTTGCTTCAGTCAGACTCTTTGCGACTCCTTGGGCTGTAGCCCACCAGGCTCCTCTGTCAATGGGATTCTCCAGGCAAGGATATCAAAGTGGATTGCCATGCCCTTCTCCAGGGGATCTTCCTGATCCAGTGATCTAACCCATATCTCTAACATCTCCTGCATTGGCAGGAGGGTTCTTTATCACTAGCGCCACCTGAGAAGTCCATCTATCTATATTCTGTATGTATATTCACTCATTCTACCAGCGGGCCACACAGTTACCCATTCATTCATTCATCCATGAAGACATTCATTTGCTCCTTCACCTCACTCATGGCAAGAAAAAAAAGCCACTACACGGCTGCATTGTTGAGTTGACCATCCCCATGCCGTCTTCTGAAGGCTTTTACTTAATGTGTCTCAGAACTGACTTCCATGAATTGAAAAGGGGAAGCCTTTGTCCAAATCTCCATTTATTCTCCCTCCCTCCTTCCCTGCTTGCCTGCCTTTCATCCAAATAGCCATTGCGTTTCTTTGATGAACCTGGTCCCTGTACCTAACTAAGAGCCCAGCTGTGGAAACGAATCAGGCTTTACCTCTGTCCTCAGATCACTTGACCAGCCAACCTAGAAGAAGCACACACTGGCTTGGCTCATGTCATTCATCCTCTGCTGCACAGGTCCTGGGCCACGTGCACCCAGAATGTGATGTCATCACTCAGCTGCGAGAGGATGAGCAAGCATGTCTACAAGCTGTGGAAGGGATGCCTAACTCCACCTTGGGTACGGGGCTGGGGAGGGAGGAGGTGGCTCGTCGTGGGTTTCTCCATCTCCTTCAGTTGCACCGCTCAGGATGGTGGACAAGCTTGTCCCCTGGGCTGAGTCCCTCCTGCTCCCACTTCGCTGTCTAGGCTGCCCTAGGATCTGGGATGGGCTGCTGTGCTGGCCGATGGCGGGCTCCGGCGAGTGGGTGAGCCTCCCCTGCCCGGCTTTCTTCTCTCACTTCAGCTCGGAGCCAGGTGAGGGGTGCTGGCGGTGGAGATGGGGGGAAGAGCCGAGGTGAGGTGGTTTCCTTGGGCGGTGGTAGAATGCGGTGGCCACGTCTTGGCTTTGGAGTCAGGCAGACCTGGATTGAGCACTGCCTTATTCCTTCTTGTCTTTAGTTATGAACTTGGATGAGTCAGTTACCCTCCCTGAGCCTCAGCTTCCTGACCTCCTGTGACCTGGGGAGAACAAGAGCCCTAGCTGCACAGAGGGTGCGGTTGGGCCTGGGAGTGCTGTGCTTGGGGTCAGGCACTGAGCACTTGTTCTCTGGGTGTGAGCGGGAGGTGTGAGCAGGAGGTGTGAGCAGGAGGACTGGCCATGGGGGTGGAGAGGCAGAGTCAATCTCCCCATAAGGTGCTAACGGTTGCTTTGTCGGGGAGAGTGGAAGGGCAGCCATGCTCTGCCTCACCTGTCTGCGGTGGATGGTTCCTCCGGTGGCAGAGAGGGCCTCCTTTCTTTAGGATGCTGGGGACCCAGTTCTCTACTCTGCTCCAAGGAAACTGTTCTCTCAATTAACAGAAGGTGAGTCTGAGGCCAGAAAGGAAGGTCCCAGAAGGTGTCCCAAGCAGGCAGGACACCAGGCCTCAGGAGAAAAGGCTCCCCTCTCTCTGCTGCAGAGATGAGCTGTCTGTGCAGACTCGACCAGGGTCACTCCCGGCTCCCCCACCTTCCTGGGGAGAGGGGGAAGTCGTCCTGATCACATCTCAGCTTCCCCGGCTCCGCTTGCCTCCTAGGGGCTGTGAAGAGGGACTGCACCATTGCAGGCTGGTCGGAGCCCTTCCCGCCTTATCCCGAGGCCTGCCCTGTGCCCCTGGAGCTGCTGACTGAGGAGGTGAGAGGCTCGTCACGGATGTTTGTGTGGCCGGTAGACTACACGATGGTAGGGGCTGCCACTTCCATTGAAGTTGGCGGGTCGGAATGTGAATGACAGCACACTTCTGGAAGATGGCTGGAAGAGAGGGAGTGAGAATTAGTAGAGAGCAACTTGCTCCAGAGTGACAGGTGGGCTACGCTGCTAGGAGGAAGAGGGAGGCAGAAGGCAGGGTGGGCAGTGTTACCTGGCCAGTGTCTCCTCGACACCCTCTCTGTGCCCCAGCTCCAGGACTGGGAGCTGGGGGTGGTTGCGGGAAACAAAGGCTCTGAGTTGTTCTGGGCAAGGACCACTGCAAAAGCTCCCTGCCCTCTCTGATCCTCAGTCTGTGGAGTGGTGTGCATGGCTGTGGGACAGCGAGGGAAACCCAATGATGGAAGTGACTCCTACCCCAGCAGCACACTCCATGCTTCCAAACTGAGCAGTGCCTTGGCAAATTGCTTCCATTCCCATAACCCCATAGCTCTCTCCCTCCAGCCCTGAAGGCAGAGCATGAGTCTGACATTCTTTCAGATAAAAAGACTGAGTCAGGGAGGGGCAGTCAGGGGTGATTGCCTGCATCCCTCAGGGGAGCTGGGTCCCTGATCAATCCCCTCCCCGCAAGGCTACACCTTCTGTCTCCATCTCCGGGATCCAGGCTGAGTTGATTGATTCAAATACTTGTTTGTGGAAAGAGCTTAGCCTTGAAGCTGTTCCTACTCTCCCCTTTATTTGCGGATGTCGTGTTCCCAAGCTAATGAGCAAGCTGGATGTCAATAAACAAGCCTGATTTCCTCCTGAGCTTTGTCACTCCCCAGGGACGCACAGTTTCTGTGGCAGCTTCTTTCCCCCATCTCCCAGCAGCAGCTAGAGTTAAGCATCTTGATATCCTTCCCCCTCCACCCCCGCTTCCCTCCCC
>NW_011489342.1:1748407-1759942 GCF_000754665.1 Bison bison bison | reverse complement strand
TCCAAAGGGAAAACTCCAAAGGGAGCTTGCCTTGGTCCCCACAGACACCCCAGCCTCACACCACACCGACAGTTTGGGGGTAGAATTCAAAGCATCACCTGCTTGATGGTCAAGCCTCCCTTTCCTCAGAGGCCCCGTTGCTGAGATTCCTTCTGCCTCCACCCTCCCCAGAAATCCTACTTCTCCGCGGTAAGGATCATCTACACCATGGGCCACAGCATCTCAGCCGCGGCCCTCCTAGTGGCCATCATCATCCTGGTTGCTCTCAGGTTTGCCATCCCCATTCCCTGCTCCAGAACCTTCCCTGCTCCAGAACCTTCCCTGCCTCCCCGTCATCCACAGCACCAAACCTGATCTTCCGCCTGGTTGTCAAAGACGTTCCCAGGGCTACTGTGGTCATTTCATCTCCTCTGTGAAGCCCTTCTTGACTATTTCAAGCCTTTGGTTGCTGCCCTCCTAAAGCCTTCTCCAGCCTGGCCTGAGCTGTTGTCTCCTGGGAATGAGCCTCGTCTCTTTGATTATCCAGGGGCAGAGGGTGGGGGTCTCCTGTCATTTCTGCCTCTGTCCTCCATGTAATGAGCTCCCTGAAGGCAGGGAACTGATGTTTTCCCTCCCCTCACCTGCACTGAGCCCAGTTGTCTTACAAGTTAAAGCTGAAGCCTTACATTCAGTGCAATGGATCCAATCTGATAACAGCCAATCCAAGCCCATGTGATTCACCTCCCTCCTTGCTCAGTCTCCCCAAGCCTGCTCTCCCTCCTTGCCTCCTATTTTCCTCACCCCTCCCGCTCCCTCCAGGAGGCTCCACTGCCCCAGGAACTACATCCACACCCAGCTGTTCATCACCTTTATCCTCAAGGCGGCAGCTGTGTTCCTGAAGGACGCCACCCTCTTTCACTGGGAGAACACGGACCACTGCAGCTTCTCCACTGTAACAGTCATGGGTGGGGGTGCTGGTGTGGGCGAGGAGGTTGGATTAGAGATGTCAGCCTGTCCAGTCCAGTGGGCTGACCCCGGGGCTCTGGCTTTGCCAAGGACAGAGCTGGAAAGCCCCCCTCCGCCTTCCCACCCCTCCTTGGGGTCAAGTCCTAAATCCTCCTGTGCCCAGCCCCATCATTCCCTGACTCCACTCTCTGCTCCATGTTCTGTATTCTGGTTTCATTCCCATCCCGTAGCCCAGCCCAGAGCACACTTCACTCCACTCATGCTTCCATCTCACACTTCCTCTGGGCTCTGTCTCTGCTGGGTGTGGGTGTAACAGGCGCTGGACAAAGCCAGGTCTCTTCTTCAAGAAGCACCCAGGATGCCTAAGGGGACAGATTGTACCAGATTACAGGACCATCAGGTAGAGGGAGCTGAAAGCTGGGAGAGAACAGGAGAGGGCTTCAGGGAGGAGGTGGCTTTGGAGCTCTGGGGAGGGGGGAACGGGCAGCAATGATAGGGAGAGAGCAGGGAGGACCAGGGTGAAGCAGCTCTCACAGACAGGAGAAGCTGGGGCCGCTCCAGGAAACAGGGAAGTCATCATGGGGGTGGGGAGGTGGACAAATGAGAGGAGGCCAAAAATAAAAGAAGTTGGGCTGGGTGTGGGCAGCTCTTACTAGGTTTTCTGACACTGTACCGGAAATGAATAGATACATGAATGAACACGCCAACAGATGACCTTCATTCCTTAATGAAAGAAACAATAATAGTATATATACTTAGTGCTTAGGTACCAGGCATTATGCTAAATGCTTTACATGTATTGTCTCATTTTCTTTCCTATGTATATTTTCATTTTAGTTCAGTTTGTAGATGAGGGATATTTGGGAGTACACCCAGCTGCTGAGTGCTGGGAATGGGGCCACGCACTCAGAGCACTCGCCTCTGAGCTCAGAGTCAAGCCACCCAACCGATGAGCAGAGTCACTCAGTGAATGAGTGAATGCATGGGTGCATGCATGTGTCTTTGCAGGATGGAGCTCTGCAAGAGTAATGGTGTTCCATAGCCTCAGCTCTAGGGAAAGACTTGAGCTCAGGAGGGACGGCGAGATAGTGTCAGTAAAAATAGTAGCAATTTGTATACAGGGTTTCCATTTAATCCTTATGATGAGACCATGAGTTAGGGGTTGGAAGTTTTTCATTTTATATGTGAAAAGTTAAGGTGTGGGTGGGTTACCCAGATGATAAACTTGAAGCCAGGCTCTCTGGATCCCAAATCTGTGTTCTTCACAACCATATTATATATACTACCACATCCCCTCGGTGGTAGCCCAAAGTGGAAGAGACCTGGGGGTAGGGGAGCTTTGATGGGGCTCCAGTGGGTGTCCTGGCTCTGAGGCACCCAGGCCCCTGGCCCACAGGTCCTGTGTAAGGTTTCTGTGGCCACTTCCCATTTCGCTACCATGACCAACTTCAGCTGGCTGCTGGCAGAAGCTGTGTACCTGACCTGCCTCTTAGTCTCCACATTGCCCAGCACAAGAAGGGTCTTCTGGTGGCTGGTTCTCGCTGCCTGGGGTGAGCACGGAGGGCTGGTTTGGGCACCATGGTGGGGGGCGGGTGGAGTGGGTGGAGGATTGGGGATGACCAGGGAGCTCACACAAAGATCCTTTCAGCTCACTCATGATGACCCCAAGGCCCAGAAAGGGGAAGGATGGCTGTAGTCGTACAGCGAGTGTTGAGATCAGGACCAGGTCCCCTGCCCCTGGGCTCTCACAGGTTCCTGCCTTCACAGTGCCCTGTGTGATGCTGGTAGTGGTGGTGGGAGGTGGGCACAGGATGCAGACCCTTACTCATGGCTTTTCTGTACCCCCACAGGGCTTCCTCTGCTCTTTACCGGCATGTGGGTGGGTTGCAAGTTGGCCTTCGAAGACGTTGCGTGAGTTTGGGCTATCCCTTCATCACACCTGTACTGGGTCCCGATGAGGCTGTCCTCCAAGCTGGGATGAGAAAGGGGGGGTCCCTGGTCCTGACTTCAGGAACTCCCAGGGTTGGGTGGGGGTGGGGAGGGGTAGGAGGCACAGTCCATGGATAACACAGAAGAGGCTTGAGCCTGGGCAGGAAGGGGGCACATGGTCTCGGGTTTCGGGATCTCAGGGGATAGGGGCTGTAAGAAGGGACCTTCCAGAATAGGGGAAGTGTTGGGGCCACAGAAAATAGCAAACATGACTGATTTTTGAGAAACTCATCCACCTTGGTGAAGGGAAAGGGTGAGCCCCTCTTGAATTAGGGTGTCCCTTTGGAAAGGGCCTAAATGTCTCGAGAAGATAAGGCTTGTTAGGGGTAAGGTGAGGCTATAAGGATCGAATTCTAGAGGGAGGAGCCTAGAGCTGTAGGTAGAGGGAAGAAAGGAGAGAGGAGCAGGGGTACCCCAGAAAAGGGCTTCTCAGCAACTGCACTCTGTTCCCCCGCCACCCCGCCATCAGTTCAGGCCTGCCCTCTTTTCAGGTGCTGGGACCTGGACGACAGCTCCCCCTACTGGTGGATCATCAAAGGACCCATCGTCCTCTCTGTTGGGGTCAGTGCGTGACGCCAGTGTCCTCTGCATTATTCAGCCGATCATCCCTCCCAGGATACCCTGGGTTCGAGCCTGACTCCCCCACAGGTGCTCTGTGAGGCCCTCTCTGGACCTCAATGGTGAAAGTCACTCAGTCGTGTCCGACTCTTTGTGACCCCATTGACTATACAGTCCATTGAATTCTCCAGGCCAGAATACTGGAGTGGGTAGCCTTTCCCTTCTCCAGGGGATCTTCCCAACCCAGGGATCGAATCCAGGTCTCCTGCATTGCAGGTGGATTCTTTACCAGCTGAGCCACAAGGGAAGCCCATGAATAGCCCATTGGAAAAATCAGAGCTCTGGCTTCTTCTAACTCAGAATTTTGATGAGTCTGGTGGCCTGGTTGCAGATCACCTACCACTGCAGTGAGGCCTGGCTCGGGGTGTAGAAGGAGCAGCAGCTGAAACCCCTACCTTGCCCACACTCAAGGCAAAGCAGCCAGGACTGGTTTGCATGGCCTGGGTGAATGCACACATCTTTGTTGATTTTGTAATTGTGCAAAGTGAAGGCCACACGCTTTTTAGAAGAGCCTGAGAGGTGCTGGAAGCAGGATGAAAGGTATGACCTCACACTTTTGGCCTGGGACTGGAGGAGGGGGACCCTGAGCCCAGGATCCCCTGAGTACCATGTTGGACCTCCCAGTCTCCAGGTGGCAAGGTCTCGAGCAATGACCTGCTCATCCTGTCCCTCAAAGACCTGAGGTTTCTTGTCCCCAAAGAGGTCCTACCCCAGGCCATTTGGGTCACTCCTGCCACTTGCCTGCACCTCCATTTCCAGGTGAACTTTGGGCTTTTTCTCAATATTATCCGTATCCTGCTGAGAAAACTGGAGCCAACTCAGGGCAGCCTCCACACCCAGCATCAGTACTGGTAACGTGTGTGTGTTTGTGAGTGTGCATGTGGGGGTGTGTGTATGTGTTTCAGGAAATTCTGGGGACATAACTGGTGCAGGAGTCAGATGGTTCTTTTTTATTCATGATTAGGCGTCCATCATCTTGGTCCTGTGCTTCTCCCCAGGTTCCCAGAGAGAGAATAGTTCTGGTCCCTGCCCTCCAGTGAAACACAATATAGGAAGGATGGGGGTCCCAAACAGCCAGTTAGCAACCCACATTGTGGGTGATGAGTGTGGAGATCAATTTCTATGGGAGCCTGCAGAAAGAGATCCTTTCTAAATGAATCATGGGGTTAGAGTACAATCTGGGAGGACTTTCTGGAAGAGGTGTCCTTGAATTAGACTTTGAAAGATACATACACTTGACTGGGATAAGTTGAGACCAGAGCATTTGAGAGAGGGAACAGCAGAATCCAGGCCTTGTCTTCTTCTGCAGGCGTCTCTCTAAGTCAACGCTTCTCCTCATTCCTCTGTTTGGAATCCACTATGTCATTTTCAACTTCCTGCCTGACAGTGCTGGCCTGGACATCCGCCTCCCCCTAGAACTGGGACTGGGCTCTTTCCAGGTGAGGGTCCCCACAGTACTCTCTCCTTCCCTCTGAGTCTTCGCGTAGGAGCGGGGGGTGCTGCTGTCCACAGGGATGGTTGATTTCATGGCAGGTGAGGGTGACTAGACCAGTTATTCTTCCTTCCAGATACTCATTCATCTATTCAACTGTCCATTTGTTTGTTATTTTATATCCATCTATATCTTTATTCATTCAACTATCCCTGTATCTATCTACCCATCCATCCGTATATCCATCCGTCCACTCTATTCAACATTTTGTTGTTGTTTAGTTGCTCAGTCATGTCCGACTCTTTGCGACCCCATGGACTGCAGCATGCCAGGCCTCCCTGTCCATCACCAACTCCTGGAGCTTGCTCAAACTCATGACCATTAAGTTGGTGATGCCATCTAACCATCTCACAAATTCAGCATTTACTGAGCACCTATTATGTGCCAGGCTCTGTGCTCAATACTAGGGGATGCAGAAATAAATAAAATCAGAGAAACGGGCCATCAGGCCAGTGATAAAGCTTTGGAATGCTTGCTACGGCAATTACATATGACAATATGCCTGGCACATAGTAATGTGATGAATATGTCTACTTTGCATTTTTCCAAAGACCTGGCCCAGGTCACAGCCTGTTGGGGGTGGGGGAAAAGGTAGTAGGAAGACTACAGACATCCAAGGCCAGGCCAGGGTGATGGGGTCCTTTCTCTTTGACCTCACAGGGCTTCATTGTTGCTATCCTGTACTGCTTCCTCAACCAAGAGGTATGTGACTCAGACTATCCTTATTCTTTAAGCCTTTCCTCCCACCACTCCTAAGCCTGCCTCTCTCCTGTCCAGCCCCTGTAAATCCCACCTCAGGCCATAACTTGAGTCCTGCAATCCTTTGTGGAAATCTGTCCTGAGTTTCTGGATCAAGCTTAACCTGAATACTTCCTGTGAACATCTTTTATCCATCCTTCCTCTGGTCTTGGCCAAGCTTACTATCCATTCATCATGAGGTAGAAAAGGCCTCTCAGGGATTAGAAGAGGGATGTAGGGGCTGGGCCGGGGGCTAAAAGGGGTCCTTCCATTCTGTATTCCTAAAATTGAACATTAGAGAGAGTTACGGGAAGGAGTAAGTCAGATCCTAGAGAGACAGAGAGAAGACACAGAGGAAACAATAAAGTCTAAGGTAGACACACAAAGTCTAGGAAAATAGATTCAGGCGAAAGACAGGGAAGATGATGCAGAGCAGAGGCAGGGGTGCTGAGAGAGAGCACCTGGAAGAGATACGCAAAAAGAACAAACCAAAAAGGTGAACACACACGTGAACAGACAGAATGTCCCTGTCCTGCCCAGTCATGTCTGACTCTTTCCCTTGGGATTCCTTTGTCCATGGGATTTTCTAGGCAAGAATACTGGAATGTGTTGCCATTCCCTTCTCCAGAGGATCTTCCTGACATAGCGATCAAACCCAAGTATCCTGAATTGCAGGTAGATTTTTTTTTTGGCTGTTTTTTGCCACTTTATTATTATTTTTTTGATTGAAGGATAATTGCTTTACAGAATTTTGTTTTTTTCTGTCAGACATCAGCAAGAATCAGCCATAGGTACACCCATCAGGCCTCCCTCCTGAAAGTCTCTCCCATCTCCCTCCCCATCCCACCCTTCTAGGTTGTCACAGAGCCCCTGTTTGAGTTCCCTGAGTCATACAGCAAATTCCCATTGGCTACCTATTTTACATACGGTATTGTAAGTTTCCATGTTACTCTCTCCATGCAGGCAGATTCTTTACTGTCTGAGCCACCAGCAAAGTCCCTATAGACAGAATAGATGGTGCCAGTGCACTTGTAGAATCATGGAGAGATGGCAGAGAGGAGTAAATTATAACATCCAACCCAGAAGACACTTCATATTTTCCCCTTAGGACAGACTTGCTATCGGGCAGTAGTGTGAGAATTTAACTCTGTCCCAGCATTGGAGAAGGAAATGGCAACCCACTCCAGTGTTCTTGCCTGGAGAATCCCAGGGACGGGGGAGCCTGGTGGGCTGCCGTCTCTAGGGTCGCACAGAGTCAGACACGACTGAAGTGACTTACCAGCTTATCAGCTGTTCTGCTAGAGAAGGCACTGGCACCCCACTCCAATACTCTTGCCCGGAAAATCCCATGGATGGAGAGCCTGGTGGGCTGCAGTCCATGGGGTCGCTAAGAGTCAGACACGACTGAAGTGACTTAGCAGCAGCAGCAGCAGCAGCAGCTGTTCTGCTGGAGACCTGGGTACACAGACCTGCCAGGCTCCAGCTGTGGAGCATTGCTACCCCTTACCTGACACTTCTGTCTCTTCTTGGCTCCCTCTCTTCTGACATTCTTTGCCCCCAGTAGCCTCTCTGAGTCTCCTGCAGACTTATTTGGGATCTGAGAGCAAACACAGGACTTCCATACCTGCCTGTAATGGCTCATGGGCCCTGGGCTACTTGGAGAGGACAGAGTACTTATTTTTTGGCCAGAAACTCAAGAAAACACCCATAATTGTCTTTAAGTGGTCCAAGACAAAAGCAGTACTAAAAGACAGAGAAGGAGCCAAACGGAATGGTCAGAAATACTTGCAGGAAGGAGGAAGTAGTATCCTCTAGAGGTAGTACTTAGCTGTGGCTGTGGCCAACCGTAGCTTCTCCTGCTGCAGGAAACCCCTGTCTCAGTTTCTCCTGCATGGCCTCCCCGGCACCCTCAACCCCACTGGGGCTGAATAAAGAAGTGACAGTGGGACCTTCCTAACGCCCTCCCTCTTGTTCTTGGAGGTGAGGACTGAGATCTTGCGGAGATGGCACGGCCACGATCCTGAACTTCTGCCAGCCCGGGTGACTCATATCAAGTGGACGACGCCTTCACACTCGAGGGTGAAGGTGCTGACATCTGCGTGTTAGTCTGGTCACAGCCTGTGACTGGAGCCCACACCTGAACTTGGGCAGCTACATGGGTCTACCACCCTCCACAGCGTCCCATGGGAACTCTCATGCTTCCTCCCAGCACTTCTTTCCTGTCTCATTCCTGACTCTCTTTCCCAGGTCCTTTTGTGTCCGCTGCTGTTCTTCTCATGTCCCTCCTCCTAGAATCTGGGCCATAGCCCAAGGCCAGAGGAGCCAAAAAACTTGTAAATGAATAGGTACACGTTAGAGTGACCCCATCCACCTCTGCGGGGGAGGGATCTGTAAGCTTTGTTTGGACCATGATGCTGGCATGCGTTTATCACATCTCAGTTCTTGTCACATCCCTGTCACAGGTCTGTGCAGGGATCCTCTTGTTTAATTCATTAAAAAATATATATTCTCTTTTGTCTCTACTTCCATTCCCCACTTCTACAGGCAAACATTCCAATGTGTTGAATGCGGATACTTGTTTCTGTGTTCTTGCAAAACACGTAGTGTTGTGTGTCTCTGTACTTTTAATTTACATAAATGCTGTCGATTATATGCCTCATCCTGCTTCTAATGTTTTTCCTCTCAGCACAGTACTTTCAAGAGAGCCACCCGTGTTGCCGTGTGCCCATCTGGTGGCTTGTTTTGACTGCCTTATGGTGCCACCTGGTGTCACCAGCCATATGTGACCATCCCGTCTCCCCCTGCCTCTAGGTGACTGTTCCCGTGCCCTCTTGTCCCCAGGCCGGGGAGCCTTTCATCGGGACACATTCTGGAGAGTGAAAGCTGTGCCAATTCAGCCGATATGCCTTTTCTTAACACGACAGAGTGGTTCCAGATTGCACTCCAGAACTGCCAGCGAGATCTCCACTCCCACCAGCAGCTCCACCAACACTTGGCATTACCCAGCTTTTCAATGTTTGCAAGTCAAATGGGTGTAGGGTGACGTCTCCTTGTTGTTTAAATCCACATTCCTCTGATAACTAATGAGCGAGCATCTCTTCTCTGCTTGTGCCTGTTAGCCTTTTAGGTTGTCCTTCTGGAAAATGCTCGAATCTCTCTCTCTACTTTTCTCTAGGGTGGAGGTTCCTCGGTTCTAGGTTTTTCTCTTATGTCTTCTCCATTGCTTGCCCTCCTGTGTCCCCAGCCTGCTTCTTCCTCCCAAGTCCTCTGCCCAAGTGCTGCCCCTGAAGTAATGCAACATGCTTTTTTTCCCTTTAGTTTCAAATCAGAAAAGTAGTTCATCCTCATTGCAGGGCATTTGGGAGATATAGAAGGGATTTTAAAAGAAAATAAAAATCAGCCAGTGGGCACTTCCCTGGCAGTCCAGTGGTTAACACTTTGCCTTCCAATGCAGGGGTGCAGGTTGGATTCTTGGTTGGGGAGCAAAGATCCCACATGCCTCACAGCCAAAAACCAAAACATGAAACAGAAGCAGTATTATAACAAATTCAGTAAGGACCTTAAAAAATGGTCCATATCCAAAATAAAAGTCATTAAATTAAAATATCAGTCATAATCTCATTACCCAAAGACAATCACTACTGATATTTTTGTATCTTTCCTAAAATATTTTTCTCCTCTGCTTTCTTGAAATATCACGAGATCATGATATATTCATAAATTTCTGTCATGTCTTATATTTAAAATGAACATAAATGATATATAAAAATGGACAACAAGCACATGAAAAGATGCTCAATGTCATCAGTCATTGGGAAAATGCAAATCAAAATCATAATGAGAGCATTTTACACCCAGTAGAGTGGCTAAAATGAAAAAAACAAAAACAAAAACAAGTATTCACAAGGATGTGGAGATATTGGAACTCTCATGCTTTGTTGGTGGAAATGTAAAATGGTACAATTGCTTTGGCAAAAAGTCTGGCAGTTCCTGGAAAAGTCCAACATTTAGTTACCATGTGACTTGGCATATAGGCAAAAGAATGAAAAACTCATGCCTGTACAAAACTTATACATGAATATTCACAGCAGCCCGGCTCATAACTACCAAAAGATGGAAACCCAACTGTCCATCAATTATTAAATGGATAAATAAAAGGTGATATATCCATACAACCAATAACAAAAAGGAATGAAATATGGATACATGATTCAACATGGATGACCCCTAAAAATATTGTGCTAAGTGAAATGACTTAGATATGAGATTTATTATATGATTATTTATTATATGATTTCATTTATATGAAATACTCAGAATAAGCAAATCTATAGAGACAGAAAACAAATTAGAGGTTTTCAGGATTGGGAGGATAAACTGATTACTAATGGGTACTGAGTTTCTTTTAAGGGGAATTAAATGTTCTAAAATTAGATAGTGGTAATGGTTGCATACTCTGTGAATATACTAAAGACCACTGAATTATATACTTTAAAAGGGTAAACTTTTTGACATGTGAGCTGTATCTCAATAAAATTGTTATTCAAAAAGTAAACAAATAGTTGCTGCAGAACTCTTGCAGACCTATATTCTGCTTCATAGTTTGTAAAGCCTATTTAATAGTCTTTTTAAAGCAGCAATATTTCCAGTTTTATTTCATGTATCTAATATTCTTTATTTAACCAATTAATGTTTTGCAAATATTCTACTGGTGAACTTTGCTTCTAATTTCTTAATAGTTGTGATGACAAACTTCTTTGCATGTAATTCTTCATGTACAACTCAAAAAAAATAAAAACATTAGAGTAAACCCATAAACATAGAATTTTTTAGCCAATACAACGCAGGTGATAAGTATTTTAAATCTCATTGGCAAACTGCCTCCCAGAAAAGTTGACTCAGTGTATTCTTGCACAAGCGGTGTGAATGTGATGGTCTCTCTGCTTCATTATTTCCATTAAAAGTATCTTCATCAGCTTAATAGTCAAACAGTGGTTTCCTGAAGTTTTAACTGGTGTTAGGTAGAGGTTAGTTAGCAGTTGGAAACAGTGGTTGAAGCAGAAGTTCACTTTGTGAATGATCTATTCCTTCCTTAGAGGCTTCATCTATGGCCCAAAGCCTACTTCTTGCTTCCTTCTAGTTTTTACTGGAGTTTCAAATTCCCACGACTTTTTTAGCCTCTTCCATTACAAGAATCCCCGGACTGGGACTGTATCAAGGGTTCCTATCTATGTCCTTTGATTGGCAAACCCCTCCTTTGTTGGGGTCTTAGCATCCCCATCAGTATGGGGAAAGAAGTCGGTCAGTAAGTGACTTCTGCTGCTGCTGCTGCCAAGTCGCTTCAGTCGTGTCCGACTCTGTGCAACCCCATAGATGGCAGCCCACCAGGCTCCGCCGTCCCTGGGATTCTCCAGGCAAGAACACTGGAGTGGGTTGCCATTTCCTTCTCCAATGCATGAAAGTGAAAAGTGAAAGGGAAGTCGCTCAGTCGTGTATGACTCCCAGCGACCCCATGGACTGCAGCCTACCAGGCTCCTCCGCCCATGGGATTTTCCAGGCAAGAGTACTGGAGTTGGGTGCCATGACCTTCTCCAAGTGACTTCTGAGTTCTCTACAAAAGAGAAATTGAATTGCAGGAAACAAGATAAGTTGAGGCGAGCAATGCTTAACTTGGCCACCAGATGGCAGAACAATTGCAGTGAAGAACCCTGGATGGGCTGACAGAACTTCCAGGATGAGGCCCCAACACTGGT
>NW_011489342.1:1744323-1748307 GCF_000754665.1 Bison bison bison | reverse complement strand
TGGATGCAGAACTCCCAGGGCCTGGGCGTAGTAAGCCCGGAGGGCTGATGGAGAAAGGGGCTCCTGGTCTGGCCAGCATAGGGGAGCAAGAGGCTCCTGGAGGAGGGGGGCAATGCAATACCCCTAAGCCCTTCTGACCTCAGTCTTGAGGAGTAAGAAGCTGATGAGAAGAAAAAGAGCTGAAGAGACAGGAGTGCTCACTGGAGTCTCCCTACAGGATTCACAGCAGATTGGGGTAGGGGTTCCCTGGACACCTGGTTCTGTGCAGGTAGAGTAGGATTTCCCATCATCCACTGCAGCATTTTCCTTCCAGCCATATTCTCCGCAGGTCCTAAAAGGCATTTTCTAAAGGAAAGGAAGAAACTCTACTTCCCTCCTGTTGTGTCCAGCCTGTGCTCCTCTCCATTGTGGGGAGGAGGAGTGATGGTAAAAATGAGGGGCTTGTTCCCTGTCCCGGGGAGCCCTCGGGAGTATTGAAGCTATCCCCAAAGATAAAACTTGATATAAGGATGGGTGTGCTGGGCTAACATTTTCTTGGCTGTGGGAACTCAGAGAACGGGGTGTTGGTGAGGGCAGGAGCAGTCAAGGAAGACTTCCTGGAGGAGGGGACTCGGGTTGGTTGTATAGACTCTAGAATTCCACAAGACCAAGCACCACCATCTGCTGGGCAGGAAGCAAGAATGTGGCTGATCTCAAGTTGGGTAGCAATGTTTGGAGGAAGGGTCTGCAGGACAGGATGGTGGGCATCAGACGGAGACTTCGTTCTCCCCAGGAATATTCATGGGCATTCCTGTTAGAGTGCTGGGTTCTGCAGGGCCACCCATTTGCTCAGTACATGCTTAGGTGGCAGACAGCTTGTAGAGCCTAGAAACACAGCTGCAAACAGCTCCAGAACAACCCTATTCAAGGGGCTTAGGGTCTGGCTAGGGAGGATATGGGTCAGAACATAGAACTTCTTGGGTTGGGTTAAGTAGAAACATGATGTAGTCAGTGATGTTAGGGAGCTCACTGGTCTCCGGGAGAAGAGTCAGAGGCAGTGCCCATGCCCCACCAGGGGACCACTGTGGCGAATTCCTCATTCCACCGCTTTTGGCTACAGACACAGCTGCTCATACCAGTAACACTGGGGATAAAATGCCAGATACCCAACACGGCTGTCCTGAAAAGCCAAACTCCTCCACTGGCCTGCTTACCAAAAGCTCGATTGCACCTGGCTTCCTCTTGGTGTTCTCTTCCAAACCCAAGCCACACAGAGCTACTTCTGACGGCACGGCCTTGGCCTGCTAGTGGCAGGGGATGCTGGGGAGCCCCTGCTGACTTCTACCCAGAGAGAGTCTGCACACTGTCACAAGTTCAGACATAAGACTGACATTCAGAATGAGCTGGCCATGGACATGACAGAGTCCAACACTGGGAGGCGGTCATGCAGCTCAAACAATTGCATGATAATGGTGTACATAGGAAAAACAGAGCTCCAAAAGAAGCATCTAGAGGACCAAATCTAGCCTGGGGGAGTTCTTTAAAAAAAAGGCTTTCTGCTCTGTAACAACCTAGAGGGGTGGGATGGCGAGGGGGGCAGGAGGGAGTTCAAGAGAGAGGGGACATACGGATTCCTATGGCTGTTGTCCATAGGACACATGTATACTTATGTTGATGTTTGGCAGAAACCAACACAATAACGTAAAGCAATTATCCTTCAAGTAAAAATAAATACATTTTTAAAATATTTAAATAAAAAAGGCTTTCTGGAGAAAGTGCCATGTAAGCTGAGATTAGACCACAAGTATAAATTGGCTGGATAAGAAAGTGGGTGAAAATCCCAGATAGTGGAAATAGCATGTGCAAAGGCCCTGAGGTGGAAAGGAGCTTGTCATTTGGCAGGAACTGAAAGTAGCTACTGTGGTTATTGGAGTGAGAAAAGCCTGAGATAAGGAAGTTTGGGCAGCACCCAGCTCTTGCAGGGTCAGGGAAATCACACTGAGGAAATTTTATCTCAAGAGGTATTGGAAATGTGTGATGTAATGAAACTTCTAATTTTGCAATAATCTCTCTGACTGGTTTGGATAGGAAGACTGAATTTCCGGTGGAGACCTCAGCTGGAAGCAGGGAGGCTGAAAAGGGAGGCTTGGCTCAGGGGATGGTGGTAGGAAAGACTAGGCCAGAGTAAAGATGTCTAACTGGGTGATGAGTTAATATGTGAGGTGAAGGGAAGGGAGATTTCCAGGAAGGTTCTTCTGAAACAGGTTGCAGTGGAGAAGAGCACATTTTAAGGGGAAGATCGTGTCTTAGGAGCGTGAGCGCGACCAATGTTGGGTGCATGGGAGACAGTTGGGCACCAGGGGGCAGGCTGGAGCTGAGAAGACAGGCCTGGCTCTGGAGTGGAGTTTCAGAGCGGTGGGAATATCGGAGGTGGTGTATTTGACTCCCGAAGGGTGAAAGTGAGTAGTGGAGACAGAGCCGCTGAACATCCCAGTGGGGAGCAGTAAACTCCAGAGCAGGCTGGAGGGAACAGCCCTAGACAGGGAGGGAATCCAGATGGACTGGGATTGGGGACGCTTTGAGCACTGCCTCGCAGCCCTGAGACCTGAGACTGGGCTTGCAAACTCATCAGTGGACTTGGGAGCACAGCTCAGGGCAGGAATGTCTGGGGCAGAGGATAGACTTGGAAAGCAGATGGGAGGGTGTTGAAAGGTGAGTGAGCCGTGAAGACACAGAGGCAGGATATGTAGACCAAGCTGGCTTGGGGTGGAGTAGGGGAGCTGAAAGGGTTTTGGGAAGGGAATGTGGGGTTCATGGGAGGGTGGTTTGTTATAAGAAGACAATCTGGATAAATGCTAATGAGCTGGATATGGGAATCACTGAAGGATAAGGGGAGGGCACGTTGTGGAGTGAGCTCACTGAAAATGTAGCCTCAGAACCCAGATGAGGGTACCTTGTCTAGGGAAGGGGGTCCCTGCCCCTGGGGATGTGGTGTGTGAGTGCAAGTTGCTTCTGTCAGGTCTGACTCTGTGTGACCCTATGGACTGTAGCCCACTAGGCTCCTCGGTCCATGGGATTCTCTAGGCAAGGATACTGCAGTGGGTTGCCATTTCCTTCTCCAGGCAATCTTCCCGATCCAGGGATGTAACCCGGGTCTCCTGCATCTACCTGCATGGGCAGGCGGGTTCTTTACCACTAGTGCCACCTGGGGAGCCCTGGGGATGTGGTGGATGCAGGCGATGGGAGGGGCAGGGTGGACGGCTGTGGAATGCTGGCCGTTCACTCTGAAGGCACGGTGATCTGCAGGGGAAGGGAGGGGAGCTGGGCATCTGGAGGAGAAGGTAGAATGTGGGAAGTAGCAGTGGCAGAAGGTGGGGGAACAAGCTGGCAAGAAATGTGGCGAGCTGGGCAGGTGAATTTGGAGTGACGGCACTTCCCCTGAGGAGAGTATCTGGCCCAGGGAAGGCCCAGGGGAGCCTATTGAGGGTGTAGTTTTGCCCAGAAGATCGAGGCACTAGTGGCTTCTAGGCCATGTTTGCAAATGAGGGTTTGTGTTGACGACCCTGCGATCTGAGCCAGAGGGGACAGTGAATGGAAGGTCCAGGGTAGGGAAGTGTCAGCTGTGTGGGTGGGGGCGTTGAGGAGAGAACTGGAAGGACAGGTGACAAGGTCAGAGGGGACCAGAGCTTCTGCCTGCCTTGCCCTTTGTACCCAGGGCAAGGGCTCCTCGCTGGGCGGGGGAAGAGCTGCTGGGAGTCGAGGAGGAGGGCAGGGTGGGGCAGGATGGGAGGGGCTGCTTGGCCAGGAGGCCTGGGTATTGCAGTCGCCCAGAAGAAGGCTGGGATGGAGTAGAAGGAAGACTTGGAGCCAGGGTCTCCAGGGAGGAGGGAAGGCTGGTGGTGGTGGAAAGGGGCTCAGTCAGGGAGGGGTGACACAGTGAGGAGGACAGAGCACGCCGGAGGGAGACACAGGACAAAGCCCCAGACGGAGCGGACTGGGCAGGGC
>NW_011489342.1:1743643-1744166 GCF_000754665.1 Bison bison bison | reverse complement strand
GAGGAGCAGGACTGCTTTGGGAGGTAGAGCAGGGCCTTGGAGGACAGCGAGAAGCCAAAAGCTGTCAATGTCCGGGGCTTTTGTGGGAAGGGGCTGGTCTGTAGTGTCCCCCTCATCCGTCTGAATCTCCTGGTGTGGATATTTCTCTTCTGGGGCTCCCCCCACCCTGTCTCTGTGTGCACGTCTCTCTCCTGTGCCTGTCCTTTTGTTTTTCTCTGACTCTTTCTTCTACTTTATGGGGCTCCAGCTTCCAGCTGTGGGAAGTGAAGGACCAACCCATTAGGCAGCTGGCTTGTCTCTGTGATACTGGACATCTGGGGCTAGGGTTGGCTGGAGGTGGCTGGAGCTTTGCACTTGCATCCAGATGGCCAGCTACCTGCTCTGTCAGAATCCTGGTTCCCTTTGCACACCCCCCTCAGTATGTCTCTCTCTCTTTCCTCACTGTCTTCTCTCTAGATTATTCTACCCCAGGTGTCCCTGACACAGACAGGATGCTGTGTGTGTATGTGTGTGTGTGTGTGTG
>NW_011489342.1:1701095-1743427 GCF_000754665.1 Bison bison bison | reverse complement strand
ACGGGGCTGGGAAAGGCTGGCGGTGGTGGCATCGCCATGGCACCAGCATGGCCCAGGGCTCAGCTGGCATGGTGCTGGCACAGAGCAACTCTGAGTTCTCACTGGACAGATCTCTGCCAGGCAGGGCTCCTCCCGGGCATCGAGTGGCTTGTGGAGTCAGGCAGGAGGCAAGCAGCCCAGGGCCAGTTTTGGGGGAAGCCTGAAGACCCCCTTCAGCCTCTCAGCCCAGTGGCCAGAGCTCCATGGGGTGGGGGCTGGCCATGGGAGTAAATGCCCCCCATACTAGCTGGCTCAACGCAGGCAGAGCTGACTCTGTCCACAGCCCCTTCCTCAATCTTCAACCTGCGGAAATCTTGGCGTTGACCCTAGCCTCATCCTTAGGGTTCTCATCCCCTCCACACTCTCCTGCTAGGCCTGTGCCCTGGGGATCTCACAGTGGAGACCTAAGCCCAGTTTTGGGGGGAATACACACCAGGAGCTTCCCTGGTGGCTTAGACAGTAAAGAATCTGCCTGCAATGCAGAAGACCCAGGTTTGATCCCTGGGTCGGGAAGATTCCCTGGAGAAGAGAATGGTTACCCACTCCAATATTCATGCCTGGAAAATTCCATGGGCAGAGTAGCCTGGCACGCTATATATAGTCCATGGGGTCTCAAAGAGTCGGGCACGACTGAGTGACTGACACTTTCACTTTCACATCCTGAGGATAGAGGCATATAGGATTCAGGCCAGCAAGACTGTGGGGGTTCAAATGTCAGAGGTCAGTGGGGGTCAGAGCAGTCACAGAAGTCCTCCTGAGAGGCAGTGGTATGCTGGACCCATGAGGATGAATAAGGTTTGAGGCAGGGAAAGACCCTGGGAGGAGGAGCAGCTGACATGAAGATGGGGAGGCCCAGAACCCACGACCTCTTTGATGAGATTAGGTCTTTCAAAAAAGAATATCTGTGTGTGTGTGTGTGTGTGTGTGTGTGTGTGTGTAGCGGTTTCTCCAGGTTTAGCTCTGGGCTGCTTGAGCACAGGAAGTCTCCTGGAAGGTGAGGTAGGGGAAAGTTAGAGGAAATTTCCTTAGAAAGAGCCTTGCTGACGCCCTGGCACAGCCTCCAGGGAGGCTCTTAAACACGTTCCATGAGGCTCCTGCATGGCTCTCCTCCCACGCCCCAACCAGCTCGTCCTCCACACCTCCATCTGCCTGGGCACCTGGGCCAGCTCCTCCTGCTCCTCCCCAGCTCTGAGGGTCACCCTCACTAAACCAGCAGGTCCTGCACAATTCCAGGACTGATTCCTGCATCTTCACCAGGCAGTTCTGAAGCCTCAGCATCCGTCTTGTGTTCACACCCATCCTTTGTCACCAACTCCTTTGTGACAACTCTGGAACTCCTGCCACAGGGGGACCCCTCCCTGGTGGCCTCTCAGCCCTTACAGGACCTCGACCACAGGGAAGGAATAAAGCCCTCCTGGTCCTCCCCACTTTCCCATTTAACTAGGAAAGAGGAATCCAGGTTTCTTTCCGTGGCCTGCAGGACCCGGTGTGACTGGGACCTCCCACCTCCCCAGCTTCATCTTCCCTCATCTTTCTCCCCTGGGCTCTGCCCTGGCCACAATGGCCATCTCGTGGTGCCCAGAGTCACCCGGGCCCATGCTCATTCCAGAGTGACTGCTGCTTGGCACGTGCTGCCTGCCGCATCTCCCCCAGCTGCTGTCTCCACTGAGTCCTGACTTGCCGCCAGTGTCACCTCCTCGGAGGCTCATCCTAACCACCTGGTGGCATCGCTCAAGGTCATGTGGCCTCTCCATGTTTTATTTTCTTGGTGGCACTTGGCTGTGGTTGCAGTAGAGCCTCATTGTTCACAGGCGTTCTATAAAGTCACCTTGAACACTGAATTAGTAAATATGGAACCATTGCTCCTAGAAGAGAGACAGAGCTAGGCTCCCGTGAGCCTCTAGTCACCAGGTTTTGCCAACGGATCAATACATAACCTTGTTTTCCGTGTGTTTCTGTTTCTAGACACCTGATTTAATATATATGGCTGATTCATTAGCATAGAACTCGCGGCCAACAGCACTATTATTCATGATTGAGAGACGCTAAGTTACCCTTGAATTTTCTCTGGAGAGCACATCACAGACGCCTTGTACCAAGGAACTCTAGACAACACTTCTGCCCTAGGCCTGGGGCCATTTATACAGTGAAACCACCAACAAAAAGCACGAAAATGTAAAGAAACATAGCTCTCAGTAAACCTCAAAGAGGACACTGTAAAGTCTGAACCGAGCCAAGATGGCAGAGGTCGTCGTGGTGGAACCCAGCTGGGGATTTGTGAATTGGGCTGTTCCAGTTCTCCTCGCCCAGATCACGTCCAAGAATGACTGTGGCAGCGCTGTGAGTATTGACTGAGGGGTGCAAATACATTTCAGGGAGCAGGCAAGTCACCAACATGGAATCTGCAAATAGCGAGGATCCACTGTTTGTTATTCTTAAGCATTTCGTGTGTATTGTTGGACTTCCCTTTGCTTATTCACTGCTGTATCTTCAGCACCAAACAAGGTCAAGGTCAAGATTCACAGTAGATGCTTAATAAATATTTATTGACTGATTGTCCTGCCTCTCTCTCTTTCACATACACACAGACACACACTCACACACACACTTACATGCACTTACAACGCAGAGTACTTATCAGGTCTCGGAGCTGAGAAGATAGGGATTCTCTTTTCTGGGCACCATAGGCAAGAGAGAGAAGGAAGAGGGGGTAGGTGAGCATCCTTGTCCTAAACCTTTGCTATTCCTGGCCTCCACTCCCTACTTACAAGTCCTGGGGTTAGCTGTGTGTGCAAGTGTGTTGTTAAATCCCTCGCCCCCCTGACCTCCTGCAGGAATCCATGCGGACACGCAGTACATATACAGCCTGGCTGAGGACCCCTGCGTCTGGTCCTGAGAGGATGGTGCGGGTGTGTGCATGTGGGTGCCATGCCCCTTCACAAGCAAGTGTGTGAGCACGGGCTCCAGCCTGCCCCGATGAGGCCTGCTGGCTTCCTCGCAGCTGCAGAGCTTGCTGCACTGACAGGCCTGTAATCACGGGAAATTACCGAGCCCAGAGCTAAAATTAAGGCTGCTGCTGCTGCCACAGGACCTGTTTACAAAGACAAGCACCCGGAAGAGGCCTCGGGAGGCTCTGCTGGGAGCTGCAACTCCTGGGGAGGGTGAAGTGGGGACCTAGCAGAGAGGCCACAGAGAGAGGAAGCCTCTTATATTTGTCATACACCTACTAAGTGGCAGGCACTGTGCTCGTTAATTTCACGCTTCAGTTTATTTCATCCTCACCGAGACCCTGCCAGGCAGGAAATGGTCCTGGGGTACCGACCCCAGACCTGGCCTTTGAGGTTGAGGAAGGAGCTTCAGGTTGTGAAGCTTGTGGCTGGCAGAGCCGGAGTCTGAACGCAGGGCTGACTGACTCCGGGACCAGGGCTGTGGGGCCCTGTGGGGCAGGGAGAGGGGAGCCCTGTGGGAGTGGGAGGCGGGTTCTCTGGTTTTCGTATTTGGTGTCTGGTGTAAGGAACACTGGAAAGAAGACCCCCATCCACCATCCTGTCTCCCTCCCGCCTGTCACGTGGTCTGTGGCATATCTCTTAATACTTTAGGGTGAAGGTGGCCCCATGGGAACCCACATATCCCTCCAGGAAGAAAACAGATGAATTGTGCATACTGACATCAAGTCTAAGGGACCCTGTTCCACCTGCAGGGTGGCCCCACCCCCAGCACAGCCATCCGGCCTCATATGGGTGGGGCTGAGGGGACACGGCATGAAGCTATACATTGACCTGGGCTCTGGATTCCCAGCTGAGGTCTTCTCTTTTCCTTTTTCCTTTTCTGCGGCTCTCCACACACTGCTGTCCCCAGAAAGCCCTAAACATGACTCTGAGAGCTGCCCTTCTCACCCCAGCCCCCAGCCAGAGAGCAGGTTATTTGTGAACAGTGAGTGATGATTGTGGAGGGGCATTGGGTGGGGCAGGGAACTCCCTCTGCAGAGGGCAGAGCTGGACTGGCAGACAGTCATCCACGCTGTCTGGGCCAGGCTTTCTGGGTGAGCAGCAGCCTCCCCTCTCCCCAGCCCCGCCACTGTCTCAAGGAGAGCCTGGCTCACTGGCCTGGGGGCCGTGGAGAGAGAAAACTCAACCCAGAGGCCCCATGTGACGTATGTTGGCACACTACTGGACTGGCCTTCAGCCAATAAGCACTTTCATCTGACAGCAGTCAAAATATTAATAGTGCCAGGGGCTGTTCTAGGATACATACAACACTGACATACACAGACTTGCAGAGACTCCTTTGAGGAATTAGCATTATCCCCATTTTACAGATGAGAAAACTGAGGCACAGAGAGATCAAGTGGTTTGCCCACAGCCGTAGAGCTTGGTTATGAGGTGGAATTTAGACCTGGGCCGTGTGGCAGCAAAGGTCTATGCTCTATTGCCTCTTGAGTCCCCAGTCCCTTGGTCTTCCCCAAAGTAGATACACACTGCAGGCTGTATGGTGAGTGGCCATCTGGTCTCTGCCTGCTATGGCCCCTGTAGTCTCCTGCATGCAGCTTGGCTGGGCAGAAGGGCCCTGTTTGAGGGGCTGAAGCAGACTCTTGGGAGCATCTGCCGCTGGGGTCTGCTCACCAGGCCTCTTGTGTCCCTGTGGGGGACTGAAGAGGACAGTGGCATGGCAACGGCCATACTCGCCCACCAGCCCTCACAACCCCGAGCTGTTCTCAAAAGGGCTGAAGGGAACCCTCCGTGAGCCTGACTGCCTGCTAGACCCCGGCCTGTGCTTCATGTGAGTTTGTTAATCATTTTTTGCGCTTGGGTTGTGACCAGCGATTAATCTGGAGAAGGAAATGGCAACCCACTCCAGTATTCTTGCCTGGGAAATCCCACAGACAGAGGAGCCTGGTGGGCTATAGTCCATGGGGTTGTGAAAGACTCGGACACGACTTAGCGACTAAATAATAACAACAACAACAGCATTTAATAGTTTCAATGAAATGGAAGAATAAAAATAGAGTGCATCTTGCCTGGTGAAGGTAAGTACTGTTTCATGAAACTTTTATTTCCATTTCACACATTTATGCTGAGTCACAGTAAAAATGAAGTAAAAAACCCAAGTTTGATGAACCTCCCAGAGGTTGCCTTCTTACTCCTTGTGTCTCATGTAGGTTCCTGCAGCCCCGCATCTGGATCAGGCCCGGCCTGGAAGTCCCCCTGATCCCCGCACTGCAGAGCCCAGCCCAGCTCCGGGCACCGGTAGGAGAGCACTCAGCTTACAGATTGAGCCATGAGCAAAGGTCTACTGTGTTGTGTAGGCCACCAGGCACCAGGATCTGTGCTGAGCATTTTGCCTGCATCACCTCTTAAGCCTCATGAAGTAAGTGGCCCTGGTCTCTGCCTTCCACAGATCAGGAAACTGAGGCTCAGTGAGCTTCATGTGCTCACTCGGTCCTGCAGCTCACACACATCAGAACTGGGTTCTGGATGGTGGACACACAGGTGCTGATGACAGGCAGGCAGTGATGAGAAGGCACCCTGACCCCGCCACCTCACCTCTGGGGACCCCTCCTCCTCCCTTCTGTACCCAAGCTCCTCGACCACCAAGTTCCCCTGAGACCCCCTCCTTCAGGGCCTGTGGGATTCTGTAGGTCTACTCTGAAGCAGTTCCTGATTTCCATGACACCAGGGTGGAGTAATTTGGGAAGCTTCCTGGGAATGTGGGGAAGGGTCCCGCCCAAGGAGAGCCTGGCCCTGACTCCAAAGTCTATTGTGCAACCTTGGGTCTACACATCTACCTCACCCAGACTTTTCCTTCCCCCATGTGCTCCATAGCTGGCACCTGAGGGCAACATGCCTTGTGTTGCTGAGGGCGAATGGTCACAGGAGCCACAATCCTTTCCAGAGCTGCTCAGAGCCCAGCAAGACTGCCCCAGGCCAAACCTCTGAACCAGGGCTTGGCCCTCAGGGCTAACAGGTCACTTCCAATCCTAGTTCCTTCCTTTTCAGAGGTGTGGGGACCTAGTGAGCACTGAGTTTGGAGTTAGTTGGACCTGAGTTCACACCAGGGCTGGATTCAGAGAAGAGTATGGTGCCTATTCCTCCTCCGACAAACTGTTGGTGGGAATGCAAACTAGTACAGCCACTATGGAGAACAGTGTGGAGATTCCTTAAAAAACTGGAAATAGAACTGCCTTATGATCCAGCAATCCCACTGCTGGGCATACACACTGAGGAAACCAGAAGGGAAAGAGACACGTGTACCCCAATGTTCATCGCAGCACTATTTATAATAGCCAGGACATGGAAGCAACCTAGATGTCCATCAGCAGATGAATGGATAAGAAAGCTATGGTACATATACACAATGGAGTATTACTCAGCCATTAAAAAGAATACATTTGAATCAGTTCTAATGAGGTGGATGAAACTGGAACCTATTATACAGAGTGAAGTAAGCCAGAAAGAAAAACACCAATATAGTATACTAACGCATATATATGGAATTTAGAAAGATGCTAACAATAACCCTGTATACGAGACAGCAAAAGAGACACTGATGTATAGAACAGTCTTTTGGACGTTGTGGGAGAGGGAGAGGGTGGGATGATTTGGGAGAATGGCATTGAATCATGTATAATATCATATATGAAACGAGTTGCCAGTCCAGGTTCGATGCAAGATACTGGATGCTTGGGGCTGGTGCATTGGGATGACCCAGAGGGATTGTATGAGGAGGGAGGAGAGAGGAGGGTTCAGGATGGGGAACACATGTATACCTGTGGTGGATTCATTTTGATATATGGCAAAACCAATACAATATTGTAAAATTAAAAAATAAAATAAAATAAACCCTGTTACTTCACAAACTCTCCAGTAGCTCCCCATTCTCTTCAAAGCAAAATGCTGAAGGCCTTAGAATGGTTTACAAAGGGCTTCAAAGTCCTGTATGTCTCCTTCTCTGGACATATTTAGTTTCTTTTCTGGACTCACTCAGCTCTAGCCATGCTGACCTCTTGCCATTTCTGCCCCAGGGCCCTTGCACTTGCAGCTCCCTCAGTCTGGAGCCATCTTCCCTCAGATGCCCACATGGATCACTCCTTCACCTCAGTGAGGGTCCCTGATCCAAAGGCACGCTTCAGCCCCAGCTATAGCCCATGGCCTGTCTTATGTTGCCTTCTCACTTTATATTCCTGCACACTAAATCACTTCAGTCATGTCCAACTCTTTGTGACCCTATGGACTGTAGCCCACCAGGCTCCTCTGTCCACGGGATTCTCCAGGCAAGAATACTGGAGTGGGTTGCCATGCCTTCCTTCATGGGATCTTTCCGACTTAGGGATCAAACCCACGTCTCTTATATTTCTTGCATTGGCAGGCAGATTCCTTACCCCTAGCACCACCTGGGAAGCCCCTCCTACTAAAATACTGTATGACTTATTCATCTACATTGTTTATCCAAAGATGTTTATCATCTATCTCTCTCCATTAGAATGTAAGCTCCACAAGGGTGGGTTTTTTTGTTTCTTTGTTCAGCGGTGCCTAACACCAAGCAGGCATAAAAAAAAAAAAAAAAAAAAAGGTGCAAAAGAACTGAGAGAGAATTAAGTATGTGTAAAGAGATATAGAATTTGAATTTCTTCCATGAAGTCCCTGAATCATCCATATCAAATTCTTTGAAACCAAAATCTTCTGAAGAAGTTGGTCTTGGACTTTCCTGCTTTGCTCCAGGTCTTCATTTGGGTGAGTTTCCACTCTGACCCGGTGGCTGGCCCCAGCCGTCATCCTCCTGGGTGCCAAGCTGGGCCCTGTAAATACAAATGCAAACCAGAAAGCCACACCACGCCCCACCCACCAGCTGGTGGAGAGGCAATGACGTGTGTGTGACAGGGAAGCACCAGGGCACCCATAGAACAAGAAAGAGAGATGGAAATGGAAATCCTTTTTCCCAGACAAAGGAAATGGTTGTGTGGGTAGCTAAACTCCTTAGAGTCTATTTCCTCACAGTGGTGCTGAGTTCTAGATCAAGTGAGATGAAGAACTGGAGGCCCATCCAGTTCTGAAATGTGACATGCAGAGATTTTTGTTTTTCACTCTTCAAAAACAGGCAAGAAGCCAGGGCAGAGATCAGTAAATCCATTTCACAGATTTTGCCATGTTTATCCCTTCCTGTGTGAACTTCTTCCTCCATCCCAAATTTCAGTCTCATCCAGAGGTCCTGAGGCGAGACCCTTTCAGCTTCATCCTGCCTCCTTCCTGACTCCATCTCAAGCTGCTGCGGCTGCTAAGTCACTTCAGTCGTGTCCGACTCTGTGCGACCCCACAGACGGCAGCCCACCAGGCTCCCCCGTCCCTGGGATTCTCCAGGCAAGAACACTGGAGTGGGTTTCCATTCCCGTCTCCAATGCATGAAAGTGAAAAGTCAAAGTGAAGCTGCTCAGTCGTGTCCGACTCATTGCGACCCCACGGACTGCAGCCTACCAGGCTCCTCCATCCATGGGATTTTCCAGGCAAGACTACTGGAGTGGGGTGCCATTGCCTTCTCCACCATCTCAAGCTAGCCTTTGTCAATTAGGACACTGGGACTCAGAGAGGGAGAGTGAGCTGCTCGTGGTCACACAGAGAATTAAGAGTCTGGGCAAGGACTGGGAACCAGGCCTTCTGCCTCTCAGCCTGAGGCCCTTCCACTGCCAAACATGTGTTCTTCGGAGCCCCTGCCTTCAGCCTGGGTTCCCGGAAGATGCCATGACCTCTAACCCTGCTAAGCCTGCATCCACTCCTTCTGCACCCCTGGGGCCACCAAACTCAGGGCTGAGGGCCTGTGGGGGCTGGCTAGAGGCGTGGGAGTCGGGGTAAAGCCAGTTCTCACTGAAGCCTTTGCGTGCCTCTGCCAGGGTTCTGCATTGCCTTTCTCTGGAGAGCAGCTCTGGGCGGGGGTTGGGGGGAGGGGTTGGTGGGTATGGCCCACCCTCTTGGGGCAAACTCTCCCAAGGCTCAAGAATACAGATTTTTAGGCTCAGAGGGGCTGTTATAAAATTCACAGTCATACCTTCTCCTGACATACTGCAGAGGAGAAGCTAAGGCCCAGAGCAGGCGTGAGGCCCACCCAAGGTCCCAGGGGGCAGAGCCAGGGCCAGGCCTGGAGTCAGAGTTTTGCATCATCATCAAGTCTGATCATATCTGCTTCTTCAGGAATTCTGGTATATTTCATTTGGGCAGCATCCTGGAGTCCAGGTTTCTAGCTAGACTTACATACCTCCAATGATGGGGGACTCACTACCAGTTTGTGTTCTCTCTTGCTCTCTCTCCTTTTCTGTTCTCCTGATCTCTGGACCCAGACCTTAGAGTTCAGGCTCTCTGCTTCTGACCCTTCCTGCCTTTCCCACCGGTTCTTCTAAGGACCCTCACATGCTTGCTGTCCGTCCGTGTTTACAGAGGGGACTTCCGTCCTCCTGTCACACCCTCTCCACTCTAATGAGCATACTCAGGGCCCGAGATGAGGTTTGCTCATCCTTGTCACTCATTTCTTCAAAAATTCTTACTGATTGTGTGTTCTGCTATATACCAGGTCCTTAGCACTAAGGATACACTAACGAAAACAAACATAAATGTCAGACCAGAGACGTGAACCGTCCCTGACAGAGACCCTCCATCCTCACCACACAGCCTCATGCAGCTCTGAGACCGACGGCCGGAGGGGCAGACTACCAGAAAGAGACAGATACACAGAACACAAGTATTCAGAACAAAGGTGGGAAGAGGCGCGTGGAAATGCTATAAACTGCTGGGCCCATGGTCAGTACAGTTCCTCTGCCAGGAAATTACAAGGCTGTCCTTTGGCCTTCTTCTGGACTTGGAGGCCGAGCAGCCCTTGGGAGCATCTGGAACATCTGGTAGCCATCTTCTCCCACCGAGGGAGAAGGGCCAGGGCTTGAGTGGGCCGGGGGTGGGGCCAGGGAGGCCTCTTCCTTCCCCCAGATCCCTAACATCACTTCCAGACCCAGGGCGGTGTGGAACCTCCCCAGCCTCTCTTCTGGACCCTTCTGGTCTTGCCTGCCTCCTCTGGCTTCTCAGAGTGGACTGTGCCCACCCGGAGCACACTCTCTGCCAGGTCCCACGGGGATGTCAGCTCCCCTGGAGCAAGGCCAGGCTGGGGGGCAGGAGCACAAGCCGAGCTCTCATGGGAGTTCACTCTCTGGGACGTCGAGACTGGGCTGCATGGGCTGTAATGGGGTGAAGGCCTCCTGCAGGGTGGTCCAGGCTGGGAGCAGCTGCGATAGTTGGGGGCAATGGAAGAAACAGGTGGGTGGGGATGACAGAGTGGGCAACTCACATCCCAGACTGAGAGGGATCAAAGCTTGCCCTCCCCCCTACAACTGCTGTTGGGGTTAAAATGTGAGAGTGGGAGATGTTATGGGCCTAACTAGGGGCCTGCCAATTCCTATGTTGAAGTCCTACCCCTCAGTACCTTGGAATGTGCCTGTATCTGGAGACAGGGCTTTTAAAGAGGAAATTCAGTTAAGACAGGGTTTTATGGTTGGTACCTAATCCAATGTGCCTGGTGCCCCTTTAAGAAGAGGAGGTTAGGACACAGAAACACACAGAGGGAAGGCCATATGAAGACACAAGGAGGGGATGCTTGTCTGCAAATCAAACAGAGAGGCCTCGGGAGAAACCAACGCTGCCAACCCCTGGGTCTTGGACTTCCAGCTTCCAGAAATGTGGGGAAATAAATTTCTGTCCTTTAAGCCCTCGGCCTGTGCTATTTGCTACAGCAACCCCAGAAAACTAACATAGGTGCAAATCTATTTTATTATGACAATGCCTTAAGCATGGTCACTTTCAGCTCCCCTGGAGAACCCCATGTTCAGATGCTCTGTCAGAAAATAGGCAAATATACCTTTAGGATTATACTCCTGGATTATTATTTCCCATGGATTAGGGTAAAGATTGGAGCAGCTGGAGGAGTCGATATTCTTCAAGGAGACCAGACAGGACATCAGTTCTCAGCAGTGAGCTGTATCTGCCTTTAGGAATGTAGGTGGAAACGAGACACAACATCACCAGTGCAGAGACCAACCAGAAGGTTACCACTGTCTTCCTTTTGGAAGGGATAGAGGTGTTTTCTTCACACCTGGAATCAATAGAAAGCCTATAAAAAGAGGAACTTATGAGCATTTAGCAAGTGCCTGAGGCAGCACAATGCATACAACTCCAGGATGTGGTGGGGTGTTGAAACTTCATAATCCAGATGGCAAGGTGTGTGTCCACAAAACAACCAAAACTGCTAATGCTTTTCTATTCAGACATTAATGACAGACCATGTTCTAAGCATGTTACATAAGTCATCTTCATTAATGCTCACAAAGCCCTATGAGACAGGCATTATTTGTGCCCCTGTGTCACGTATAAGAAAACCAAGACACAAAGAGATTACACGATTTGGCAAAGATCACACAGCTTGTAAGAAGGAAGAGTAATGACGTTAGATGGAGAAGAGACTTGAAGAAAGGAGAGGTGACGGCGCAGGGTAGCAGACACACGGGCTGCCCTCCGAAGTTTAGTCCCCCAGGTTGCGGTGACTTCAGAACACTTATTGGAACCCATCAGTGAAGAACTACATAACTCACCACTGGGGTCCAAGGAGTATTCAATCCGAAGATAAGCCCTGAGGGACTATTGTTGAGATAACTCAAAATGTCAGTTAAAGTGGAGAGTCATAAACAATGGCACATGGACCTTACATATTTGGGGACAATTTCTAAAATGCATGCCTCTATTAATCACTCTGAATATACGACCAAGCCTCTTCTTTGAGCAGAAGTTCACTGACTGAAACTCCAGTTTATCTGTTTTTTTTTTTATAAGCCACACCCATGTTGCCTCATCTTTGGTTTCCTGTTCTGGTTTTTTAATATGCAGAGCAGTGAGGGTGTGGGCTGGTTCACACTTGCTGTGTACAGGGTGGGCAAGATAGCCCTTCTATGCCCACATGAAGTTCATTATGGCCACATAACTTCCTTGGGTCAGCAGAAGGTAAGTGGAAGTGATGGGAGTCACTCCTGGGCAGGAGCTGGCAAAGCCAGCGCATGCTTCCCCCACGTGTTCTCTTCCTTCTGCCTTGGTTTCTGGCAAAGGTCCAGATATCGGCTGCACCATCAGTCTGAGGCCTGAAGCAGAGCCCCTGTTTACCAGGAGGAGTCTGCAGCAGGACCAAGGAGAAACCTCTGTGTGGGTTGAACTGCTGAGGTCTGGGGAGTGATTTGTTATTGCAGTCTAGCCTACTACCTCCTCCCAACGGGTATACTCATCAAGTCCTACGAGTCCAATCTTGGTCTGGGCACTTTGATGTATTTCTCTATATTTCTCCGGTATTTCTGTAAGGTCTCCTTAGACCTCATTTCACTCTTATTTCTAGCTTTTTGTTTTTACTGTGGGATACCCAGAGGACCCAGCCCTTATTTATGATGTTACTTCTGTAGTAAATGTGTGTGAGGCCTCCAAGGAGACGCCCAGTGGGCAAGCACGAGGCAGCACACTGAGTGTGGTCACTTGGGACACCCCGGGGGCAGGAACCGTGCCCACCCCGCTCCTGCATTTCCCTCCTGCGGAGACAGACAGCTCTCTGGCAACCCTGGGCATTTTCCCACATTCCTCCTGGGTACTCCACGAATGCAAGGCCCTGACCTCTCTTCACCTGGGCCACTCCTCAGAGTCATGTTTGCCACAAGCAATCTTGAGAGAAGAGGTAACATCTCCCAGGCAAAGAGCAGTCTTTCTCCCACTTTCTATAAAAGTGGAAAATCTCCCGAGGCCAGTGTTCCTCTCCTGTTACTCTAGCCACTGAGTACCCCACCCATCCTGGGCCTCTCGCAAAGCCTGTGTGGGACTTGAGTGGCAGCAGAGAACCAGAGCCAACCATCAGAGTGCTCTGGGGACTGCTTTTGCCTGAGTAATGAAGTCCTTGGTCTCAGATCTAGGAGTCTGGGCTCTTTGGCTGGCATCTGTGTAACAGTAGCAGGCTAACTTGTGAGCTTATACACAGGATAACGGGGTTTCCCAGTTGGCTCAGTGGTAAAGAACCTGCTTGCCAATGCAGGCAACCCAGGTTAGATTTCTGGGTTGGGAAGATCCCCTGGAGGAGGAAATAGCAACCCATTCCAGTATTTTTGCCTGGAAATCCCCTGGACAGAGGTGCCCGGTGGGCTATAGTCTATGGGGTCGCGAAAGCGTCGGACATGACTAACTGACTAAATGACAACTACAAACAGGGTGATGCATCAGTCTCTGCACTGCTCTTGACACCCCACCCCAGTTCTGCTCAGGACCAGGCAGTCTGTGCATCGACGGGCAGTCAGTAAGTGTCCTTTTCACTCACTGACCCGGGGACCGGGGAGTCTCCAGACAGTTCATTCTATACCGGTTCCCTAGGGGCTGCATTACTGATGCTTCCTGGAGCCTCAGGTTTTCCCCTCTGCAAGAGGTACAGCACCCAGGACCCAGTTCACACTCAGGGCTATTGGATTCGGGTTTGGAGGAAGATGACTGGCCTTCTCTGGCAATTGCCAGCTGATTTCTGTCTTCCTTTGAGGTGATGCCAGCACACTTGGACTCCAACCAGAGAACTTAGGAAAGAGGAAGGAAGAACTCACTGTGAGTGAGAAAGGGGGAACGCAGCCAGCGGAGACGCACTTGGCCGCGGAGTCTTTCCTTCTGGAGGTCTGCGCAAGCAGAACAGGGGCTCAGTGTTGTCATGAGGCTGGGCTGTTGTGTGTCTCTCCTGGGGTTCTGTTTGGAGAAAGAGATGTGACATCCACCTTCAGGGAGCTGACAGGAAGGAGTTGCCATAGTTTCTAGCCAAGGATTTGAGGTGGCTTTGTCAGGGAGGCTGTGGCAGCCTGGGGAAGGTAGCACCTGTGTGCTCAGTTGCTCACTTGTGTTCAACAATTTGCGACCCCATGGTCTGCAGCCCACCACGCTCCTATGTCCATGGGATTTTTCAGGCAAGAATACTTGCGTTGTCATTTCCTCCTCCAGGGGATCTTCCCTACCCAGGGATTGAACCTGTGTCTCCTGGGGGAAGGTAGAAGGTAGTCAGAAACAAGGGGACGGGTGTGTGAGGTCGCTCCCCAGGAAGTGCTGGAATTTGCCCCCAAATCAACTCTTGGCAAAATTAGGATGTGTTCATGCTCTTCCCACTTAATAAATCCAGAGAAACCAACTTAGTGTGACATTGGAAAAAAAAACCCAAAGGGACAATTACTTGACTAGCATTTTTGCTGCATCTTCAACAGCTGTCACGGGGGGACACCTGTGCGCCTGCATCTGTCTCCTCTGCTTCATGAAGGAGGCGGCTTAGGGAAGATTGCAGGTGAGGCTGGAAGGGGAGAAGAGAGGCAGTGGGGGGCCAGGGGCTAAAGCAGTTCTCTTGGGAGGGGCTGCTGCAGGAGAGAGGAGGCATGGAGGAGGGGACGAGATGTGGTTTACTTCTCAGCAGGGTGGGTGGTGTCTGACTGGCTCTGGGGGCCTCGGCGTGCCCTCGTCTGCTGCAGCCAGCCCAGGGCTTTCTCTTCACAGAGGATTCTGGCAAAGGTTGTCCCTCGTAGTCTTGGGTCCCAGGGTTTGAGGGGTGGACTCGACCAGTCTCAGGAGCACAGCCTCTCCGCCCTCCACGTAGGAAGGGCCTGTCACCAGAAGAAGGATAACCCTACTGTGTCCGAGTCCTCATTTCACTTGCAGCTGGGCGCTAATCCAATTGCTGGCTCTAACCTAATTCTCCATTGATGCCCGAGTCCTTTGCCTGCCGATATTAAAACTCTTTTCATTTAATTGTGTAGAAGATAGATCCTCCTCAGCCGTCAGGTGGTAAATATAGAAGAGCTGATGTGTAGCTCTAATTTCTTCCTTGGCAGGGCTCCTGGGGCTCTGAATAATTGGGGACTAAGATGCTCTGGAAGGAGGACCAGGAAGGAGGAGAAAGGAGTTGGGTGGGGCACTGGGACGTTAGCGTGGCCCAAAGGTTACAGCTCAGAGGGAGCGGGGCCTGGTCAGTGTGTTCCTGGCCTGGTCGGTGAGTCCGTTTCATGAGGACAGTCATCTCCCTCCTGAATCTTTCACATGACTGATGTCCTGAGATGTTGTGGGAGAATCAAATGTTTCTGAATCGAGGATGACCAAGGAGAGGGGGCTGTCCTACCGAAAAGAGTAGGAGGGGTCATGAGACCCCCAGAGTCAGAGGCAGGGAGCAGTGGTCATGATAAGCCCCTTTGATCTCATCACAGAGAAGACTGTGTGAGTCTAGGCACACAGTCACCTGCAGAGTCAGGGTTTTTAATGGACCAAGACCCTCTAAGACAACTGATTGCAGCTCCCTTGTCCGGTGACCACAAGCAGGGCAATGAAGAGGTGGTGACAGAGGGCACGCCTCTTGGTTTCCAGGTCAGCCTATAACAAGGTGGCCATCCTATTTCCCAGTGGAGGGAGGGACGGAGCATCAGAGTAAGACCCTGGTGGCCGTTCGTTAGGAGGCTCATCCACCCAGCAGAGGCCTCCTGAAGTTACTCCTGCCACATGCTGCCTATCCCCACCCTCTTAAAACACCTTATGCAGGGAAAGGTGGTACAGACATAAAGACCACATGGCCCAGGCAGCGGGTCATGGGCAGAGCCTGTTGCTGGCCTCACACCCAGCCTCAAGGAAGCAGGAAAGATCCTAGCAAGAGACCCACTAGTATCTTGGTCACCAGACATGGGCTTCTCTGGCGGCCCACACCAACTGTGGCTTCTCAGGAGCTCACAGCTTCTGGGGCTACCTCGGGCTCTGGAGGGCCTGGCACACACTCCAGCTGTCTTCTCAGGGACAGCTGCCACTGCCTGTAGGCCACCTGCTCAGCCCCAGCTCAGCCCCCAGCTCCTCAGAGTGCCCTGTGCTTGACCACTGGAGGACCAGAGCTTCCTGGACTGGCCATGCTTCCTATTCGAGAGGCTTTGCTATATCTTAGCTTCCTGAAACCCCCCTCCCCCTCCCCCTTGTCATGGACTGGGAGGCACCTCAGATGGTCCTTTCCTCTCCTCTTTCCCTTCCTGCCTCAAGACAAGGCACATATCCAGCATTTCCTGAGGGCTGTTCTCTCCTGGATACTGGGGGATTCTTAAGGCTCCATCCTCTCCTGGCCTGGCTACCCCAGGCCTCTCTGACTCCACGTGTCCACTTCCAATACCAGCTTCTCCCTTCCCACCTCCAGCCTGGGCTCAGTCTTTACCTCTCCTTCACCTGCTGAGCTAGGAGATCCTGGGGCAAGGAGAGGGCACGCCTGGGGCTTGGAGTAGCTGAATCATCTGACTAGGAGATCCTGGAGAAGGTGACCAGAGCAGTTTGCAAGACCGTGGCCCAGATATCACCACTGTTCTTTCCTTCGGAATCTGAGGCCAAACCTGTGACTTGGGGTCACTCTCCCCCATAGTATTTTCAGAGGAAACACTGCTAGGATAGATGACTGCTAGGAACATGGGCCCAGATGGTCCAGTCACAGGATCTCTGAGTGCCGGGGCTGTAACAGCCAGCGCTGCTGAGCAGAGCAACCTTTGCTCATATGAGGAAATTGAAGATCGAATACAGCACACAGAAGGGTGTGTTTGCCCAGGCTCATGCTGTGTCTCCACTCAGAGACCCTGGCTTCCTAACTCCAGTCTACACTCTAGGCATTTCTGCCAGTACAGTCAGAATGATGGGGATTCTTCCGAGCATGGGGGTCAGGATGATGGCATGCCAATTCCATCTCCACCCTCTGCTGGCTGTGTAACCTCCAGAAAGTTACCTGACCTCTCTGGGCATCAGTTTCTTCATCAGTCAATTGGGGGTGCCAATGCTATCTACTTCATATGAGGCTTGAGAATGCACTGAGATCATTCCTCCAAAGCCCCAGCACAGCATTTGGCACGTAGTGAGTAGTAATTAGCCATCATGCAACATTCAGCTTCACTGGATTGCAAATATCACTAAAACCAATGTGAACCAGAATGAGCATTAGCTATTCAAGAAACAAGCAGGCATTTAATTTACTCCCTCAACAAATCTAAAGGTTCTGTGTCAGGACACCCTTTGGATGGTTTTCCAGAAAAAGAAGGTGACACAGATGTTGTTCTTCCCTCTGTAGAGGTTTCCCAGCCCAGAACAGGGCAACAGAGACATTCCTCTCACCTTGAAGCTGCTCACAGGAAGCAGATGGAGCCATCCGAGTCAGGATGCTGCCGGTCTCTTCCAGAAGGTCCAGAAGCCCAGGACTGCCCTGACCTGCAGCCCACCCTCAACTGAGCAGTATAACTAGTGCTGTGAGAAGCCCCACTCCCCATCCAAGGAACTTCGGAGCAATGATTACACCCTCCACGGTTCAGTTCCTGCCAAGGCGTTAAGTAAAAATGCTACTACTCACTAGGATCAGAAGAACTAGGGTGAGGAGAGTGGGGCACTCCTAAGATGTAAAATTTAAGAGACACCCTCAAACTCAGTGGGGGCTTCCCAGGTGACTCTAGTGGTAAAGAACCCACCTGCCAATGCAGGAGACATAAGAGATGCGGACTCAATCCCTGGGTCAGGAAGATCCCCTGGAGGAAGGCAGGGCAACCTACTCCAGAATCTTTGCCTGCAGAATCCTATGGACAAAAGAGCCTGGCATGGAGTCACAAAGAGTCGGACACAAGTGAAGCGACTTAGCACACATGCATTCCCCAAACTCAGTAGCCAAGATACATAATATTTCAAGACATTAAAGTTAATTTAAAAATCCATGATCGAACAAAACATCACCCATGCTTTTAAGTGAAGATGGACTCTGTCCCTGCTGAACCGGAGAGTAAGTGCCTCCCTTGCCTCACTCTAGTCCCAGCCCCAAAGCTCAGGTCCCTTCTCAGACAGTAGAGTCAGACTTTCTGGGAAGGGTGTTCCAGACAGAGGTACCATCTGTGGGAAGCTCTGCAGGTAGTTCTGCTGTGCAGAGAGTTGAGTTCCCTTGCTCTGAAAGAAGTAACTAATGCAGGCATGTCTGAGGTTTGCAGAAGAGAAAGAGGAGATGCAATGTGATCCCCTAATTGCAGCTGTTTAAGAGTTCTGTGTAGATACACAGTGCCCCACCCACCAAGGGCGCTGAAATTCTGCTTTTCCAACTTTATTCCTTTGGGACTTTCTCTGTGGGTTTTCTTTCAGAACCCAGAAACTCCTAGAACAATTAAGCAATGCAATAATTGAACTTGCTGAGTCTTTGCGGACCCTCTGCACCACAGTTTCCACTCCAGATAACTGGGGTCCTTCCCTCTGCTTATTTAAATCCTGTGCAGATTTCTAGCCCCAGTTTATTAAGATTCCGTCTGTGGAATCCCTCTCTCTATTCATTCCATACGTACACATTTGAGGACCTACAATGTGCCAGTCTGGATTATGGACAAGGACTGAATTTTAAAAATTGTGCTTGGGGAAGTCAAAATAATGCCAGCATATAACAAAAGTTAAATTACACTAGAAGGTTCAGAATGAAAATCAGCAATCTCTGGTCCGAACTTCTCCAAGTTCAGTATCATTTCTAGGCGCTTATGACCCTTAATTCTTGTAGGTGTGTCGTCTAGTATTTAGTTCCATTTTTCTAAATATATGCATACAAATTTTTTTATTTACCAGCTTTTGGCATTCACTTTTGAACTCTTGCCATGGTAAAAAAAAAAAATAAGACAAATCTCCCATCTCCGTCCCGTTTCCTTTCCCTCCATCCTTTGAACATTTTTTTTCAGTTTTTTTTTTTTTTTTACTGAACAATAAAGAAAGCATTGCTGAGCTCAGTTGTACAGTAAAACTGAATTCTTTTTTTTATACAACCTAGAGCTAATAACCTTTTTTATTTATCTGATGTGAGGTATCTATTGTTAACCTTTTCAGTGTCTCTGCCTCTTACCTATCAATATCAATCAAACACGTTGGTTTTATTTTTCCCTCTGTCTTCTTGTTTTAAGCTGGACTTGTTGCTTGCTAAGCCTGGGACTCAAATGTCTTCTTAGGACACTTGGTCTTCGTCTTCACGCTGAGACATACTTCACTGCACATCTCAGTTCACGTCCTCATTTCTAGAATCTCTTTCTTTTTCTTCCAAAACAGCATTTGTTTCCCTGTTTGGGTGGTACCCATGCTCCAATAGCTTCCTGAGAAAGGGACCTGGGAAGTAAAATTCTCCATCCTTTATTGTCTGAAAATGTCTTTATTCTATCCTCACATTTTGTTGTAAGTTTCCCAGAGCATGAAGTTCTAATTGGAAATACTTTCCACTGTAAAGCATTGCCCATTGACTTTTAAACTCCAGGACTGCTGGTAACCCAAGGCCATTTCTGGTCTCCTGTGACCTGCTCTGTCACTTGGAAGCTCCTAAGATCTCTTCGTAACCATCCTGATTCTCGCTCATGACTTTTTTCACATCCATTATGCTAGGACCCAAGTGAACCCTTTTGTTCTGGAAATTCTTGTCCCTCAACCCTGATGAGGTTTTGTGTGTAATTTCTTTGGTAATTTCTTCTTTTCCATTTTCTCTGTCCTTGCTTTCTTGAATTACCTTTAGCTATATGTTGGACTTCCTAAAATGAAGCTCTAATTCTGTTGTAACATTGTCCCCCTGTATTCTTAAAGAGAATTTTTTTCTGAATGGATTCCTCATATTTCATCTTCTACCCATATATTGGTTTTTAAATTTATCACTCGTTTTATTTTAATTTCTGAGAACTCATTTTTGTTCTCTGTTCCCTGTTCCAAACTCCCTTGTGTCTGGATGTGATATTTTTCTTCTCATTAAGAATGTTATAATTAGCATTGTTAAAGTTTTCTTCTGTTCTCTGCATAGTCTCTATTCTTCTTCCTTCCTTTCCCTCTTTCTTCTTTCCATCCTTCTTGTTTCTTTCTTTGCAGTTTGGATCTTGTATTTTGTTTGGACTGTAGTCTTTAATGTCAGATGTCTGGTCTTTAATGTTGAGTGTCTAGTGACCCTTGGGTACCATTTCTTACTAAGTGCATGCTCAGTAGCTCAATTATGTCTGACTGTTTGTGACCCACAGACTGTAGCCCGCCAGGCTCCTCTGTCCCTGGGATTCTCCATGCAAGAATACTAGAGTGGGTTGCCATGCCCTCCTCCAGGGGATCTTCCCAACACAGGGATCAAACACACATCTCTTGTGGCTCCTGCATTGGCAGATGTGTTCTTTACCACTGAGCCACCTGGGAAGAGCTCCCCAGATGCTGACTAAAGCCCTGTGTGCCTGGCCAGGCTCAGCTATTGATATGCTCCACTGGAGGTGGTCAGATGGCAAGCCTGCTTTTCTGTTGGGGAATACCTATATGTCAGATTTTGTTTATATCTATTTTACGGGCTTGTTCAGATCTCCTGAGAAGACTCCTACATCCTGTGTATGGCTGTTGGCCTCCCAGAATCCAGGAGGACTGGAGGGGTGTTGCGGTCCTTTAATGTACCAGAACCTGTTGGTCTGGAGTTGACGATAAGAAAGTGAAAGAGAGAAAGAAGCTAGTATTCCCTGGTTTATGCAGAGAACCAGTAAAACCCTAGAACAGGGCTTGCACTGCTCACAAAGGCACAGGGCATCCTTTCGAGGAGGTCTTGAAAGCCCGGGCAGGAGAGTGAGCTTGTGGGGTTTCCACTCTGCAGAGCATTAGCTGGAAGGGGAGAGAGAGAGAGAGAGAGAGCGAGAGAGAAAGACATGGGGACCCAAGTCTCTGGTGGAGCAAGGGTGTTTTAATGATCTTTTTATGAGTATATATAGGCTGTTATACAAGGAATTTCTTTTGACAATGATAAAGACCAGAAAACCAAACGTACAGTAACGTTATCAAGGAAACAAGGAATTAGCAATGGTCATAAGGTCAGAAGACAATCCATATCTCAAGAAAGAGGGTGGTGACTAAGCAGTTTTGTTGTAAGGAGAATGTTTACTGAAGGAAATCCACGTGTGTGTTTTACCTCACGACCTCAGTCCTGGGAGCAGCGTGCTGCTCCACTCGTTCCCATTACCAGTAACTGATAAGGAACAGAGGATTTTTGAGAGACAGAAAACAGCACGCAGGAATCCTCCTGTTAAACGTTCCCTGACAGAGGGGAAACGCCTGAGAGAGGTTTCAGAAGTGGAATCCACAGGACTTGTTTTTCCCTGAAGTTACTAATTTTTTGTTGGCTTCTTCCTTAGTTTCCACATACCTACCACAAATTCTTCCTCAAATTTCCAACAAAACATAAAAATGCTCTCGATTCCGTCAACCTCCTTAGATAAGCTAAAAGTGTGATTTTTTTTTTTTTTTTGAAAGACATGCCCCTTAGAACCTCCTATTCCTGCCTGGAAGTGATACTCTCCACGTCTCTCCCCCAGCTAAGGAGAATCATTGTAGAGCTGTCCTTCCTTATCATCCTGGGGATTTACTTCTCTCTCTCATGAGCTGACCTCACTGTGTCCTGGATCCGATGCCTTTCTATTTCCTACCTAACTTCCTTGTTTTAGGGTAGCACATTCTCCAGTAACACAGGAGATAAATTTTGTGAATCATTGAATGTCTGAATATGTATTTATTTTACCTTTTATTTGCTCTTTGTTTTACTTACATGATGGATAGTTGGGCTAGATATGGAATTCTATGTTGCAAATAAATTTTCTCTAAGTTTTAAAGACATTTCTTCATTGTTTCCTAGTTTCCAGTATTGCTGTTGAGAAGTCCAGTGTTATTCTAAGTCTTTGTCCTTTGCACATGACTTGTCGTTCTCCTTTTCCCTAAATTTTTCAGGATTTTTTTTTCCTTTTGTCTCTGCTGCTCTATGCCTTGAATGAATGAATCTTTTACAATTCTTTGCTGCTAGGTTCTCATGAGTGCTTTCAATGTAGAGACTCATATCCTTCAGTTCTAGAAAAGCTTCTTGTATCATCTTTGAAAATTTTCTCCCCCTTTTATTCTCTCTGATTTCTCTTTCTAGAACTCCTGTCACTAAGATAACTTGAACTTCCAATTTCTTATTTTTTATCTCTTACTTTCCAACTTGTCATTTTGCTCTATTTTTTGAAAAAATGTTTTCAAATTCTCTTTTAGCTCTTCCACTGATTTTAGCTAAAATATTTTTCTCTTTTACTTTCCACGAGCTAGTGGTTATTTTTTGAAAGTTTCCTTTAAAAAAAAATTAGCACTCTTACTTTTTTTCCTCCCGAAGATGCAATATGGTCAGTCTATCACTTTTCAGAGGATATTATCTATACTTTTTGTTTTTTCCTTCTACTTATCTCTGTGTCTCTAAGTTTCTTTCTTTATCTGCCCAATGCCCTTCTCGCTCAGCACTCCTTGTTTAGTGCCTTTCACGTTGAAGGCATTTCTAGTACGTCTGGGGATCCTTGGCAGTTCATTTAACAAAGAGGCACCCACCATCTGATCACAGACTCTGTGGACAGGGCTTGTCCTCAGAGGGGCTTTCCTGGGGGGATCAGGTGCTGAGCTCATGCTACTATCTCTGTATCTTTCCTCTTGAGCTGATGGGTTTCTCCAGAGAGGGGCTCTCTCCTATCCAACTGAAAGTCTTTTCAGTGGAGTAGCAGCTGGGACTGGAGATCCACCATTCTGTAGGCAATCCCTCATTTTCAGGATGGCACTTCATCTTCTGCCCCCACTGCTCAGACCCAGTGTCACTAAGAAATTCTCTTTCCATCCTCAACTAGTAGGGAAGAAATTTGCAGAGAGAATGGGGTGGGAGAGGGTGGGTCTAAGTCCTTTCTTAAAGGGACTTTCACTGTGTCTTGCTCATCCTCACGTCTGCTTTCAGAGGCGTCTGGCCCCTCTCTGTCCTGAGGCTTTCCAGGCATCGAGGTAGAATCTGGCTCGCTTCTTGCTGCTTTCTACTGGCGTGTACGTATCCACTTTCTCAACTTTGCCAAGGCAGTTACTGCTGGGCCATCCACTTTCCCCTTTCCCAAACTGTACCGTGTCATACTGCCTCAAGCTGTGCTCTCCACGATCCTTCTGTCCATACCTGTCTCGTTCGGAATCAAGAAATAGAGCTGAGGGAGGGGAAATAGTTGGCTAAAGGACACGTTGCTGACCTTTGCCCTTCTTCCATCACCCATCAAATCCCAACCTTCCCGCCCCCGCATCTCCTCCCTCCACAGGTATTCAGGGCCCTCATGCTATTGACAGCTGCCTTTCACAAGTTGGTCCATCCTAAGGGGATGCCTCCGAGGGTAGATGCCCTAAAGCTTCAATGGTGACCATTCTGGCATCTGGCCACACTCTGGGAAAACAGTGTTGTGTTAACACAACAGTGGCTGCCCTGAGTCTCCCTTGGAGGGAGTATGTGGATGGCGCCCAGGAGTCCAAGGACTCCCTCCCTCATCTATCCCAGCTCAGATGGAAATCCAATCCCCAGCCTAGACCTTTGAGAAATAAATGCCACTTTCAGGGGTCCACTCCTCAGAGTAAGGCCATGCTAAAATGCTTCAATTCCGGCAAAGACCTGATTGAAGCCTTACCACTCATGTCATCCTCAGTGTGAATGAGAGCCTCCCGCCTTCCCGAGCTCAGCTCTTAATGATGAGGATGGGAATGCAGGGCACCCGAGAGGAAAATGATTTTGTTGGAGGTCACACAGCAGGAGCGAGGCTGAGACAGGGAGCCTGAACCTACAGTGGTCCTCCGGGCCATGCGCCACTCACTCTGTCCTCAGCCTGCTACCCCAGGATGGAGGTGGACTAGGTGGAGACTGTGGAGAAGTGTCTGGGACGGATGTAAGTTGTGGGGGAGGATACGGGAAATGGAGAAAAATTCCGCCCCACCCACTCTGCCTTGAGCTGGTTGCAGATCCCTGGTTCCCACTCTTCTGGGGGGCTGTGGAGAGGGTATGCCTCCACGTGCCTCCCTGGCTGTTGTTCTGACACTGGCTGTTACCTTCTTTCCTTCCAGCTGAGGGTGGAGCCTTTGTTGTTGTTTTTGCGGTGTTTTTGGCATCCAGGGTGAACTCTGGTTGTCATGGCAACCCCAGCAGAGGGAAGCAGGGAGAGGGCTTGAGGGAAGCGAATTTATTCCACCGTCAGCTGGTTCTCCAAGAGGGGATCTGCTGAGGATGGAGACTGAGGGGCCTCTCCCTTCCTGGCCCGACTCCAAGCTGGCTTCTGCACCACCACTTCTCCACCACATGCCATTCTGGGTCTAGAGAAGGATACCCTAGTCGGGGTGGAGAAAGGGGAGGGAGAGCCCCAGAGAAACATCCAGGACCTGGGAACTTGTGCTGACCTCTTAATCCTGTTGGGGCAGTGACCATGGGGTGGGCCAGTGCTAGGAAGTCCTCTGGGTGGCCTGAGAACACAAACTCAATCACTATAGGCCTTGGGCCAGGAAGTCAAATAAGAGCACAGGACCATTGTTTGATGGTTAAATATCTTTCTAAGGAAATCGTCTCCTTTACTATTTTCTTCTTAAAACATATGTCCCTCCCGTTCAATTCTCCACTTCTGACAGTGACACATTGACAGAGTAACAGCTTTCTATGAAAACAACAGCATATGACTGGTGATAAATGGCATCTGGCATTAGGGATGAGGGACGATGGGGAATGGTGGGGACCATGGCCAAATGGAGAGCCCTTTTTCAGGATGATGGGCCCTGTGCCTGCCCACTCGGTTGACTGCTGCCGTGTGGACATCCTGGGTCAATTGCTCAGAAGTCAGAAATCCATTTTATGTGAAGTTTCCTGAATTTTACCTTTTTTCCTCACTGTAGTCCTGTGCCCACCTAGATGCAGGACTTCTGAAGATCATAGACAAAGAGGCCCCTGTGATCACTTAAACAGTTGAAGTGGGTCAAGCCTCTAGAAATGATCTCATTTGCCTCATCCTGTTACAGACAGAGAAACTGGGGCAGGGACCTGCCTGGCTAATGGCACTGAATGGGTTAGTGGCAGGGCTGCAGCTGGAGGTACTCAGGTGGATAAACAGAAAGACAGCCCAGGAATACTTGCGCTGCAGGACCACTCGATGAGGACCTGGCCCCGTCAGGATCAGATTGGCTGAGAAGACCTAGGGATCATATCATTTTAGCTCGTATTTATTAGGATAGGCATCCGTCTTGGTTTTTTACTATATGTTGAATGAGCAGGACTTGCCTATTGAAAATAAATGTATTTTCGGATCTCATAGCCTCTTTAAAATGTATTTTTAAGGAGGTCTTCTCTTGCTCCAGTGAAAACTCAGGCTGGTCCTATATCTTTTCCACTCACTCTTAGGCCACAGAGGAGACATGAATTAAAACTCTGAAACTGATTCCCCCTGGCCCAACTCAGGTATGGAATGTGCCGTGGGAAGATAGAATTTGTTCTTCTGCTAGTGCGTCTCCCCTCCTTCAGCCACTGTCCAGCTCGCTAGCCAGTTTCCGACTCCTCCTGGGTGTGGGAGGACAGGAGGGAGGTGGGGCTGACAAGGGGAGGAAAAGTCTTGCTGGAGCTGGCACCACCATGAACTGACCTTGTATTCTCTGAGCTCAGCAGATGGGTAAAGCCAGTTCCTCCTTTGCAGTCCCTGAGTGGGGGCCATCTCTATTCTGTTGCCCAGGGAAGGAGATGGCACCAATCACGGTGGGTAGCAATGCCCACCCCACAGCCCACCACCTAGCCACAGGGGTCCCCCGATCAATTGGACTATCCCCAGTAACTTGGTCTGTGTCAATGTTTTATGCCAGGACCACTTCCCCACTGCATGACCTTGTTAAAGACCTTGGGTAATCTCTTTTGGTCTCAGTTGTCCTCATCTGTAACATAAAGAGGTCCATACCTTGCCTTCCTGCTGGTAAGGAGCAGCCGGGTCCTCTGGAGGGCATGGGCGAGAGAGGAAACCTCTTTTCCTGGCTCCCACCTGGGCATTCCTGGTCCCCACGAGACTCTCCGCTGCCTGCCTGGGGGGCCCCTCCCAATCTCTGAGGTCTCTCCTGCCCCTCCAAGCACTGGGCTCCTGGGCTCCCCTACACTTCCTCCCCAGCACCAAGAGTGGAGCAAGAGAAGCCGCTGACTGTGGGGTAAGGAAGGGGCAGGAGCTGATGCCTGGTGGGTCTCTGGACTGCTTCTTCTTTCTTGTCCTCCATCTCCCGACCCCACCCTGTCACCAGGCAGAGACCCTGCTCTTGGTAAACTGGCCATGGAGGAAGGTGAGGACCCCAAGGGGCCATATCAGTGTTTGGATGTGGGGTACAGGGGTGTAAGGTTGGGGAGTGGGCTCATCACCAGGAGTTCCTGCTCCTCCCCCAGGACTCAACAGCTGTGTCATTGAGGCCAGGAAGCCACATGGATTCTTAGATGAGATTGGGCAGGTCATATTAACCCGGAAACTTGGAAGAATCCCCCCGACACCTTTGCCCCAACCCCCTAGGCTCTGGCAGGCCTCCCTGCTGGTGCCTCTGGTCCAGCCCTTCGAGCACTCTGCTGCTGCTGCTGCTAAGTTGCTTCAGTCGTGTCTGATTCTGTGTGACCCCAGAGACAGCAGCCCAGAGAATCCCCGTCCCTGGGATTCTCCAGGCAAGAACACTTGAGCACTCTAGGGACGGTCATCTTCCTTTGAGGCCCAGGGCTGGGCTGTATCTGTTTCCCCTCCTAGACTCCAGCCCTAGGTCTCCTACATGGCACAGAGTGGCCATTTGACCACTCATTGCTGAATGAGTGAATACACTTGGTAGGATGAGCGGGGGAGAGAGGGGAGGGGCGGGAGCCCTGGAGGAAGGGCTGGGTGTGAGCCCAGTTCAGTCCAGCTGGGTTCATTTCTGCCTGGCAGGAAATATGGGGGTGGTGGTGGTAGGCTCTGAGGATAAGGCTCCCGGCTCTAGTGTGTGAGGCTTGCCCCAGGCTGACAGCTCTGCCGCTAGCATGAGGGCAACAGCTCAGCCCCACTCCTCTCATTCTGCCCGGGTCTAGGGGTGGGGGGCAGGGGTTGCTCTGGGGAGAAAGAGGGGCAGGTGGAGGAAGCCAGGGGGAGGACCAGGCGGGCATGGAGACCAGAAGAGAGAGACTCAGAAGGAGGGAGACTGAAGCAGGGATGGGGGATCTGGAGAGGTTTCCTCTCCCAGTCCCTCATGCCTTGGCTGACAAAGCACAATTTGCCTATGTGTATCTCTCCTTCAGGAACCACTTCCTGGTTCACTGACCCTGGCCATCTCCTCTGCAGACCGGTGAGGACTACCACAGTGCCTTCTGTAGGCTGTGGGCTCCGAGGAAGGCACTGATCCATGCCTGGGGGGTGGCTGACCAGAGCCATTCAGGCTCACCCTCTTAGTCCTTAGACTCAAGGGGGCCAAGGTAGTGAAGAGCGTGGCATGCTGAGAGATCAGAGGTCCTGGGTTCTAATCCCTGACAGTTGTTCACTGGGTGCCTCTATGGGCCAGTTGCTTAAGCACAATCTGCCTCAGTTTGCCCATCTGTAAACTGGAGATAATAATCAGACTATTTCATGGTGGTGTTGTGAGAATTGAATGAGATAATCCAAGTAGAGCACTGAGCCTGGGACAGCATAAGGTCTCCGTAAATATGTGCTATTTTTACTTGGGGCTCTCTGAATGGACTTGGGACAACAGGCAAACATTTAACATCTGCATGTTGATGATCATATCCACCAAAAGAGAGAGAATGACCCTGGCTCAGACTGCCTGCCAAAGATGGTGAGAGAACTCAAGCTGATGATGGATGGGAAAACTAATAATTTCCAAAAATTCCAATGGCCTCCTCTTTGGTTTTTTATATTATTTCCAATCTTCACTTACTCCTTTGAAGAAGATGTAAATGCCCATTAAACAGATGAGGAGACTGAGGCTTGGGGAAGGTAGGTGGTTTTCCCAGGGTCACAGGCCCTGCTGGGGACAGCAGGGAGGGCTCCTCTAGATTTCCGCCTGGGGAGAGGACTGGGGTGTCTAGCGTGAGAGCAGGAGGAAGAGGAGGGGCTTCTGCTTCATCCCTGCCCAGTAACCCTCTCCATGTGTCCCACACACTGCTCCCTGCTGATTCTGAGCAGCAGGTCTCAGATCTCCTGCCACAATCACCTGTCTATTGAGGAGAAAATTGGTATAAAATGGTCTGGAGCATTCAGCCTACAGTTTAGGAGAAGCGAGGGTGGGGATGGATGATCAGGATCAGGGAGGAAGAGAGCAGCTTCTGAAGTGATATTTGCACTGCCAGGACCTCAGAAGGTAGCAGTCCCAGGCCCAGGTCCATGTTTGTGGAGGAGGTAAATGCCAGGAGTCAGAGGACTTAGACCCAGGCTCCCAGCTGCAAGACCTGAGCTCCCAAACTGCTCCCCCAAGAAGATGTGGTGTAAAACCCATCCAAGACCACTGGGATCCCAGAGTTTTCCTCTGAGAACAATAAATGTAGTTGCCCAGGCCAAGGAAAGGTGGAGGGCATGAGTGGGCCGTCCGAATGTTGGAGACCCTGCTCTACACTCTGTTCTCTAAATCCTGGTCTTCACTTTATTGGCCTCCTGGAAACATTGGGATGGAGACCTGTGACCTATCCTTCAGGAAGCCCCTGGCTGGTAAGGAGACCAGCCTCACCAGCTTGTCAGTCAGAGAAGAGCCCAGGCTGAAGTGAGAGCCAGGCTGCAGGGGAGAGCTCAGCCCTTTGGGACATGGGAGTTCAGAGAAGGGAGGTCCATGGGGGTTGAGGCTGTTGGGAAACTCCTCTAGGAGGGTGGATAGAGCTGGTCTTTCAAGACTTGGACAGAAGAACTGAGTCAGAAGACCCTCATTGGAGGCTATCATTTTGCAACATCAGTTGGGGGAAAAGTTGAGAATAAACTGAGAAAGGATGGAGGAAGGTGAAGGAAAACTTCACCTGATTGGATCAAGGAAGTTTGGCATGGAGAGTAAGTCAGGAAAGAGAAAACAGACCTGGAAGCTGATGGCACAGAGAGTTAGGTGTGATGCAATGGGAAATAAGGAGCCACTGAGGATTTTAGAGCAAGGGAATGGCTTGGTCAGATTAAAAGGTGGCAAGACTCATTCAATTCCTGATGGGACAGTGGTGGAGAGTAGAGGCCTGGTACCTGTGGGGAAGATGTTGCAACTGGTAGAAGGTAACAGTCCCTGGCTTGCGCAGTTCCTTATAGTCAGAAAAGAGAAACAAAATGCCTTTCTAATGTAAATGAGGGACAGGACTAGTTGGATTAGATCAGAATAGGAGTGATCTACAGGAGTGTAGAAGAGGCTAATTCTTAACTAGATTTCTGATTTGGGCAATTAGGTCATTTACAAGGACTGAGAATGCAGAGGTAGCTGGATTTTGGACTGGCTGACTGCCAAGTATCTGTGAGGCATCAATGTGGAGATGCCCAATAGATAGTTGGATAGATAGGAGTGGGGCTCAAATGATGGATTTGTTCTCATTGGTAAATAGATTGGGAAACAGGGTGGTGCTCAATGGGGTGGGCTTGGGTGCACAGTAGGAGTATCAGAGTCCATGGGGGACATCTCTACCCCCTCCCACAGGGACCGTGCTATGACTAAAAGTGCTGCTGCAGAGTGAGAAGAGGGTGGGGACACAGCCCAGGGCCACCATCATTTAATGGGGGAGCAGAGGAGGAGTGGCAGTGGGTGGGGTTAAGGAAGTTCAGGGTCAGAGTCATAGGTGTTTGTGTGGCCAAGGGGAGTGCAGTGAGGTGTGGGTTATAGCATGGGGTCAGCTGACGGCAGAGCCCATGTTCCAGAAGCCAAGTCACTCCTGCTGTGGCTGGCTCCCACTGGCTCTGCAAATTGTCCTGGAAGGAATGTGGGGTGCACTACTGTGGGCCCCCAAAGCCCCAGGGATGCCCTCCATCTTGTGCTCACGGGAAGAGGCAGCTGACTAGCCAGCATCTCTCCCTCTCCTAGCCCATTTGTCTCGGGTCTCTGCCATCTGTCTTCTCGGCCCTCCTAGTCCCTTTCCTCCCTGCCTCACACTTTCAGAGCCAGAAGACTAGGCCACTGGGCCTGAGTGTGTTACCAGTTCCTGCACCCCATTCCGGGGCCCCAGAGCTCCCCCTTTCCAGGGAGGCAGAAGTACCACGCAGACTGAACTCAAATTTTATGCTGCAGATCTGACCTCCTATGGCATGAACAAGCCATTCCTGGTCTTGTGAGGGAGTGAATAGACTTTGTGGGCAGGTATAGGCTGGGCCCAGTTTTGAGGTGACGAAGTATACTAGTAAGTTGGCCACTGGGACCCTGGCTGGGAAAGCGGATGGTCTCTGCCACCCGCCCGATGGCTGAGGGAGGCAGCCAGCACCAGGGGCGTTGGGCAGCTGAAGGCACAGCTCCTGAGGTCCGCATAGGGGGAGCCTGGCTGTCTGGGCAGCGGCTGAGTCATCTCTGAAGCTGCTGTAGCTGGAACATCCAGTGCCCACTGGTGGACAGGAGCTTATCTGGGCCACCCGCTGCCGGCCTGTGTCTGACGTGATCTCCTGGAGAAGACTGTGTCCCTGGCACTGGTCTGCAGCATGGAGGCCTTGCAGAGCTTGGCGGAGGTGGTGAGGAGGCCCCTGAAACCTGTGGCCCAGGACCAACACACAAGACTCGGGTCTTACAGGCACAGGGTGCGTTCTCATCCAAAGAGATCCAAAGTCCCTTTGCTTCTATTTCAGCAACCCCTGCCAGATAGCTCCAAACTATAGCTCCTTCCCTAAGGGACACTCATATCTCCCGCCCTGGGCTAAACAAGATCAGAAATACCTACCTATGCCCGGAATGGAGGCTTGCTGTGGGTAGGTGGTCTGGCAACATGGAGAGAGGTCGAGAGCTTTAAATATGGAGACTTGGAGAATGTCTTGCCTGGTGTGGGTTTTCAAACATTTTTAGCAGTGGCTCAAGTACATGAAAGTAGTCACAGTGACTGCCCTGGGGGGTGAGGGGCTGGGGCTCCTGTTGACCCCACAGCAGCCCCTGGAGTGTCTCTGATTAACACCTGCAACTCCAGGTAGCACAGTCTGAAAAGCCGTATGTGTCAGCTTCAATCTCTGCATGATATATTCAGCCTCCCTGGTTTACAGAGAGGCACGCTGAGACTTGAGGAGGAGGAACGATCTACATGAGGTTGTTTGTGGCAAAGCCAAGGACATGAACCCCGGTTCCTGCATCCCAGCCTGGGGCCTCCCAGCTGCCTGAGAGAACTCCATCTTCCTGACTGCTGATTGGATTCCAACAGCTCTGTTTTAAAGAATAATTTTATTGTCCTAATTATGCATCTCAATATTCTAAACCATCTTACATCTGCTTTGGAAGCAGGCAGAGTGAAGGTCGTCAATGCATATGTAAAATCATTATGTTCCTTTTTTTCCCCCTTGGGAAGAAATAAAAGGATGAATCTGGTCCCCGCCCTTGATAAGCTCACAGTCTGGGTGGGGTGTTGGGGGAGAGAGGGTGGCAGACTCTGGGTCCACCCTCAGAAGCTGCAGACAGATGGGGAGGGCGGAAGTATGGCAGACACCACCAGGGCATCTGGCTAGCTGCAGAGAAGAGGCATATTCATAGTTCCTGTGTCTTTGGCCTGAATTCTATTAAGAATGTAGATTCTGCCACTTAATAGCTATGACCTCAGACAAGTTTGCTCACATCTTTGTGCCTCAGTTTCCTCATCTGAGTGTAAAGATGATAAAAGCACAAACCTCAAAGAGCTATTATGAAATTTATCATGTATCGGTTCATGCAAAACACTTAGCACTGCACTTGGCAGGTGGTAAATGCTGCTAACAGTCAGCTGATGATGGTGATATGACTGGCTTCCCGCGGGCTCAGGTGGGGTGTCTACCCGGAAGGAGGGGCTATGGGATGAGCTGTCCCAGGGGCAGCACTTCTCGCCCGAGGCTTGGTCATTAGAACCTTGATTGAATATAGAGGAAAGTGTGCTGGCCCCAGAAGCAAGAGGCTTGGAACTCAGATCCTTACTCTGCCACTGGGGCAGGTCTGTTTCTTTCCTGAGCCTCAGTTTTTGCATCTGTAAGATGGGGAGCATCATACCAAACACACCATGGTGCTGTGAGTGTTAGATCAATGTGTGAAATGCTTATCACTTTACCTGGCATGCTGGAAGAGGCATTTGGAAAATATTAGTTCCCCTCCCAAAGAGAACAGGGAGGCGAACCCTGGGTAATGCATCACACAAGGTTCCTCTTCAGAGTTTGGGGAGAAGCTGGCAGTGGCAGCACCAGGAGCTGATAGAGATGGGAGCAAGTGGAGAAATCCGGTGAGACATTGGAAAATTTCATTTTCATTCACTGAGCACCTGGACAAGAACTGTATCTGGCCCCTGGGCTGGGTGCTGGGCAGATATAATCTCTACCTATGGGCGCTCCCGGCCTGGAGGAAGCCGGGTGAAGATGTCCCCTTAACTGAATATCATGTCAAGTGTAGCTATTAATGGGGGCTGAGGGCCCTTTAAGCTGGAGATGGTGGAGGTTTTTCTTTGTTTTGTTTGGTTGGGGTTTGAGAGACAGCTTTGATAGGAGACATTTTGGTAGGACAGGTAGGTTGGAGGGCATGCCAGGTGCAGGGAGCTCGTGGGCAAGGGGAGGGGTGGGGAATTATGAAGGGTGTTTGGTAGACTGAATGAAGGTCTAAATTGCGAAGTTTTCTTCCTCAAAAGGAGGCAAGCCTGAAACTCTGCTCCATCCCCACCAGTTACTTAGATCACCCTATTTAACCGGATCAGAATTCTTCCTGGAAGAATTTCTTAATATACAGACCAAAGCTGTAGGACTGCACAGGGGAATATGGACTGCAAGTTCATCACAGGCCTTGGGAGGGTCCAAAGAAGGCTGTGGTGAGCCTGGGTAGAGTCAGCCTAGGCCTGGAAGTCTTCTTGGAGGAGGTACTATATATGGAAACCTGCCCTTGTGTCAGGAGAAAGCCAAGCTAAACAGATGATCATTTACTTCGTACTGCATATCAGAGCTGAGAGTTTCCCTCAGATTACTTCTCACTAAGAAGACAGGCCTCTTTTCAGGCATGGCAGTTCTGTTTTCCCCAGATGAGGATAATCAGCTTGTTTGGGAGTCAGGCTGACAGCTCAGGCAGCAGGCAGGGGCTGGGGGTGGGAGGCCCTGGGCTGCAGGCAGCTCTGAGGGAACCAAATGCTGCTGCTGTCTGGGTGACAGCCCGGGGCAGGAGGGGACTTCTGTCTGCACCATGGAGGAGTAGGCTGCAGGGCAACGAGCTCAGTTATGTGAACCCCAGAGCCTGCCTGGCCGTCTCATGCCTGAGTCCTGCCACCCCTTCCTCCAAGAAAAGACATCCATCAAGATCTATGCTTGGAGCTATGCCAGGTCTTTTCAGACCTCCTGCAGGGAAGGACCTGATGCCCTCCTCTCCCTCCCCCTTCTCTGGGAAGACATCCGTTGCTGATGGCCCCACCCATGTGCCCCCACAACCCTGAGAGGCCCAGCCTCAGACTCCAGCCCGGACAGGAACTTTCATGGACCCACAAACTGGGGGGCAAGAGGGGCACCTGCCAGCCTTGGGGTCTCCATGGGCAGGCCACAAATGAGCCACTCTTCTGCTTGAGGGTCAGCTCCACGCCCTTGTCCTGCTCGGCACAGCTAAGCATTTGACTGGAGAGCTTGAGTACTGAACACAGCAGGGCCAAGGATGGCTATCTTGGAATCACCTTCAGCAAAACAACCATATGTACCCTGAGCATGGCGACCTCGACCTCGTCTCTGCAGGTCTGTGGGAGGCCCCATAGCTGCTTCACCAGCTTTAAGGAGGCAAACCTGGACATATAGCCTTTCTCAGAGGCTTGCACTTTTCCCTCCACCCAACATACCCTTTGATTTCCCCCTGTGTGGAAGGAAGGGGGCGAACTTGACTGGCTCCAAGGTCCCGCTGCCCCCATCTCATCACCCCTTCTCTGGCTCCCCTCTTGGGGCCCAGCTTCCATCTCTCAGTGTTTGCGTATTCACTTCCAGGGCATCCAGAGCTGGGAGATTTCCTCAGACTCTGTGGGTGCACATGCCGGCGGTCCCAGGGAGTGAGGTTTAGTGGGGACCTTTAACAAAGCCTGAGGTCTTTCCTGAGGATGCAGATGGGAGACCTGGCCGTGGAAACCACTACGCCCCCTGGCTGTGTGTTGCTGGGTTGCGGCCCCTGGAGGTCTGTAGAGTCCAAGGCTGAGGGGCAGGACCCCTTGCTCTGTCCTGGCTCCCCCACCAGTGAGCCTCAGCGTGTCAACCTGTCAGGTCCTCCACCGTCAGCGCCTCAGTTTCCCCATCTGCCTCCTGCATGTGGAGGAGGGACCTGCATGGCTTCCCTGCTGCCGGGGCCCCCTGGAGAGGTACCTCTGTGACCAGCAGCCATCGGCCCTCGGTAGCCATGTGAAGCAACTCTCCTTCTCCGTGGTCTCCAAGGCAACACCGAGCTGCCTGCCAAGCTCGCTGCCGAGGGTTGGCTCTCTGCACACATCTTTAGTGCCTCACTGAGGGGCCTGATGGCAGGAGCCAGGGCGAGCCCCAGCCTCCCCAGCTGTCACAGGAGCAAATCGGACAAAGGCTGAGCGGGGTCGAGAGGGGCGGCGCCGGGGCAGGGGGCCTGGGAAAGCAACTCAGAGGCTGGGCTACCCTCCGCCTACCTCATCCTCTTAACACTGCCCTCTCAGTGACCCCTGCTTTCTAGAACACTCCATGTGAAATCTCAGTTTCCCCATATATCAAAGGGGTGGGGGCCAATCTGTAGCCCTTCATACATTAATGGCCTGAGACAAGAGCCCAGTTGGGATATCAGAGGTCTAGGGAATGGGCCCTGAACAGTCTTTGGACAGCTGCCCCAGCAGGACATCAGAGGGTGTATCTCTCCATGGCATTTACTAGACAAAGTTTCCAGGAGCATTTGCTCCAAGGTCCAGAAGCTACCCTCTGCTCCTCACTCAACACCGCTGGTGACGAGCCTTCTCCTAGCTGCCAGTCCAAGGACTGGCAGGCTCTGGGGGCCAGATACCTGTTTCTTAGAGTCACTCCTGCATTAAGGACACTATCCCACTCCCGTTCAGGGAGGAGTGGAAGTTTGAGCTGGCCCAGGGAGTTGGGACCAGAGGGGGATGGACAGAGAGGAGAGAGTCCTGCAGATGGTTGCCTTGGTATATGAATAGCTGGGGCGGCGGGAGCAGCGAACTCCCAGCACCCACAAGACAAGGACAGGGAAAGGAGGTGACATCCCACCCCCAGCAGATTGCCAGGTTCAGAGCACAGAGGCAGGGATTCCCCACCCAGGCTGAGTTCCCTGGGTCCTGGGCCGGGCTTGGGGCATGAGAAGGGACCATTGCTGTTATGGAGAGTTCCACTGGGACTGGGCAGCTGACAGCATTAGGTCAAGATACTGCCAGCCCCTGTGGCCCCTTTGTGTGAATTAGAGAAAGACTCCTTCTCTGGGCAGACCTAGCCCTGCAGAGCATGGATTTCTCCCTTTGCCATGTGTGCAGGTGGTCATTGCTCAGGGCTGAACCTGAATTGCCATCCAGAGCAGCTGGCTGAGCAGCAACTGGAGAGGCAGTGATGCTTCGACCAACTCCCTGGAGAGTCAAGGGTGGTTCCTGGCACAGCTGTGTGGGGAAGGGTTGGGGACTTGGAGTGAGGCCTGGAGGCTGGGTCAGAAAGGGCATTGGTTCCTTCAGTCCTAGCTGAGAGCACTTAATCTGCCTGGCTCCCCTCAGGATGCTGGGAGGACAGTGGTCATCAAGACAGACAAGGTCCCTGTGGTCCCGAAGCTTACGTTTCAGAGTGAAGAAACAGATGACAGTAACCCAGGAAAACATGAGACAGCTTGCAAAGACTTACACTCCAGGGATGGGGAGTGAGTGAAGAGCAGTGGGAGCTTGGAGGTGGGTAGAGATGTCTGACAGTTTCCATAGAGCCGTACACTGAGGCCTGAGTAACAAGAAGGAAGGTGGGAGTGGGGTTGCTTCTGGCCTCTAGGGAGTAGAGGTCAGAAAAGAAACAAAGTGTAGTGGCTTAGTCATGTCTGACTCTGCGACCCCATGGACTGTAGCCCACCAGGCTCCTCTGTCTATGGGATTTCCCAGGCAAGAATACTGGAGTGGGTTGCCATTCCCTTCTCCAGGGGATCTTCCCCACCCAGGGATTGAACCTGTGTCTCTCGCATTGCAGGCAGATTCTTTATCATTGGAGCCACTGGGGAAGCCCCAGTAGAGGTCAGGGATGCTGTTAAAAATCCCACAAGGCACAGGACAGTCCCCACAACCAAGAATTGTCTGCCCCAAAATTTCAGTAGTGCTGAGCTTGTGCTCCCCAGGGCTGCTGTTCTTTTTGGATAATCCAGGGCCCCTGTACTCACATTTCCAGCACTTTCTATATATACTCTGGGTTCAAATTCTGTCTCCACCACTTGCCCCCAAAAACATCAATGGTGCAGAGGATTAAAAACTCTGCCATGGAGGAAAAGTGGAAACCTTGAGACTATTTAGACCTGCACAGGTCCACGTGGCGGCCAGTGGCCATACGGGGCTTTAGAGCATTGAAATGGGATAGTCCCAGCCGATGTGCTGGGGGCGTAAAACACTGGACTTAAGAAATAGTGCAAAAAGATGTAAAATATTCATCTTTTAAAATTGATTATATGTTAAAATCATAATATTTTACATAGTGGGTTGAATAAAACATTAAAACTAATTCCACTTAGTTTTATCTTTTATAATGTGGCTAGTAGAACATTTTAAATCATATGTACAACTTCTGTTTGTAGCTCAGGTTATTACGTTTCTATTGGGTGGTGCTGAGTTGGACAGTGATGATATTAATTGCTTCCTATGTGCCAAGCACGATTCTTTTTACATATACCATTTGACTTAATTTTCATAATGACTTCATCAGGGATATATTGCCATTATTTTCACTTCCATGTGAGAAAGCTGTGGCTCAGATGGGTCAATTAACTTGCCCAAGGGCACACAGGGAGTAAGTGTAGAGCTGACTCACTGGGTTTGTTTTGAACAGCAGGTGGAGGGTGATGCTGATCCCTGAGTTGGGGAAGCTGGGGGAGGAAGCAGGCATGTAAGTGGACTCACGTGTTCTGAATGGTCCTGCTAAGCTTGAGATGACTGTGGACATCCAACCAGAGATATCAAGAAGGCAAGGGGTTTACGGGGAGACATTTGGGGTAGAGATACACAACTGGGGGTCAGCAGTAGAAAAATGGAATTTAAAGCCATACGGAGCAATGTGATCGCATAGAGAGGGTTTCTTAGGACGGAGCCTGAAGCACACCAACATTTGAGGTAGAGACGTGGAGAAGGAGCCCCAACAGGAGGCTGAGAGAGAGAAGCAAGTGAGGCAAGAGGAAAACTAGGCAGCAAAAGAAGATGTCTCAAGAAAGAGTGTGATCAGGCTGACCTGGGAACCTGGGAGCTTCTGGTCGGTTGGAGCAAGACAGGAGGAGAACTCATGGGCCTGAGGTAGGACATCTGGGGGACTGGGCTCACCCATGAGCTGGAGCCCTGCAGGCTGGCCAGACCCATGGTGAGTTCCAGAGCTAGACATCCCTGGTTCCTGAAAAGATCAGGGAGGGGCCACGCCAAGTACACCCTGCTAAAGTGAGAGGCAGGCCCTGGGGTGTGGGAGTGGGACCCAGACAGCTCATTTTATTTGGCAACCAGGAAGTCCTCCCTTATGCCTGACTATAATCCTAGGGCCTTCAAAGTTAGCCTAACAGTTCTTGGTAGCTAAGCTGAGCAGATGCCCTCATACACATCTTTTTATGGTTGGAGACAGAAGATGCTTCTTTTCTCCTCCACCTTCTCATAAATCCATCAGCCCTTCTCTCCTGGGCTACTCCTGCTTCTTTTGCTCCTCTTTGCAACAGCCCATAAACTCAGCTCAGAGTTTGGAGTTCAGGACACATGGGGATTTATAGGTAGAAACTGATTTGAGCCTCCAGTGTCCTGTCTCTTGGTCTAGAAGCTTCTGGCCCCCAGCCTTATTTCCCACTGTCTCTTTCAGTTGATTTGAAAGTTCTCTGTGTCCAGGAATCTGTTCTCAAGAGCACTTGTTTCTGCTTTGGCAACCTCCTCGCTGGCAGCTGGCTCCTGACCACAGCCCAACCTCGCTTCTGTTCTCAGTGTGCCCACAGTGGACATTTCGGGCAGTCCCCGCCAGGAGCCCATGCCTAGTCTGGGCTCTCCTGCGGTTTCATTAGCTCCATCTCCCCGGTGCACTAGCCCCTGCATGTCCCCAGTCACTAATCTCTTCATCAGCAGCTTCTCTTCAACCGCATTGCCCACAGAACCAAGTGCTTTGTCGATGAAAAACTCCTTTGGGGGCAAACACAGGAAATTAAAGACTCCGAGTGCAGTAAGAAAATCCATTCTTTTTCATAGATTTCTTCAGTCTGATTGCTTCGGCTTCTGCTGACTGGCTAGGATCTCCTGGTTGGAGCTCACACCCAAGGGGCCTGACCAGAGGAGGTGCTATCGCCAGGACAGCATGACTCTGTCTGAGATTCCACCATCCATGTCCGTGCCTCTGGGGCTGTAGGGCTGGCTACCTGGTCAGCAGGATGTCCTGGGCAGGAGGGAGCCTTCAGGGTACCATCAGAGCTCATACCTAGAGTGGATCTACCCATGGTCAGCTGGGCAAGAACATGTCCTTCCAGAGGAGAGCTTTGTGACTCTGAGTGTAAAGTGTGAGGGGAACTGCCTTCTCCAGGGATGCGAGGGGACCATGGCCCTACCTCCTAGTCCCAGTGGGTTAGTGCTGCTCTGTGACTCCATGGCTCAGTCTGTAAAATGAGGGAGTTTGGATTGATGGTGTTTAAGGTCCTTTGGGTATATAACTGATGCAACAAATGCTAGCTGAGCTTTGTCCATGTGCCAGAACTTTCAGGAGCCTCAATCAACAGCTCCCAGGGCTTCAAGTCAACCAGGCAGTAGCGGCCTCCCCTAATCTCCTGAGTCCGGCCATCGCGGAGACCAGATTCAACCTGCAACTCAGCTCACAAGCTCACTGGCCCAGACCTTTGGAAGTGCCTGCAACACCAGGAGGCCTCAGGGACACTGGGCTCAGGTGGGTATTGGGTGTCTTCTCTGAGAACCCCTGAGATTCCACCAAGGCACTTCACTGTGGCTGGGCTCTGCACCCAGAGGAGGAGACTGGGTCACTGAGAAGGCAGGCCAGGTGCAGAGTGATGGAAGCAGGGGATGCCCTGCAGGGTGGAGGCAGAGGGCAAGGAGACACGACCTACATCCGGGACCCTAACTCACCGTCTCTGGGAGCAGAAAGAGGAGCAATGAATGGAGAGGGCAAGCAGAGCCGAATCTGGAGTAGGATGCAGGAAGCACTCCTTCAGGTCACTCAGGTCCTGCCACAGGCCTGAGTGTGGGAACTGGGGGCTGGGGTTGCAGCTGGCCCTGGGAGAGCCTCCCAACTCAGGGTTCCAGGGAGTGGCCCAGTCCAGGCACTGGGAGAACAACTCCCACAGGGCAGGACAGGCCACCCTGGCCCCATGGGTGCAGCAACGATCAAAGACGGTGGCTGGACAACCTGTTAGCATCAGGGTAGGGGCTCAGCATCAGCTGTCCAAGCCTGTCAAGTCTTCTAGTCCCAGCCAGACATGGGCTCCATCATCCCATTCATTTGTCCACTGATCATCCAGGGAACATTTCCTAGTTGCCCTGCTTTTGCCACCACCACCCTCACCCCCACTGCCTCTTGCCCAAGGGGCTCCTTCCCCACTCACAAGCTGTCGATGCTATTCCCTGTGGACCCTCCTGTGTGTCAGGCAATACTTCCTGGTCGTGTGTCTGACCTTTCACATTTTCTCTGGAGACCCCAGGTGGAGTAACTGATTTCTCACCTTGGAGATGGTCATTTCAGGTGCTGGATCAGTAAGCCCTCTTCCTGCCAGCCCATAATATTGCCAGAAATCTCCTGGTTACAGGGAACTCATAGTCCTCAGACTTTACATTTGTACCACACTGAACAGTTACTTGATTAATATAAAGGAAAAAGAGGAACTGATAGGCAGCTACTCTGAGTCAGGCCTTTTCCTGATTCACTCACAATTTCCTGACGTTTGTGTAATCTGTCAACAGCAAACATAGCTAATATTTACTCTTGGCTACTGCGATGGTCTAAGCTTTATGCAAGGTGATTTGTAGATGAAGAAGCATCTTCAGAAAGATAAGTGCTTCATAACTTGCTTAATGTCACATAATCAAAGGTTGGTAGCACTGATATTCAAATGGGTCTGGTGATCCTTGCCACCTTCCCCCTTGACTTCCCAGGACAGACGTGGGTTGTCACATGCTGTGGGGGACCCAGACGAGGGAAAAACATGTTTGATTTCAAGACAATGCTATAGCTGGGACATCCTTCTGGGGGACTTCCTATCATGACCTCTGCCCTCCTGACCTGCAGGCTCCTCCTGACCAAATGCTTCATGGTTTTCACTGAAGTCAGGCTCATTCTTCTGTAAGCATCGGGGTCCCCTTCCTCTCTTTGTCTGCCTCCCTCCCTCCCTCTGTCTTCCACCAAACCTGGAGAGCAGCAGAGATGGGGAGATGAAAGGTGTTCATAAATCCTTATAATTTCATTACTGGCCGCTTTGATGCTCTCCAAAAACTTACCGTCTTGGTAGGAATGAGTAGAACTAGGCTATTTTATAGAAGAGAAATTGGAGGTTCAGGAAAACAAAATGGCTGGAAAGAAAGGGAGCAGTAGATACCCGGAGTGCTCCCTGTGTGTGAGGTCACAGGCAGCGAGCCCAGCTCTGGTGACAGCCTTGGTGGAGTTCCCGGGGGCAGGGCCTCCACCCATCAGGGAAGGTGGAATTTCCTCCCTTGCCGCTTCTGGCCAGCTCAGCTGTGAGGACTGGAGCAGCTTCCTGAGTGGCAGCCAGGCAACCCCAGGAGGGAGGGAGGGAGGGAGGGAGGGAGGAGGATCCGTTTTGTCACTCCAGAGCCTGGTGACGTCAAGAGGGCTACTGCGTCGTCTCTTTGTGTCGTGTAAGAACTGGGGTGGAGACGGCTGGGCAGTTGCTCTGTGTTGTCTGCTCTTCCACCTGTCCCAGTGGGTCCAGGTGGTGTGAGAGGGCCTGGAATTGATGGGACTGGAAGATGGATTCTTTTGTCATTCTCTACTCCTTCCCTTGGCCATCTCATCCATTCCCACAGCTTCATTACCATCCACACTACTGGTTCTCATCTCTGGCTGCACGTTAGTACCACCAGAGGGGATTTCTAAAGATGCTGATTCCAAGCCCTGTCCCAGACTGAACAAATCAGAATCTCTGGGGTTGGGCCCGGGTATCTGAATTTGTTAAATGCCCTTGTGCAGTAAGGGCTGAGAACCACAAATTCATTCTCTGATCATACTTTCTTCCAATTCCGATCTTTCCCACCTGCTCCCTGGACATCTCTTTTTGTTTCCTTCCAGAAAACAACTTGCCTAAGTTACATTCACAATATGGACAAATCCCACCTCGTGCCACCTTGAAGCCTGTTTTTCCCCCAGGATCCCTGTCCTAGTGAGCTTGACTCACACCATCCAGTGGTGTAAGCCAGTGACCGGATGGCAGCCCTGTCTCTCTCGTCCATATTCTTCACGTCCAACCTGTCGTTCTATGAAGATATGATTCAGCAGCTGTAACAGAGAGACCCAAATAGCAGTGCCCAGACAAAATAAAGCTTACATAAAAGGGTGAGCAGAAAATTCAGGGCTGGCATGGCCACTCCGTAATCACCGGAGGCCCCGTCTCCCTCTCAATCGTGTCTTTGCTCTCCAGCATAAGCAGATTTCTTCTCTTTGTCCAAGATGGTTTCTTTAGTTCCCACTGTCATGTCCCAATTCCAGCCGTTGGGAAGGGGCAAGGGGAAGGGGAGGTCACGGCCCTTTAGGGCACACATTGGATGTCATTCACATCACTCCTGCTCACATCCCATTGACCTGAATCTAGACACAGGTCCACACCTGGCTGCAAGGAAAAGTGGGAAATGTATCTTATTGATTTCATTTGCTCTGATGGTCTCTGGCTCCTCCACTTCCTCTTCCACCATCCCCTTAGTCCAACCCGTAATCTCCTACCTCATCGACTGCAAGAGCCTTCTAGTGGGTCTCCCCACATCCTCTAGCCTGGTTTTAAATGCAAATGAGTGATATGGTTTAAAAGCAAACAAGACCAGATCATCTGTTCAGCAGCTTCCCATTGCTCTCAGGATAAGTCCCAGAGGCCCTCATGATCTCACCTGGTCCTCTGGCCTCAGATCAAGCCTCTCTCCCTTGCTGTCTGTCTTCCAGCCATACT
>NW_011489342.1:1685899-1700995 GCF_000754665.1 Bison bison bison | reverse complement strand
CCAGCCATACTGGTCTCAGTCCAGTGGGTTGAGAGCAGCTGGCTCAGTCTCTCTGTTCCTGGTTCTTGTTGCTTTCTCTGCTAAAATATTTTCTCCCCACCCTGACCCCCTACCTACCCCCTCCCACAGCCCCATCAGACCTTGTCCTTTAGAACCAAGAGAAGTGGACCATTTCTCTGGAAAGCCTCTTGGACGGCGTGGCTAAGATCAGGCCACCTGTTACTTAGGCTTACTGTACCCTTTTCTTTTATTTCAGTGTTACAGGTTGGATAATGTTACTTGTGTGATCATTGCTTAACTTTGGTGCCCCTCATCTGACTCAAAGCTTCAGGAGGGCAGGGACTGTTGTGACCCCCGTGTCTAGCATGCTGCCTGGCCCACAACGGTCCTCACTAAATGTTGGCTGCCTGGGTGAATTGTGAGGCATGGCAAAGTGTGAAGAATGACTCCCAGGTTTCTGGCTCACACTGAATGCCAAACGTGCAGTCAGGGCCCAGGGAGGTGGGTGCAGATTGGAGTAGAATCCTGTGTGCAGTGTTGGAAATGGCGGGCCAGGGATGTCGACTAGGCTGTTGGATAGTGACCCTGGACTTCCAGGAAGATGCATAACTTGAATCAACTGACACTGGATTCTCCTCTTGGTTCAAGGTTATCATGGGTCAAGGCTGCCACAAAGGCAATCATTTGGCGGGGGCCGGGGGTGGTAAGAATAGGGGTCCTGGTCTTGTGTCCAACTTTAGATGAGAGGAATTGGGAAAGAGGTACCAGAAGAACTCCTTAATGCAATTTTCTCTACTGAATGCTATTCTCAAAAGGGCTTGTTCAAGGCCTTAGATTGTCAGGGAAGCTGAGGGTCTGGGTAGCAAGCACAGTGAGCATGGAGGGGCTGGAATGGTGGTGACAGGGCACACTTCTCACTACGCTCTACACCCATGAGCAGCCTTGTTCAGCAAACACATACGGGATGTTGAATGCCAGAGGCCTGGGGATCAATCATGATGGTGGCAGTGGCAGAATAGTATAGCTGCTATTTATAAAGCCTCACTCATATCAGACATCATCCTAGGCACTAGGCATAGAAATATTTCATCCTTAAAACAACTTCATGTGCCATTATTCACATTTTACAGCTGGGGAAACCGTGCTCAGTTGCTCAGTCGTGTCTGACTCTTCGCAACCCCATGCACTGTAGCTCTCCAGGCTCCTCTGTCCATCAGATTTCCCAGGCCAGAATACAGGAGTGGGTTGCCATTTCCTTCTCCAGGGGGTCTTCTTGACCCAGGGATTGAACCCGCAGTCTCTTGCGTCTCCTGCATTGGCAGGCGGATTCTTTAACACTGAGCCACCTGGGAAGCCCAGGGGAAAACAAGGCAATAAAAAAAGTCAAAACAAGATCGCAGCTACTTGGTAGCAAAAAGAAGAACAACTATAGCCCCTTTGTTTAAAAATGCTTAGAGACTTGGGATTATCTTATATAGTGAGGCTAGCTAGTATCACTCCCCTTAGGTAGATGAGGAAGAAGATCTGGGGGCTGTAACACTTTCTAGCTGTATTAATCCTCTCTGCCTTTCTCTTGCCCTTTCCCTTTTGCACGCATTATGACTACTCAAGTTTTCTTTGGAACAGGAAAAAATTAGTTTTAAGAAGACAGTTGGTGGGCTGTCTGCATTTCAGCGAAAGGTGATGGGTGATCATGGCAAAGTTAACTTTCAGCAACCTGCTGGGATAATAATCCTTCACGGAGCTTGGCAGTTTAAAAGGTCCTTTATAGAACTCAATCCTGTGAGATAAATAGTATCGTCTACAAGGCACATATGACTCTAAGAAGTTAGGTGACTTGCCAGGACTGTGGGGCTGCTAAGTTGTGGATCCATTAGAGATGTAAACTCTGTTCCCCAGACTTTCTGTCCAGAGCAGTCTGCATCACCTTCTCCAGATGTACAGCTTCATTTCCACTTGTGTCTTTCATTTTCCTGGTGGTACATTTTTCTTTTGCCTTTCCCTACCAGGTGTTATTAAAACCTGCTTTTGCTAAATGTCAACAGCTCCATGGATGAATAGCTAATTCATACTAAAGTGTTAATGACTGATAGTGGCACTCAGCTATTCCCTCTCCAGAAAGTTTTATATTTTATGACAATAATGATAACAAAAGCTCCTCTTATGGGTCTTGCCTCTTGGAGTCTTCACAAACAGTTCCTATTGATTTATCTTATTTTTTCTCTCAGATCCACCCCTATCCTTTCACATCTATGTCCACTGTCATAGTCCCTTCAGCCCTTCATCATCTGTCCTCAGGACTACCTCAATAGGTTCTTAACTATTTCCCTGCCTCTCATGCATCCTCTATTGTGCTGTCCAAATGATTCTGTTTAGCATGTCTTGCTTTAAGCCCTTCCCTGGCTCTATATCCTCCATAAATAAGGTCAATCTCCTGGTGTAATTCTCCCTATACATTGGGCTGGGACATGTCTCTGAGGGGCAGTCAGCTGTCAGCCTCTGTGCCACCCAATTTCAGTAAAAACTGCCAAGCTTTCCAAGAGAGTCTTTTCAAGCTCCTTTCATGGGGCTGGGATGAGGGCAAGTGCCCTTTTCTATGTGCCTTCCTTTGGGACACCCCCCCCACAAACACATCCTTAGTAGTTTTAACATGTCTTCCTCATCTTCTCTCTTATAGCTTGGAGGTGGTGGTGGGCTGATGTTGGTTAAATAGGTTTGAGGCTCTTCCCTATGCAGTTGCTGCATAGACGATGTCTCTGAATAGTTCTCAAGCGGGTAGAGAATGGGTAGTGGTGGGTATGCATGGGAGGGCTTTTAATGTCACAGTGACTGGGCAATGCCATTAGCATTTAGAACTAGGGACTGAACTAATGCTTAATGGTGTGCATGGCAAGGGAAAGTCTGGCAATAAAGAAGAAGTAGCCTAACCAGGATGCCCACCATGTGAGGTTATGTGGCAGAGGTATGGTTTAGAAGCAGTACTGTGATCCAGATTAGAATGCAAGGCTTCTCCTCATCAGACCAGAGCTCTTTGCACTGTATATTTCCTCTATCTTCCAGAAGAAAATGAGTCTCAGTGGAAAGATTTTTGTGCAGCACTGAACAGGGAAGATTGCCCAGGGGATAGAGGGTTTTTCCTTGTGACCCTCATATCTTGTGGTCATCTGAGCCAAGTGAGGCTGGATCTTAGTAGAGGAACTGCCACAGCCCCTGGAATATGGGGGACAGTTTCTGGCTTCTTCGTCCAGGTGATTGCAGCTCCAAGAGGTTGGTGGAGCTTTGTCCTTTGTCCATTTGTCCTTTCACCGCCTTCCCTTCCTGGGAGTGAGCAGTGTGTGTGTCAGACATTTTAAAGTGCCTAAGGTGGGGAGCCTCCAGTTCTGCTGGGCACCATGTTGATGGGAAGAAGGCAGCTGTCCTTCCACCTTGGAGATGCTAAAAGCAGAAGCAGGGAATACACAGACTCCACTTTATTTGTTATTTGGATTATTACAGAGTTCCTCCTTCAAAAGCGCTGGGCTCATTAAGGAAAAACAGTGACCTATTCCAAGACACTAACAACAGGCCAATCAAAGCCAAGATGGTGAGTGGCAGAAGGGCAGAAAGGAGTGCAGTTGAGGAAAGAGCAGAGAGGTTGGGAGACCTGCATGAGGCACATGTCTATGACTAGGCTTACAAATGTTCATCGGTATCACCAACTTCATTTGTCAAGACCACCCAGGCAAGCATCACCACAGCTATCTCCACCTCCAGTGCCACCAGGGCCACTTGCCGAGGCTCCTCTGGCTCTCATGCTGCAGTCTGCGTCTCCATCCCCAGCAGTGTCTTGACAGGGTCTGGTCCACTGACAGCCTTCCAGGTTCTCTTCCAGGTTGGAGCAGGACTACCTCTGAACTGAAGCCCTTCCCACAGCAGGGAGGGGAGAGTCCACTTGCTCTGGGCTTTGAGAGGAGACAACCCGGGTCTTTGTAGCTGTTTCTGGAGCTTTAGAGGTGTGGGGCTATTTTACAGTTAAGGAATCCTCCTGGCTTTTGGATTCTTTGAGGTGAATTCTATTTTCAGAGATCTGCAGACTCATGAAACATTGTTTGGAGGAAAGTGTAGCTGGGATCAGGCTTCCCAGGTGGCTCTAGTGGTGAAGAACCCGCCTGCCAATGCAGAGACATAAGAGATGCAGGTTCGATCCCTGTGTTGGGAAGATTCCCTGGAGGAGGGCATGGCAACCCACTCCAGTATTCTTGCCTGGAGAACTCCATGGGCAGAGGAGCCTGGAGAACTACAGTCCATATGGTTGCAAAGAATCAGACAAGACTGAAGTGATTTAGCATGCACGCACTTAGCTGGGATCAGGGTTCAATCTAGAGGATAGTCTGTAGCTGGGATAGGGGCTTCCTATGGGACTGGGACTGGGGCCTAATTTGAGAGAAGTTCAGGGTTCAATGTCTAGCCCAGGTCAAAGGGCTGGCTGGGATTGAGTCAATATTCAGGGTAGAAGTAGTGCTAGGGGCTCATTAATTGAACCTCTGTTTAATATGCAGAATTTCTCAAGTACCATATATTCTACTCTAGGTCTACCATTCTACCCTAGGTCAATCCGTTTTCTTGAGGGATTCCTCCATTCTCTGCCCCCTGGCCACCTCCCCCTTTTAGCCCTGGGTCTCCTGGGGCTCATAACCTAACCACACTCCTGCTCTAGGGTGTGGACTTCAGAACAGGATAGGGCACCTGTCTGAACTCCAAGCACTGTGCAGCCTGAGCCTGCCTTTGGAGGGAAGGGCAGAGCCAGACCTGGGGCCCAGCCGGCCCTGGCAGTTGGATGGCCAGCTGTAATCCGGATTAGAGCAGGCCACGCCCATGCCCTGCATGCTGCTCCAATCCCCTCCCTTCCTTTCTCCTCCTGCATCCTCATTAGGATGCAGTCTTAGGCTCCACACCTAGCCAGCCTCATTGTCTCAGCCAGTGCCAGCGCCTAGCAACCCTCACAGGGGAGCCCTTTCCCACCACTGTCCTGGCCCCTCTCCATGCCCCTCAGCTCTGAACACCAGCACAACTTATGTTTGTTTTTATCACTGCAAAGAAGTCAACAACGCAGGGCCATCTAGTCTCACCGGGTTCTCTCAAAGACCCGGTTCTGAAATTCTGGTGTTCTCTCCAAGATTCCTAGGTTCTATCAACAAATTGCAATTACATTCTGAGCTTCCAGAATTCCATTCTGGAATTCTCCAAGGCCTGGAGTCCATTCTAGGAATTCATGAATTCTAGGCTTCCAGGATTTTATGACATAAGTTTCAGACCATTTCATCACAGGGTAGAATTTGGTTATTATGAGACAGACTCAGCTTGTGGTTCCAGAAGTGAAGTCTGTGGTCATGAATCAAGGTGACAGGTTAGAAGATGATGAGGGCATGGAAGTTGCATCTTTATTCTCTTTGAGAACTTCTGAAGAGCACAGAGAGAAATGAAACCTCTGCCCAAGAAGAGAGAAGGTAGGATTCACTCACTGATTCAACAGGTGCTGGAATAAAGCAATGAGCAAAGAAAAGCCCTGCCCTCAAGCAGCTTCCATCCTCTTGGGGGAGACAAATATTAAACAAATAGACAAATAACATGCAACATATTTGTTGCATAGCAGATAGTGATAAGTGTTATAAAGAAAAAGAAGAACAAAGGAATTATTAACACTTTATTGTATTTATTCTATGTTAGAGTCTGTTCTAATGTTCTTCTTATTTATTTTTGGCCACATCATATGGCATGCAAGATCTCAGTTTCAGGAATCTAACCCAGGTCCCCTGCAGTGGAAGTGTGGAGTCCTAACCACTGGACCTCCAGGGAAGTCTAATGATTTACATATATTAACTTATTCACAGTCATAACAATGTGATGCTACTGTTTAGTCCCACTTTAAAAATGAGGGAACTGAGGCACAGAAGGTTAATAATTTGTCCAAGTGGCAGAGCCAGGATGGGAAGCCAGTGGTCTGGCTCCAAAATCTGTGCTTACCTACTGTGTTATAACTTGGGGTCAGGAGCCGGACAATGATGAATGCAGTGACATTTGACCAGAGCCTTACAGAAGGAGGGGCTTCCCTCGTGGCTCAGCTGATAAAGAATCCGCCTGCAATGCGGGAGACCTGGGTTCAATCCCTGGGTTAGAAAGATCGCCTGGAGAAGGGAAAGGCTACCCACTCCAGTATTCTGGCATGGAGAATTCCAAGGACTGTATAGTCCACGGGGTTGCAAAGAATCAGACATGACTGAGCAACTTTCACTTACAGAAGGAGAGGCAGTGATGCATGAGGATCGCTGGGGAAGGATGCTCCCCTGTGGAGTAAGGCAGGTCTTGTCTCCCACGATGGACGACGTGTGTTCTCTGTGCTCTGGATCTGGGAAAAGAAAAAAAAAAGCTCGCATGGGGATCTGGTGGGAGGGGTAGGCTTGGTAAGATATTTGTCTCTGTGGTCATAAATGACCTGATTGCCCAATCCCAGTCAGATTCCCCTGCATCCTCTTCTCCCTGGTTATGCAGACAGGTCCCCTCCTTTCCAGAGAATTGTCCCCAGAACACAAAGGAGAGTGCTAACAGAGACAGTCCCATGTGACAGCACTAATCAGCTTGCTAATTATGAGTAATTAGAAAGACCTCCCTGCCTTGTCAGGCTCTGGGTGGCCCAGTGTGAAACGGTGATGACTTAATCCCCACGGGAAGGCAGAGTCACGGGGGAAGGTGACCAAGCATCCCCAAGTACACACACGGCCTCCTCCTGCTGCTCTCACTCTGTCCCACCTGCAGACACAGACAACTCAGCATGGAGAAGGGAGCCCCAGGGACGTGGGGATCAAGTTGAGCGAGCTTGAGTCCTGATTTGTGATGGTGCCAGCAGCATCTTTGGAAAAATTACTTCGCCTCCCTGAGACTTGGTCTCTTCATCTGTAAACCTTGGGTATTCATCATCCCTAATCACACAGCTTTATGACAATTCAAGGAGCTGGTAAAATAACCAATCGTGATGTCTGGCACACAGTAACTGCTCAATTAATGGCAGTGCTTATTGTTTTCCGACTTAGCCATCGGTTGCCTTGGATGACTTGAAAAAGTACTTTCCTTTCTCTAGTCTTGGCTTCCCCACCTGTATATTGGAGGTAGGAGTTGGTGACTCACTTATTCAACTGAAAAATATTTCCTGAGCACAGGTTTCATGCCAAACACTTGGATGGAACAAGACTAACACGGGTTGTGACCTCAGAGATCTTTGGTCATAGGTTGTTCCCACCCCATCTCTCACATTCAGTCTCTAGATGACAGGGACCTCAGTAGACAGGATTGTAAGGTGCCCTGGGATACAAGCCCACACAAGTCCCTCCTCTCAGATATGGACAGGACATAGAAATATAACGGATTTTACTTTCCTGGTTAGGCTAGTTACGTGGCAAAGGGGAAAGGATTTTGTAGAGGTTGTTGGGCTTCCCTGTGTGGCTCAGATGGTAAAGAATCTGTCTGCAATGCAGGAGACTTGGGTTTGATCCCTGGTTCAGGAAGATCCCCTGGAGAAGGGAATGGCTACCCACTGCAGTATTCTTGCCTGGAGAATTCCCTGGACAGAGGAGCCTGGCAGGCTACAGTCCATGGGGTTGCAGAGAGTCAGACAGGATGGAGTGACTAAGCACACACACATGATGCTTTGACTTTAAATTTGTCAAAAGGAAGATTAGCCCAAGACAATTTGAGATAATCAAATGAGCCCTTTAAGAGAGAGTCTAGACTTCAAAGACGGAGGCATCAGTCTCTCTCCTGTTGGCCTTCAAGAAGCAAACTGTCATGTTCTAGAGAGGACCAGATGGGGTCCCGGAAGCTGACTGCTCAGCCCCTCAACCATATGGAATAGATTCTATCGACAAGCTTAGAAGAAGACCCTGAGCCTCAGATGAGACCCCAGACCTGACTGACACTTTGCAGTCTTAAGACACCTGAGCAGGGGACTCCACCTGTACTCCTGCCCTAGGGAAACCATGACATAATCAATGTGCATTATTTTAAACTGCCAAGTTGGTGGGAACTTGTTACCCTGCAGTAGAAGCCTGATCTACATATTCCGCCCCTGAGTACCTACAAGGTCTTGGGTCAAGGTCATCCTGCCAGCTCTATCTTCCCAGCCCCCACTCAGGGCCCAGAGCCCCAGCACCCCCAGTGAATTCCCAGCAGACAATGCTCCCATCAGCTGTGGCAAAGAATTGTTTCATCAGCTGCCAACCTGCTCCCAAAGTTGGTTGTCAAAGAACGTTCTATTTGCCCTACTTTTAATATAATTATCAGCATCGTTTGCACGACACCGAGTCAGGGCTCAGCCCGTCACAGGCCCCCTATTATCCTGAGTTGCTTTTCTGGGAACGGCTGGATCCATGCCTCACGCTTGCTGCCTCCTCCCACATGAATTATCTGTAATTTCCACACCTCCGTGCTTGCTTGCTGGGGTCCCGCGTGAAAGCTAGGACTTGTGCTGGGCCGGGTGCACTGTTATTTTCCAGGCAGACAAGTCAGGCTCTGAGGAAACTGGAACAACAGCAAGCAGGACCAGGCTTTTTCTGTGGGACCTGCAAGGGGTGTGGGGGCCCAATCCAGCAGGAGCTGGAGCCAGACTGAGGGCAGTGAGCAACGTGGCTCTTGAACACCTGCAGTGAGGCCCTTTGGAGAGTGCCCAGGAGGGGCCTGTCTCGCAGTGGAAAACCTCACACCAACTCCAGAGTGTGCCAGTGAAGATGGGGAGGATGGAGGTGCAGGGAAGAAAAGAAAGTCCGGTGAATAGAGAATTGGAGATGGAATGGAAATACGCATTCTCCTTCCACCAGAGTTCCCGCAGGGTATTTGGCTCTCATGGGTAAACAGCTGAGTCCCTGAGGAGGGGACTACGGAAGGGGAATGGGAAACTCTGCTTTACGAGGAGAACTGCCTGACAGTGATGAAGCTCTGCCTGTGCAGAGTGGCCCACTGCCTGGCTCAATTCTACAAGAGAGAAATGGCCTCTCTTGGTAGAGACGGTGTACTTTTGCCCGGCAGATCTGTGGATGGTGCCCGTGTGCGTGTGTGAGAGCATGTTTGGACCCTAGGCGAATGCACCTCTGGGCATACCTAATGGACAGAGAAGCACATGTGCGCCTGTGTGGCGAACACTCCCATGCAGCAATGCGTGCTAAGTCGCTTCAGTCGTGTCTGTCTCTTTGCAACCCCTATGGACTGTAACCTGCTAGGCTCCTCTATCCATGGGAATCTCCAAGCAAGAATATTGGAGTGGGTTGCTATGTCCTTCTTCAAGGGAGAAGGACCCAAAGATCGAACCCGTGCCTTGGGTGCCTTCCCCACCCAAAGATCGAACCCGTGTTTCATGTATCTTGTATTGGCAGGCGGGTTCTTTACCACAAGTGCCACCTGGGAACCACGCTCTGAATGCAGCAATAAGTATGTGTATTTGGGTGTGTGGGAGGCTTCCCTTGTAGCTCAGCTAGTAAAGAATCCTTCTCCAGGCCAGAGGCTGCAGTTGGGTACTTATGTACACGGGGGACAGAGATAGGACATTTGGCTCTTCACATGTATCTCTCAATTTTGCCTCTTTTTAAAAAACTTTTTATTTTGTATTGGGATATAGCCAATTAACAAACAATGTTGTGATGATTTCACATGAACAGTGAAGGGTCTCGGCCATACATATACATGGATCCATTCTCCCCCAAACTCCCCTCCCATCCAGGCTGCCGCATAACATTGAACAGAGCTCCATGTGTACACAGTAGGTCCTGGTTGGCTATCCATTTTAAATATGGCAGTGTATCATGTCCACCCCAAACTCCCTAATTATCCCATGCCCCATCCTTCCCTCCCAGCAACCTTAAGTTCATCCTCTGAGAGTCTCTTTCTGTTTTGTAAGTTCACTTGTATCATTTCTTTTTAGATTCTACATATAAGAGAAGTCAAACACTATCTCTCCTTCTCTGTCTGACTTACTTTACTCAGTATGACAATCTCTAGGCCCATCCATGTTGCTGCAGATGCATTATTTCATTGTTTTAATGGCCGAGTAATATTCCATTTCACTTTTACCTCTTTTGATGCCTACTCACAGTTACCTACACTTTCCACCTCCCAAGAAGATCCTCTTCCTTTCTAAGAGTTATGGTTCAGGGGACAGAACTCAGGACTTGAAATCCAGAGATCTGGTATGTGGCCCCAGCTCTGATAATAATTAGCTTTTATGACTTTGAGCCAGTCATTCCTGTTGAGCCTCATTTGCTTTCTCTGTGAAATGGGGTGCTTAACCAGTCAAGTCTGCACTTAGAATTTAGGATTCCCAAATCGGTGACCCCTGGTCTCTTTCTCTTCCTCTGACAGTTCTCCCCTTGCTCACCCTCATCCATCACCGTGCCCTGTGGGTATGGAACAGAGAGGATGCAGAACTCCTGAGCTCTGAGGAGCTCCCAGGAGGCTCTGAGAACATGCCTTCCTTCCGTCTGTGCGCCAGGTTTCTGGTGAGGCAGCTTCAAGTATTCTAGAGTTCCTGGAGAACAGTCTGAAAACCATGGGTCTAAGTAGCATGGTGTTTATTGCCTTGGTTTCTTAGAAAATTTCAAGGGTCCCTGGGGTAGCTGAAAAGGCTCTGGAGGGTACTGGTGTATCCGCTGAGGATGCTGCCCCCTGGGTGAGAGGGCAGCAAGCCTGCTTCTGGAATTGTGCTCTCCCCGGGGAGCCCAGGCCTGCTACCTGGATGTCCCTACAGACTGTCTGTCTGCTGAAGAGGGGAGCTTTAGAGGCACTGGGCCTGCCCTACGCACCATCATGGGACTGACCTTCCAGAGCCTCCCTGCTCACCCTACTGTGTTTCTGGGCCGACTCCAGCACAGATGCAGGGGGTGACCAGAGGCCCTTCAGAATCAAACTTCCCCTGGAACTGTGCACGGGCTTGCGTGAGAAGTGACCCAGGGTCAGCATTTTGCTCCTTCATAGAAAGAAACCCAGACTCCACAGCCTGCCATGCAAGGCCCAGCATATTCCCCAAATAGGAATTAGATGGGCAAATGTACAGAAGGCAGTTACTTTCCCATCCTTTTCATGGCCGGGAGCATGTAGAAAACAAAAACATATGTATATGAATAGTTCCCAGAGGAGGTAAAAGGGGCTGCTGATGGTTGTGAGGGCACTGAGGGATGGTCCCTTGGCATACCTCTCAGGGTTCCAGACATGTGAGCATGCCACCTTGTGACACGCACAAGGAAGGCATTTAACACAGGGCTATGACAGTGGTTCTGAGCCTTGGCTGCACATTACAATCCACTGGGGAGCTTTTAAAAAAATCCTTTTGCCCAGGCCTTACCACAGACTGTACTGATCTTGGTGGTGAGACTTAGGCATGGGGACATTTTTAAAGCTCCCCAAGGATTCTGTAGCACCGGAAGGTTGGAAACCACTGGCTCAAGATAAGGTGAGCATTCAGCAAATGTCAGCTGTTTATTGTACAATAAAAACGCCTCGGTGTCCTCAAATGCGCTGTTCTCCCCGCCTGCGCAGCTGGACTGGTGTGGCTGGCATGGGGTGGGGTGGGTAGGGGCTGAGAGTCACGGAGGGAACCAGTGCTCAGGAGAGACAAATGCTGGATATGGCAGCCTGGCATCCATCTCCCTCTGCCACATCTCAGAAAATTGAATTAAAATCCATCTTTTTCGGCTGCTGCCCGCCTGGCTGGCTGGCTTGTGGAAGGGAGCTGAGGCAATGAGCACCTCAGGGGAGGGAAAAACTGTTGAGGAGACCCCAGCCTCCCACCCCAGGGGAGAGAAGGAAACTCCAGGGGTCCTCTGGGAGGAGCGGGTGGTCCCATAGGTGGTCCCTTGGCCTCCAGTCTCCCTGAATGAAGCCAGGCAGGCAGGGTGAGGAGGAAAAAGAAAGTCTGGTCCTGTCCTTGGGGAGGCCCAGTCTGGGAGACCAGAATTGGCATAGCTCCTGCTGAAGGAGAACCAGGCTTGTCTGGAGAGACCAGAGCTGTATGTCTGCATGGGTGGAGAACAGTCTGGGGCATGAGAACCCAGCCTGCTCCAGAATGACTGGGGCTGTTAGCTAGGTCAAACAACACCAAACTGGGCACACGGACACAAACTTTAGTCCCCAGACTAAATGCGTCCTCGGGCTCATCCTGTGGCCCCTCCAGGCTTGGGTGCTTCATTCATAGAGAAGGGGACGAGTCAGCCTTCCTGGATCCCAGCTCTGATGATGCTCATTCCTGTGGCTCATCTAAACTGATGTCATTAGGTACGGTAGGGATTAGAAGCCACCTATAAGGACTGCAACACCTTGGAGACAGTAGAGAGGTGCCCTGTCCAGAACCAACTATAAGAAGTGTCCCTTATGGTGGACTCTATGTGCCTGGCTTAGTGGGCAGCAGGCAGAGCAGGAGCTGGATTTCCACCCCTACCTGCTCCATGCTGGGCATGGATGGCACAGTGGGACCCGGAGCCCTGGCTGACCCCTAGCTGTGGTCAGCTAGGAGCCTGCCCTCTGGCTAGGAGCCTGACGGCAAAGTGGGAAGAGGTGAAGGAAAGGGATGTGGGCGGAGGACTTCAGGTTAATTCCTGTCCACTGGCTGCCCAGGCAGAGGGGGGAAGGGATGCTCAACCTGCTCACTGCCCACACCAAGCAAGACACACATCTGGGACACAAAACAGAGAGCAGGTGTTCCAGAGCCCAGAGGGGGACCTGAGGTATGGAAAAGAGAGTAAATGTGGAAATGAAGGCTGGCTCTGAGCCAAGGGTCCTCCTCTAGTCGCCTGACCGTGGACATTTCCAGGGACAGCCAGACAGCCGCAGGTGACCTTCGTCACACTTCGTGCCTCCAGTGTCCTGAGTTCCATGCTTCCCTCCTGACTCTGAGACGGCGGTAGCCCCTCCTTTCTCCTCACGTTTCACAGTTTACAGAACACTTTCAGACACAACATCTCATTTGATTTTCAAACACCCGGGTTGGAGACGGATGAAAGGAAGCTGCCAGGGGTCAGGCAACAGTCTAGAAAGGGGTCTACTCAGGTCTGGAGGGAAGTCCTGCTGGTCTTGTCTGTCTGACTTGACCAAGGCACCGAGCCCTCTTCTCTCCAGAGGGGTCTCACTCTTTATTGATACAGATAAGAATTAACATCCTCCTCTTCCAGGAAGCTTTCCTGGACTGAAAGAGATGTGATCCATGCAGACCAACACTGTGGTGTACCAGAGGGGGCCAGGGTTCACTGTGTTGTAGAGAGAAACCATCAACTCACTGAGCAGACTTTCTGGACACTCCAATACTTCCTTTGTTTCCCTTATGGAGTCCTGCTCCATCCTCCAGTCCTCTCCTCCTCAGCTGAGCAAGAATTCCCAAGGAAAGGAGCTCAAGTCTCTCTCTTCCTCCTCCTCCTTCTTGAAGCTTCCTTAAGAAGGTGGCATACCCAAAACTCTTGAATAAGGAAAGCCAGAGCCTGGTTGCAGAGCTGTGGGCTGGGGTATGGAGGGAGCTCTTCAGATGCTGACACCTGGGGTGGGACCAAGAAGCCATGAGCAGGGGCAAGTAGGAGCAGTGGTTGGCTGGTGGGGGTGGGCAGAGGGTAAGTGCTTGGCATGGGAGTATGTAACTAACTGTTCTTGGTTGGGCTTTGGCTTTGCCACCAACTGGCTACCTGACCTTGACCTGCTTGGGGCTTCCCAGGTTGACTAGTGGTAAAGAATTCATCTGCCAATGCAGGCGACACAAGAGACTCAGGTTCTATCCCTGGGTTGGGAAGATTCCCTGGAGGAGGGCATGGCAACCTACTCCAGTATTCTTGCCTGGAGGCTGCCATGGAGAGGAGCCTGGAAGGCTGTAGTCCTTACGGTTGCAAAGAGTCAGTCAGTTCCCCTCACTAAGCCTCAGCTTATTCATCTATACCAGGAGGAGGTTGAGCAGTACAATGACAGTTGTTCAGGCTCTAAGACATGTTCGACTCTTCGTGACCCCACAGACAGCAGCAAGCCAGGCTTTCCTGTTCCTCAGTGTCTCCTGGATTTTGCTCAAACTCATGTCCATTGAGTTCGTGTAGCAATAGTAATTAATTCATTAGTGAGGAAATAAAATCAGTGAAAACCTACTTAGTCCTAGTCTTGTTTAATGCTGTTGACAAGAGGTGGGGGGTTGGGGGGGGAGGTACTGTGATGCCCCTGTACAGGCAAATAGCTGAGGCTCAGAGACACCCAGTCACCTAACCCCAGCGCACAGAGCTACCCCTGGCACAGCCTCGACTGGAGCCAGGCAATCTGAGCCCAGAGCACTGTTGTTTTAAGCTGCTGTAGGGCGCCCCTGTAAGGCACCCCAACCTCCCTTTTCTGGCCATAGAGGCGATCACATTTGAAGACATTCGGACAGGCTCCCAGAAGCTAGCTGACTTTCCCAGTCCAGGGCTGTGGGGGCAAAGAAAAATCCCAAGGGGAGTCTGGCATTTGCCCTGTAAGGAAGGCTTCCTGGAGGAGGAGGAACTGGTTCTGACAGGGAATCAGAAGGACGTGGGAGGGAGAAGACTGATGGTTTCTCGCTCTGGGTATTTCGGGAGGGTTAAAAGGAGGGAGGTGAGCCCCGGGACTGAGTCCCGGAAGCCGGGCGACAGAGGGGGGTTGTCGCCTCCTCATCCTCGCCCCCGGGTCTCCACGCCAAAGCTCCTGCTCTGGTCTGCGGCGGGCGGGGTCCGGCTCCCCTAACCCCTCCCCCGGGCGCCCATTGGCCTGCACCCCACCCCCCAGCCTGCGAAGCACGGGGGGAGGCGGTGGTCGGTCGCCTCCCTCCTGCCCCCGGCCTGGCTTCGCGGTGGAGGCGGTGCCTCTCCGGCAAGGCAGACCAGGCTGGGCGGACGCGCGGCGCGGGGCGGGCTAGGGAAGCCGGGGGGCCTCGCGCTCGGGCCCCGGGCGGCGACTGGCAGCGGCGGCGGCGGCGGCAGCGGCTCCAGGCGAGCGTGGTCCCCGCGTGCGCACAAGCTCGCCGCCGCGCAGGGACCCACGGACACCGGCGCCGGGCGGACACAGACGCGGAGATCGGGCTCTACGCGCGCTACTCAGCGCACGAGC
>NW_011489342.1:1684762-1685540 GCF_000754665.1 Bison bison bison | reverse complement strand
CCGCGTCCTTCACCGACGGAGAGCGGGCCAGGGCCAGAGCGGGGCCAACCTCCCAAAACCGAAATGAAGCCCTCTCCAGCCGCTGCTTCCTTCCTGCGCGACACTCTGCCACCCTCCGTCCCGAACCCACCCCCCCGCACCCCCGCCTCCACCCCGTATCTGGGATCGCGCCCCGGAGATACCGATCCCTGCAGCCCGCAGCGGGTGGGATGGGCTAGCTCCCGGGCGCCCCTCCTCGTGCCATAGGGAGGACCAGGGCAGGAAGGCACTGCGACCGGAGGGACCCAGAGGGACCTGTCTACCTACTCCTGAAGCAGACGGCTACGCGGATCCGATCGGGAAGGCAACGCTGGAGGGTTCCCTGGGGGCTGGGTACCGCAGTCTTCATGGGGTTTTTGAGGGGTGGGCTCGGGACATGCTGTGTAGAGGGTGAAGTACTACAGCGTATATAACGTTCCGGAGTAGTGACACCTTCGCAATGGTTCAAAAGAGCGTTGTCTCTGGGTTTCCCGCGGTGCAGAGGCAGGGGTCGGGATGCCTGGGTTTCTGCGGTTCCGCGGAGGAAACGGCCCACCAGGGCCTGTGGGAGAAACGTGTCGGTCTCCCCTGGCTGAAGTGGGCCCGCCTGAGATGAGACCCCTGCCGGCTTCCTTAAAGGCACAGGCTCCCGCTGCAGCTGTGGGAGCCGAGGGGCCGGCAACCGTGGGCAGGCAGGGACCTTTGCTAGGTTTGCAGGGAGGGGGCTCGGGGGCCGGAAGGCGGGGGTGGTGGGTTAGAA
>NW_011489342.1:1684368-1684662 GCF_000754665.1 Bison bison bison | reverse complement strand
GCTGAGACCCCCTTTGAAAGCTGCTGGGGGAGGGAGGGTGGACCCCTGCCAATTCTCCAGAGGATTTCTATGCTTTTAGTACAGGTGCATCAGTCTCCTTTATCTCCTCTAGCACCCTCCTCCCGACTACCAAAAGAAAAGACATGGCATTTGGCTTTTCCAGTGAGCAGCCCTGCGTGGGGTGGGGGGCAGCTGGGAAGTGAGAGGGGGCTACACAGTCAGAGGGGGGCAGCTTTCCCTGGAGAGAGGCAGAAAAGCATTCTGAAGGTCAGGCTAGAGGCTTCTGAGTGGCTG
>NW_011489342.1:1674196-1684268 GCF_000754665.1 Bison bison bison | reverse complement strand
GGAGGGGTTAAAAAACTATATGAGCCTTGGAGGGGTTGTGGGGAGTGGGGAGGAGCAGCACTCAGATTATCTCAGAAGGCCAGTCTGAGTTGGTGTTGGGTGCAGGTGGGGTTGGCAGAACCCCTAGTCCCTACCCAGATGAATCCTACCCTTCTGACCTTGGGGAGGACAAGCAGAGATGCCAGTCTGGACACCAGTCAAAATTTGAGTTTATAAATTAGAAACAGAACACACCGGAGCAGGCTCTGGCCAGATCTTCCAAACAGTTCATCAACAAGTGTGTGTGGGTGGCCAGGGAGCTGAACCGGTGCCTTCCCGCCCCTGCCCTGGGTCATTCGTCCGTGATTCTGTGCCTGGAACGGGATGTATGACTCTGTTTGCCCCTGTTTGCAATGAGAGGGAATGTCTATGGGGAGATTCCTAAAGGACTTTTGCCTATGTTCTGGGAACTAATCAGGCTGAAAGATCCATTAAGTCTTGTTTTATGTCAGGTTTGGGTGAGCAGGGAGTTGATTGGAGAAACACTGGAATCCACCCTTTTTATGCGGCCACCCCTCTCTGCCATGCCCCTACTTTGGGAAACTCCCTCGATTCCTGTTGAATAATCCAAATAAAACAAAATGGGGGTTTACAGATCAACATAGATACCTGGAAGGCTAGGAAAGACAAGACTTAAGGCCGCAAAGTGGCGTTCTTCCTGGGGATGTGGCCACAGGTTATGTGTCCCAGGTATCCGGTCTCCCGGATTTCCCTGACCAGGGCTGGCACTAAGGGAGGACACCTTGTGCTGTCTGCTAGAGGGCAGAACCAAGGAGCGCCGAGCACAGAGCACAGGCTCAGCTCGGTGCCAGAGAGGCCTCGCTTCCCCAGGAGCCACCCCAGCGTGGAGCCGACACCTGTGGGTGACAGGTGGTTTCCTGTCTGGGGAGGTATGTGAGCAGAGATCCCGTGCCCCAGACAGGTAGGCCTAGAGCCCCTGGAAGCCTCGATTACCCCTGCATGGAGGAATCTATGAGTCTGGGGTCTGAATGGGCTGGGACTAGTGGTCTGGCTGCCTGGCAACATGCAGTCTGGAAACTCATCAGCTGCAGCATGCTTGCAGTAAGCCCTGGATGCCGTCAGAGGCACATGGTGACAGCCACCCCCACAGTGACACACAGAGAGGGAGTGACACACCGCTGGGGTGGCATCAAGACTTCCTGTGGCACCTGCCAGAAAGCCCGGGCAAACATACAACAGCAGAGAGCAACATACGTAGGGACATGGGGACACGCACATGGACATGGAGACACACCCTGTCACACAAATCTGGACATGCCTGGGGACTGAGGTGTCTGCTCCATGAAGACCACAAAGTCTGCCTTAGACACTAACGAGTGTCCATGTGCACGACGTTGACACTGAATGGAGAAAGTGTGTGTGTGTTGCGTGAGGCTGGAACGAGGGTTGGCAGGCTTTTTCTGCAAAGGGCCAGATAGTAAATTATTTTAGGCTTTTGCTGGCTGTGCACTCCGTTGCAACTGCTTCATTCTGCTGTCATAACGTAAAAGCAGCCATAGATGCTACTTATGCAAATGAGCAGAGCTGTGTTCTGATGAGCTTTATTTATGGCCACAAATTTGATTTTCACACAGTTTTCCTGTGTCATGAAATATGAGCCTTTTGATTTTTTTCCTGACCATTTGAAAATGTAAAAACCATTTTTGGCTCCCTGACTGTATAAAAATAGGTGACAGGCTGGATCCAATCTGCTAGAAGGGTTTGTGATCTTCTGGGCTATAGGTTAGCAAAGAGAAGTGGTTTAAGAGGTGGAAGAAGGGAGGAGCTTTAGTCCTGGGAGCCCACATTGCTCCAGGGTCCCCTGGATGCCTGTCTTCACCCTGCCTGGAGCTCAGGGTACCTGTCTATTTAATGCCTGACCTCAGCATCCTAGACAAGCTTCTGCTGGGTTCATGTTATACATCTCCCATGCTAAGGACACCTGGAGATGGTGTTCATGCCTGAAAATGAAAGGATATCATGTCACTGAACTCACCAAACAGGTCCTGAGCCCCTCTCCTATTCACCCTGTTGGCCAAGGACATGCCCATCTCCACCAGGAGGAAAACCCGCAGGGAAACCAGGACATGCCCCTTGTTTTCAGACAAGACTTCAAACTTGTAAAGACAAGGATGAGACCTGAAACAGCCCCGGCAGGGGTGAGGGGTTTCCTCATCTAGGTCTGGTGGTTGTCAGAGGAGGGTGAGGCCAGTGGAGGTGGGTGCAGCCAGGCTGGGCTTCCTGGAAGTGGTGATAGGAGGTTGTATTGTCCTTGTGGAATACCTGCACTCTCTTATCCCAGCTCCATGCATTGCCTTAGTGCTCACCTTTCTCCCATGACAAATGGGCACCACTGAGGGGTGGCTGGGGAATAAAACATAGAGTCCCTTTGTGGGTACCCCTGAATGTTCCAGCTTCTGATTTAAGGCTGTATGGTGGACCGGGTCCCGCTCAGTTTCTCCTATCCCTCCTGTCCCCTTCTGACATTTCTTTCCTGCCGTTTCCCCAGAGGAGAGGCATGGGAGATCTTTCTCCACTTTCTCAAGTCTCTGGATTCTGTCCTCCACTTCCCATTCCAGCTGCCCTTCCCTGCCCAGACCACCATCTCCCCTACCTGGATCCCAGGTTTTTTGCTTGTGTTTTCTCCTTCCACTGAGCTCACCAGCCTTCTGAGAAATATTCCCTAAATGAGAAGCCTAGCACTTCAGTCCCCTGCCTGAAACTCTTCAGTGCCCCAGCCCTCTCTCCTGTAACTAGGCTGCTGCGTCCCTGGCATTCCAGACTGGCACCAACCTTCCACCATCTCACCACCCCTCACCTTGCTGGGTCCCTCAACACTCTTCAGTCACCTTTCTAAGCTCATCACCAGGCAGCCCTCGAGTTTTAGGGTCCCCACCGAGTGCCCTACTTGTTCCAGGTGCCAGTCAGAGCTGGCCATCCCTTCCAGGGGTCAGCATCCCCTCCAGAGGGACGGTTGGTTAGCAAGAGGCTCAGTGCAGATGGCCACGCTCTCCATCCCACCGGCCTCGAGCCTCAGGCCCGGCCTGGGAGGGGCACAGTCACCCATCCGCACACCAGTGCCTGCTTCCTGTTTCCCCTCCCGCACTATGCCCTCTCCTCCCACCCCTGCCTCCCACTGCCTTCCATCACCTCCCGCCCCTCCTCATGCTCTCCCCTTTCTTTTATCTTCTCTTTCCTGATTTCCATTCTTCTCCCTTCTTCCTCTTCCAGGCCCTTGGGGGGCTGTCCCTGACAGAGGATTCCTAGGACCCTTCAGGGATAGGAGATGCGCCTGGACTAGCTAGTGTGGAAAGGTTTGGCAGCGTGACCTTGAGAAAGACTCTGGGTCACTTTGGGCCTCTAACCCTCACTTATGAAATGAGACATTATTAACAGTGGGTGGGCTTCCCTGGTGGCTCAGATGGTAAAGAATCCGCCTGCAATGCAGGAAACCCAGGTTCAATCCCTGAGTTGGGAAGATCCCTTGGAGAAGAAGAGAGAAGTCGCTCAGTCATGTCTGACTCTTTGCGACCCCATGGACTGTAGCCCACCAGGCTCCTCAGTCCATGGGATTTTCCAGGCATGAATACTGGAGTGGGTTGCCGTTTCCTTCTCCAGGGGATCTTCCCGACCCAGGGATAGAACCCAGGTCTCCCGCATTGTAGGCAGACGCTTCAGGCATTCTCTTCTACCCTGGAGAAGGGAATGGCAACCCACTCCAGTATTCTTGCCTATGGACAGAAGAGCCTGGCAGGCTACAGTCCACGGGGTTGCAAAGAGTTAGATACGACTGAGTGACGAACACACACACACACACACACACACACATGCCACCAGTGCCCGTGTATGCCCAACCTTTCCTGAGCCTGGGTTCCCTATGTGTAAGAATAGTAGGAGACCCTTTCAGGGATATGACTTCTGTCTTCTGCTGTGCATAGGCCTCTGGGAACTAGACTTTGAAAGGGGAACATTTGAACATCAAAGAAGAACATTCGCATTAATGATTAATCTGTCCATTGCCAGAACTCCCCTCACTGCAGCGTTGGGCACTGACCTTTATCAGCTCTGACCTTATTGGTGAGAAAAGAGGTTCTTCTTTCCCAGAAACAAGTTAAGTTCCCTCCATTTGAGGGGTGAGTTGGAGGGGCAGTGTTTCATTTTTCAGCCTTCCCTCTCTGGTCCCCTGTACTAGGAGGGAGGGAGGAAGTCAGGGGTGGGTGCTGCTCAGGTTTCATAAGTAAAGGGGGCATGTGTAGAGTAAGGGAGGTGAATGGTCCACTTTCTCTGGGTCGTCTTCGATCTGGTGTCCAGGCTTGGCACTGCTCCATGATGGGGACGGATGCTGAACGGCCAGAGGAGGTGCCAATAGCAGATGCCCCAACCCCGTGAGGACAGAGGAGGGACCCAGGGCTATGCGGCTCCACGGAGAAGAAGAGTGAGATGCTGCTCTCCTCCAGTGGGCACTCCCAGGAGACAGAGGAACCTGTGCTGCTCAGGGCTGGCCTGGAAGGATGTGGTGGAAAGACATCAAAGCTTCCCCTGGGGGCCCTAGAGAGGGCTGAGCTCCCAAGCCTAGAAACTGGACCATCTCAGCAGGGAGGGCTACAGAGAGGGTCCTTCAGGGTGTGGGGCAGCGTGGGAGATGCTGCAGGGTCTCCAAGTCCCCTCCCACTCCATGCAGAGCCCAGTGAGTCACTGCTGGCTCCGGTGTGCTGACTGATGATGCCGTCTTCCTGTGTGCCTGGCGCAGTGGCTCGCTGCAGGACACGGCTGCTCTTGCTGTTCCTGCTCCAGGCCAGTCACTGGGCTTGTAGGTCCTGAGGAGGGCAGGCCCTCCCAAGTCTGGAGGGGGGAGCTGACTCCCCTGTAGTCTGCATATTTGTCACACATCCATTCCTGCCAGGCAAGGCTCCAGAACTCTCTTTTGGGTGACCTTGGGAAGTGTCTCCCCAACTCTGGACTCAGTTTCCCCACAGGAAGCTCAGTACCATGGGGAGGTGGCCTTCAAAGTCCATTTCAGGTCTGAAATGCTATGTCTGTCATGAACTCTTCCATGTAGGGAGCTTCAGACATAGAAATGTGGGTAGAGGGGTAGCAGACGGCCTCACTAGTCCAGGGGATGTGAGAGGGATTGCTATTAGGATACCAGTGGATTCTGAGCTGGTCTTCCTTTTAGCAATAACAGAGAGTGGTGGGAGCATAGGGATGGAGTGCACAAGCTTTGAAGCCAGGCTCTTTCGGTTCACTCCCCAGCTCTACCACATGCTTGCTGTGTGACCTTGGGGAAGTTGCCTACCCTCTCTGTGCCTCAGTCTTCTCAGCTGTAGAGTGAGGATAATGCTAGTAAAGACGGCATAGGTTTGGGGCAGGTGAAATGAGATAATGTATATTTATTGTTTGGAAGAGTGCCTGGCACGTACTGACTGTTTAATAAATGTTAGCCATTAGTGAATAAAAGTGCAGACCTGATGTTCCCATTTTGAATGTGACAGAGGGCTTCCCTGGTGGCTCAGATGCTAAAGAATCTGTCTGCAATGCAGGAGACCCAGGTTCAATCCCTGGGTCGGGAAGATCCCCTGGAGAAGGGAATGGCAACCCACTCTAGTATTCTTGACTGGAGGATTCCATGGACAGAGGAGCCTGGTGGGCTACAGTCCATGGGGTCACAAAGAGTCAGACATGACTGAGGGACTAACACTTATGGGGTAAAGATGACAGTAAAAAGAGATGATTAAAAAAAAAAGGCCTGAACACAAGGTGGTAAGATAATAATAGTTAGCATATGGCTAGTCCTTATTGGGAGCCAGGATGTACTCTACTGTCTATGGCTTATTGTTGTTTGGTTTGGTTTGTATTTTTTTTAAATTGTTTGTTTGTTTGTATTTTTGTATGCTTTATTAATCGCTAAGTCGTGTTCAACTCTTTCGGGACCCCAAGGACTATAGCCCACCAGACTTCTCTGTCCATGGAATTTCCCAGGCAAGAATACTGGAGTGGGTTGCTGTTTCCTTCTCCAGGGCATCTTCCCGATCCAGAGATTGAACGCGGGTCCCCCGTGCAGGTGGATACTTTTTCACTGAGCCACCAGGGAAGCCCTGTCTATAGTTAACTTACATGAACTGGTTGATGCCTCTTAGTAACATCTATGAAGTAGGTATTATTATTCTCATTTCACATATAATTGAATCAAGGCACAGAAAAGTTAAGTGGCTTGCCTGAGGTCTTTAGGCTTAAAACTAGCAAAATGGTTCTCAAGTCCACCATACTAAATGCCAGTATATAGTTTAATTGCCTTCAGATCAGTTGCAAAAGCTGTTTTATCTCAGCAGAGCCTGGACCCAAGAGACAGAGCCTGGGAATATCGGTGAGCTGGTCATCCTGAGCCACATGTGTGGTGGGGCTGAAAGAGCCCAGCATCCATCCTGAGGGAGGGGAGAGTCCAACCCCGGGCTGTAGTGGCCAGGCTTGACCGTGGCCCTTATGAGGGTCATTGACAGCTTGGGGGAGTCCAGAAAAGGGAGGCAGGCTTGACAGGAAGCAGGGGACAGGGCTGGCAGTGGCAGACCCAGGGGTTACATTTGGAAGGGCTTTCCTGGGACAGAGGACCCCCCCCGCCCCATGTGGTCCAGATGTATATGAGGTTTGGGGCAGGTGGCCTCAGATTGTAAGCTCTAAGGGTTGTACAGTGGTCTTGGGGTGGGGGTCTGGGAAAAGAGGTGGGCCTGGGATCATATCCTGAGACCAGGTTCCCAGCTGAGGTTGGGGAGAGGGATGATCAAGGCCTGGGAGCCTGCAAGTTCCCTCTCTCCATGCCTTGGTGAGAGATGTCTGTGTCCTGTTGGGCACAGGGTAGACTGTAGTTGGGGAAGGTAAACTAGAGAGAGCAAAAGTGGGAATCAGGAACCCAGCTCTAGTTCCAGAGGAGGCCCTGTATTGAGAGTATCCCCTCTACCATGCGGCACAGGGTGGGGGTGGGGTGGGGGCTTACACTGCTGTCTTGGTTCTCATCATTGTCTGAGCAGCCTGGTGACAAAGCAGAGAGCTGGGGGATGGTTAGGCAGTTAGGCTGGGGCCTCTGCTCCAGCTTGTTTTTAATTCACTGCAGGGATAAGCATCCTGCAAGTCAGGGCATGGTGTGTGTGTGTGCGTGTGCGTGTGTCTGTGTATGGTTGTGTTTGTCTATGTGTCTGTGTGTGCATGCTCATATGCTCATATGCGTGTGTACCTACAGTCCCATCTGAATCCGGATAAATCTGCTGCCTCTAAATATCTGAATGCTTTTGCAGAATGAGTGCGTGTATGGTTACATGCGTTAATAATCCGATAAATGTACCTGAAGATGTAAATCTCTGGGTGATGCATCTGCACATACCTTTGTTCTGTGCTCTGTGAGGGTGCCTTGGCATTTATGTGAACATGTGTGGAGTTGTCTGTTGATCCCCCAAGGAGTTTCCACCTTCATTATTCCACACTTGGGTGTTTGTATTGATGCCTTCAGGTGGGTGCCCTGGGGGTAAAGTCTCTCTCTGTGGAATTGATGTGTTGTCATGCTCTCTCTGTAGACCTGTTTCTGTGTGTGTGTGTGTGTGTGTGTGAGAGAGAGAGAGAGAGAGAGAGAGAGAGAGAGAGAGAGAGAAAGAGAGAGAGAGCACCAGTCCTCAAAAACAAACTCCTGCTTGCCTGCTGCCACCCACTTGCCCCCTAGAACAACCGCAACAGGGCCAGCCACTTGCTCTTCCAGGCTAATGCTCTTGGTTCTGTTAAGTTAAAGTTAAAGCAAAGGCTTAAAGCAAAGGCTTTATAATCCTGTCTCTACATGAGAATCTCCTGTAGAATTTAAACAACACTGGTACCTGGGCCCAGCCTGAGGGATTCTGACTCAATTGGGTGGGGGTATTTTTAAATGCTCCTCAGCAATTCTGCTGGACAGCCCAAGTTGAGGACTGCCAGGGTGGTCGACAGAGGTATGGGGGGCACCAGCCTTGTCCTGGGTGGAAGCTTCTCTGACCCCAGGCCCCATCAGCCTTTGCTCCTCATTGTAGCACGTGCGGGAGAATTAGCCCAGATATCGGAGGCTTCCTGCCTTAGGAGCTTTTCTGAGCCCTTAGTCTCCAGCGTCTGCTGAGGCACTGTGGGCCCAGCATTCCTCTCTTCCAGCCAGGTGTGTAGGGAGCTCCAGTTCTCTGAAGACAGGGCCTTGGGCCTCCCTAGGGTTAGTGGAGATGACAGATTCCCCTGGGGACCACCAGTGCCAAGTTGTGCCAGAGGTAGTGTGGCGCCAGGTGTTTGGAGGATTCTGGGAGGGGATACAGAGGCTGAAGCCTGTGCCTGGGATGCCCAGGAGTACTGGGGCCAGTGTTCCCCCAGCCTGCCCAGTCCTTCTTGACCTGCAGGGGAGAGACTGGGCCAGCATCCCTAAGGCACCCCTGGCCTCAGAGCATCTCTTGGGGATACCCAGGCCCTCCTCAGTATTTCCAAGTGATCCCCAAAAGGCAGAACAGCAGGTAGGTAGAGAAGGTCCCCCTTTCCTTGAACCTTCCTAAAATTGGTTTTCTTTCTTCTCTTTGGGTGCTTATTTGTCACCAGATTGAGCTTGAAGAGGTGAGGAGAGGAGGGAGGTATGAGGAGGCAGAAATTCTGGGAGCACAGAGGGCCCTGGAGTGATGGCTGCTCTGCCCATTGATGGGGGTGTGCAAGGACTCATGGCTGGGATACAGCCCCTTGGGTCTCCCCATGGATGCAACCCCGGCACCTATGGGTTAGTGGTGGCCCTGATATAGGCCTAGTCAATATTTTTAGTAATAATTTAATAGTAATAATAACTTTTAATTACTGTTTAGTACTTCATTGTATGGCTATGCAGGGGTCTATAAACAGTGCCTGTCTGATGGATGGTTGGCTACCCCATTTTTTTTTTGCTGTTGATGCTATTTTAAATGATGCTGCAGTGAACATTCTTGCATATGCTTCTTTCTGTACAAGTGCAGATATCTCCCTAGGATAGATACCCAGATGCCAAATTGCTGGCATGTGAGGCATATCAATTACTGATTGATTTTAGAAGCAGACTAAACTCTTCCTCTGGGCAGGTTCTGGGGCTCCCTCAACCTCCTCACTCGACTCCCTTTGCCCTGTCTGGTCCCTGGGAGCTCTGAGGGGGAGATCCTCGAGGTCTGAGCACATCCTCCGTAGCATCACGTTTTGTCTGTTGCATTGGTGATGGTTTTATCCTGGAGGCCGAGTGGGCTGAGGCAGGGTGAAAGGATGCTATGTTTGTTGGGGACCAGGCTCGGCTGCTGGAACAAAGCGGCCCTGTATGAGCTAGTGAGTTGGAGAGAAGAGCAGCTCCTTGTCACCTAGTAGCCGGCAGCTAGGTGGTCCTTCAGGCTGGCAGGGAGGCTCAGCGCCCTGGGGCCCACTCTGTCATCCTGGCTGCCCCTGGCGAGTTGTTCCCCATCACTCAGGTGTTATCCTGACTGCTCCATCCAGACTGGGTCTGGGGAGGGGAAAGAGCAGCAGGGGCAAGCATGTGCTGCCTTAGGGATAGGTGGTATTGGGGTGGCACGTGTCATGTCACCCACATTCCACAGGTAGGAAATTCATCACATGCCTGCACCCGAGAGCAGGAGGGACCTGGAAATGTCCTCTCCGGGTGGGCATGTATGTGCCAGCTAAAACTTTGCCACTGTGGAGAGAGATCCAGGGACACAGTCATCTGCTGCGGAGGACAAAGCCATCCAGACCATTCTCATAGTCCGATGGGCACCCGGGCCAGCGGGTTCCCTGCTGTGGCCTCAGCGCCTGGTACTGAGCAGGTGCTTGGCAGATGCTTGTGTGTTAGAAGAATAAAGAACTGCACATAAAAAGGCATGGACGGGGGTGCCCTTGGAGGCTTTGCTGTGCGTAGGGGAGAGGGAGTGTCCCTGCCCCTCCTGTGCCACCGAACCTGCGGGAGACATGCTTTTCCTTTCTTTCTAGCCTGTAGACACCTGGGGTTGAGCAGTGGCGGCTGTGGGTGGGAGGGGGGGGGGCG
>NW_011489342.1:1668304-1674096 GCF_000754665.1 Bison bison bison | reverse complement strand
GCGGCTGTGAATGAGAGGCGGGCGGCACTGGCCTGAGCCGCCTTGCAGGCTGAGAAGCGTCATGGCCAGCATCGTGCAGGTCTCCCTGGCTGCTCTCCTCCTGCTGCCTATGGTAAGGACCCAGGACCCGAGCTGACCTCGCGCCCGCCCCTCCGCCGCCCCCTCCATGACCAGCCAGAGCCCCAGGCTCACTCGAGCTCCCACCCGAGATAACCTGTGTCTTTTATGTGGTCTCAGCCAAGCTCAATTCACATGGCTGGTATCTCTGCCTGTACCCCAACTGGACCATCCCGCACCATTGTGTGCATTGAAAAGGGTGCTTCTTCCTGAAGATCTTGTACCGGTTTGACAAGAAATTGTTACATAATTTACAAATTGATTATGATAGTAATATATGTGGGCTTCCCTGGTGACTTAGACGGTAAAGAATCTGCCTGCAATGCAGAAGACCCAGGTTCAGGAAGATTCTCTGGAGAAGAGAATGGCTACCCACTCCAATATTCTTGCCTGGAGAATTCCATGGACAGAGAAGCCTAGCAGGCTAATAGTCCATGGGGTCACAAAGAGTCGGACATGACTGAGTGACTAACACACACACATATGTGGCAGCCTTTAGAGGTGTGCAGTATACAACCTGCTCAGCTGTATTCATGGGCCCTCATTAGGGCTGCATAAGGCAATTTAGATCCTGGTTCCCAGCCTGCTAATCTCTGGCAGGCTAGAGCTCAGAAGCCTCTAGCTAGAGCTCAGAAGCCTCTCCTTGACCAAGAGGGATAGGGTGGGGGGCTCCAAGGCATTGCCCCCCTGCTCCTCTATCTGGGAATTCTGACCAGCATAGATGCAGCTCTCTTCAGAGCCCTGGATGCCAGTCCTGCCTCTGGCTTGCCTTACTGTGTGACTATAGACACGCTCAGCTCTTTCCCTACACAACTGTGAACAGTCAGCGCTAGACTGGATCCCTGAGCCCTGCTCTTGGCAGCCTGTGATGCCTGGCACCTGCCTCCACACTTACCAACATCCCCTTGTGAAACTATCCCTGCCCTGGAGTTTTAAGCAGAAGTGACAGCATAAGTATGCAGCTGTCATGACAACATTCATGGGCTTTGAAGTTATTTGATCCTACACTTAAATCCAGTATCTGCCACTAACCAGCAGGCAGTATGACCTTGAGCAGGAGTTGTTTTTAACTTCTTTGAGCCTCAGTTTTCCTCTTTTGTAAAATGGGGCAGGAGTAAATGAGCATGGTTAGTAAGCGCCATGCAGTGCTATCACTGTCCTTCACCTGCAGCTCCTGGGCCCCAAGAGGAGAGAAAGGATGAACTCTCTCAACCAACTCCCTCCTCTCTCTCACCTGCTGCTTGCTCCCCGAAAATGCAGTCATAGCCTCGGGGTCTCTGAAGCTGGACTGCATGAATTTGAATTCTGGCTGTTCAGTCTACTAAGCTGTGTGACTCTGAGCAAGTTTCTTAACATCTCTGTGCTTAGGTCTCACATCTGTTGAATGGGAAATGGTAAAAATAGTGCCTTGTTTGTAGTACTCTTGGTATATATGTATGCATGGATAGGACAGAGTAATGCATGCACTTTAGTATGGTGCTATCTATGTATTTGCTAATGTTATGATAAAACATGGAAACTGAGAGCCAGGGAGGGGGGTGGGATCTGCCCAGGTCCCGCATTGAGCTGGTAAAGTGGAAGAGTCCTCATGGCATTTGTGACAAAGCGGAGGCACTGCTGCTTCTGAAATCTCTCGGTCGCTGTCCTCTTCCTGCTTCTTTTGCTCCCCACCCCCACTGCCCCTGAGGCTTAAGTAGCCGGGCTTGGCAGTGAACCTCCCTGCTCCTCCCCACCATTTATCCCCTGTGTCCCCTGCAGGCCACCGCCATGCATTCCGACTGCATCTTCAAGAAGGAGCAAGCCATGTGCCTGGAGAAGATCCAGAGGGTGAATGACCTGATGGGCTTGAATGACTCCTCCCCAGGTGAGGATGGTGGTGGGGAGGGCCACCACCTCTGGAACATCTAAGGTCAGCCTTAGAACTGATGTTGCCACCTCTGGCCACCTACAGAAAGTGGTGGAGGGTACAGGTCCTTGGGTCCTTCAGAAAGCCCTTTGGGGCGATGGAGCCCTGGATCTGCTCTGGGCAGTGATGCTGGAGTTGCCCTCCTTGGGGATGGCCTGCCTAGATGCCTCCCTCTGAAAGGGGCTATTCCAGGTGACTGCACGTGGCTGCCTTCACTCCCATGGGGGCCGAGAATGAGCTGGTATCTGGGTTGGGCAGCCAGCGGCTGTCAGAGAGCTCATTAGCAGTAAGCCTGGGTCTTGTGGCAGAAGGGACACAGCTGTTGCTGGTGGCCAAGTTAGAGAGCACCTGGTCAGCTCAGAGCATGAGGTATGGGATTGTGCTTGTCTCCTCTGCTCACCCCATCAGAGGGCAGAGAACAGGTTGCAGCGGGAAACCCAGCCCTGTGTGTCTGTGCCGCTGTTCTCCTGGGCTGCTATGAGCGTGGAGGGCAGGAGGCTGCTCCCTTAGGTCGGATGCTGCCGCACATGGCAGGACATTTAGCGGCCCTCGCTCTCCCACTAGATGCCTGTGCCACCCCTAATCTCAGTGACAGCCCCCAAACCTCACATTACCAGGTGTCCCAAGGGAGGGGCCTGGCCCCTGGCTGCCAACCAGTGGTCCTGTGTACCCTTTCCTCCTATGGGACACCGAGGCCCATAGAGCAAGGGCACCCTGACCCCAGCAGAGGCAGGAGGGTCTGCATGGGAAGCTGGGGACTTGAGGGTAGGGGGCATCTCTGGAGAACTCCTTAGACTTTCCCATGCCTCAGTCGCTGGAAGGTGGGACTCTCTGCCCCCTCTAGAGGGATCTACCTTTCTCTTTGGTCTTCTCCATTCTCAGGGAGCTCTTTTGAGAACCATTTATTTAAATACTTAGTTAGCCTGCAGATCAGTTAATTGTAATGGTCCCTCTGGGCTGAACTCCCTAGCCAGTCAGCTCAGCGAACATTAACTAGTAATGGAGTCCCTCCCAGCCATGCTGGCCTTTCCCTCCAGCCATGCTCTTGTTCAGCCCTACCTGAGGCCAAAAGTGGATCTGAGGCACCACCAGCCAGGGAAACCAAGGCGGGGGGCCCAGATGGGCACACAGTTGCAAGAGACTCAACGAATAGCCGATCCAGGCCTCTTGTCTAGAGGATGGGAACATGGGACCCAGAGGGAAGTGATTCTTTGCAACCATGGGAAGAGGGAGTGTCAGACTCAGGTGGGCCTGGAACCCAAACACCCTGCCTCCCAGCACGAGGCCATTGTTCCTGAATCACAGGTCTCAGATATACTTGGGACTGAGTGGTAGGAAGCATCAGGTAGGGACAGGTAGAGATGGGAAGTAGGGTGGGGACTGGGCCCACAGGTGTGCAAGTTAATCGCACCCATGGAGCCCTGGGCAGGAGGAGGACAAGAGGCCCTGCCTGCACGGGTATCCTGGTAGAAGTGTGAATGTGGGCAAGGCAGGTGTAATGATGGGTGCCACCCAAGAGGGGCAGGCCAGAACCGCTGGGAGGGGCTCTCCCCTCCAGGTGTTCTCAGGAGAGGACGGATGAAAGGAATTCTCTGTGGGGAAGGATTCATGGAGAAGGTTAGCGTTTAAGCCAGATCCTTGGTCCTCACACCTGGCTGCGTGTGCCTCAGACACGGCAGCTTTTAGGAAAACGTAGCCAAGACCCAATCCAAACCAATTCAACCAGAACCTCAGTCTGTCGTAGTCGCCATGACTTTTAAAGGCCCCCCAGGCAATTCTGATGAGAAGCTAGGCTGAGAATCCTTGAGTTAGGCCCTGGGGAGGGGCAGCTCTTGATGGTAGGTGAGAGCTGAGGGATGGATGATTGGGGAGAACGTTCTAGGCTGAGGGAACCACAGCAGCAAGAGGCAGGTGGGGAAGGGGAGTGAGTAGGTCCCTATATCTGGAACCCTGGATTGAAGTCGGTGGGGGCGAGCTAGAGGGAGGTATGGCTGAGGGCCAGGGAGCAGGTATGTGTGTATTGTGTGTCCACTGCCCCTGGAGCCGGAGGTAGGAGGGGATGGCACTGGGGGCTTCCTCCCCCAAGCTACTATCTCTCCAGCTTTTCCCAGGATACCACCTGGACCTCTCTCCTCTAACCCTGCCTCGGGGACCCTGTGAGTCAGGTTACCCTCAAACCTGAACTTGAGCAAGGGATCTCAAGCCTATGGAAAAATTCCACTGACCCACCCACTGGCTCATTCATTCACTCACTCACTCATCCCCTCACCCTCTCACTCATTCAACTCCCATGACAAGCTGGCATCTTGGATCCTGCCTGGTGGAGTGCAGGCAAGGTCAGGGGAAGGATGGGGGCCTGCCGAGAGAGAGAGGTTCACACACTGATAGCCCTACCTGTAGAGTTCTCCTGGGGAGTGTACAGACATCTCTACGGAATAGGTCAGTGAAGTTCAGACCATCTGGGAAGGCTTTCTGGAAGAGCAGAGAGGGATTAGGGACCAGATTTGGGGAAGATGGGGAAGCCAGGGAAGTTCCAGGTGGGGACTGACCCCAGTAAAAGTAGGAAGGGGGCAGTGAGTATGGTCGGAGGGAGCTGTGACAGCTGGCACTCAGATACCAGGGGCCAGGTTCTAAATTATTACACATTCACAATTGCATAGCATAGCTCATTTAAACCTCACCAACCTACGAGCCGGGTAGCATTTTCCTCCCATATTCTGGATGAGGTTGTACAGACTCACAAGAGAGTAAGTAGGTCACTACCTGTTACCTAGTAAGTTACACAGCCTGGAAGGGTGGAGCCAGGACACGCCTTTGATCCTTCCAGAGTTCGTGCTCTCTGATCACTAGACTGCATTTCGGTTCAGAAAGGAGGGAAGAGACAGACAGCACCACCCCCTTCACCCCGCTCCCCCGCATCCCCGCCCCACCCTGCTCCCGCCCCCGGCCACCGAAGGCCTGCAATTTTCTTGGCTACTAAAGGCCAGAGGGTGTTTGTGTTTCTAAGGGCCGGGCTGGCTGGAGGCCTCAGCCTCTAGTGACCTGCTTGGCTAGGTCTCCCAGGCCCCAGCTTCAGCCTTGTGGAAGGAGAGGGGCAGGTAGAGGGGAGGCATGAGTGTCCAGCTCAGCTCACTTCAGGGCTCCTTCCTGCTGGCTGAGGTTGGAGGAGCCCCACCTTGAGGGTCCTTCAGAGCAGGGGGCCTCTGGGCACTCCAGTGCAGATGTCCTGGGAGATACCTGCTATCCTGTCAGCTGCCAGGGCTTGGGCTTGACTCAGGACTCAGGCTGGGTCCTCGGGGCATCCTTGGCTTCAGGTTTAACACATTTATGAACCATGGTTAGCCATTCATCCCATCGTGCCTTGTAGAGCTTCTGGGAGCATTTAAAGATGCTGATGGTCAGGCCCTCCCCAAAGCAATGAGGGGAGCATTTGGTTACGGTGGCTTGTTGAGAGTGTGTGTTAAAAGCCTCTCAATGATTCTAGAGTGTATCCAAGTTTTAGAACCACTGGTTTGGTCAGAGAAGACCATCCTCCAGGGTGCTCATGTCAACTCAGGCCAGAGAGCAGTGCTCAGGGTCCAGGCAAACCCGTCTGGGAGACAAGAGTCCAGTCTGACAGTAAGCAAGAGTCAGCAGTTGTGCATTCTGGTATTGAAATCTGTGCCTGGGGTGAATGGAGAGAGACCAGCTCTCCTGCTATAGCCCTTCTCTGCACTTCCCCTGCCCCTTCTGTCCCAAGCACACACGCTATGCATGGAACATTGGTCAA
>NW_011489342.1:1656675-1668202 GCF_000754665.1 Bison bison bison | reverse complement strand
CAAGGGTCAGCCAGCGTCACTGAAACACACCTGAACAAGGAAATCTGTCAGCCTGTTCCAGTGACTGTGAGTGTGAATTCACGGCAACACTTATATATATATATTTATGCTGATGGCTCAGCAGTAAAGAATCCGCCTACAATGCAGGAGATGTGGGTTCAATCCTGAATCAGAAAGATCCCCTGAAGGAGGAAATGGCAACCCACTCCAGTATTCTTGCCTGGAGAATCCCATGGACAGAGCAGCCTGGTGGGCTACAGTCCAAAGGGTCACAGAGTTGGACACGACTAAGCAATTGAGCAGGAGCGTGTACTAATATTTATATATTTACTACTTGTGGGCTTCCTTGGTAGCTCAGTTGGTAAAGAATCCACCTGCAATGCAGGAGACCCTGGTTCAATTCCTGGTTCAGAAAGATCTCCTGGAGAAGGGATTGGCTACCTCTCCAGCATTCTTGGGCTTCTGTGGTGGCTCAAATGGTACAGAATCTGCCTGCAATGCGGGAGACCTAGGTTCAATCCCTAGGTTGGGAAGATCCCCTGGAGGAGGGCAAGGCAACCTACTCCAGCATTCTTGCCTGGAGAATCCCCATGGACAAAGGAGCCTGGCGGGCTGCAGTCTATGGAGTCTCAAAGAGTTGGACACGACTGAGTGACTAAGCACAGCATAGCATATTACTTGTATATCCCCATGAAGACTCTTGAGAGTCCCTTGGACTGCAGGGAGATCCAACCAGTCCATTCTGAAGGAGATCAGCCCTGGGATTTCTTAGGAAGGAATGATGCTAAAGCTGAAACTCCAGTACTTTGGCCACCTCATGCGAAGAGTTGACTCATTGGAAAAGACTCTGATGCTGGGAGGGATTGGGGGCAGGAGGAGAAGGGGACGACAGAGGATGAGATGACTGGAAGCATCACTGACTTGATGGATGTGAGTCTGAGTGAACTCCGGGAGTTGGTGATGGACAGGGAGGCCTGGCGTGCTGTGATTCATGGGGTCGCAAAGAGTCGGACACGACTGAGCGACTGAACTGAACTGAACTGACTGAAAGTGAGTGCATTGGAATGAGGACACTGGTCTGTTAGAGATGAGATGCGTCTGTGGCATGTTGTAGCTGTGTAGCTGTAGGTGGGGGGCTCCCAGGAGGGCACCTGCGTCTGCTTAAATCCTTACTCCTCACTGATCCTGGGATACCCACCCCCCACCCCTAAAGAGAATATGGGATGGTAACGTATATAGTGGCCTTCAGAGTGGAAGCGGAGGGACAGTGATAGGCTGGGGAGGGGCACTGGAGCTCGGCGGGGGCTTTAGCGAGTAGAAAATACAGGGAAGATCATGGAGAGTTAAAGCAAGTTTCTGACTGGGTGGTTTCATCCGCACCATCCTTGGCAGGTTTTAAGGATGTTTATTGGGACTGTTGTTGAGGCGATATATTTAGTGGTTTTGTCCCTCATTCCAAACCCCTGCATGCGAACTAGATCTTGAGACAACACCAAGTCCGGCTTCATCATGACGCACGGAGAGGCCGAGGCCAGAGGTGGCCATCACTGGCCAAGTCACACTGAGGGCTGGAGTCAGCTCTGGGACAGGCCCCAGGTCTGCTGTCCCAGCTGGGGAGCGCTAGGAAACAAGGAGACAGGAGACAAGGAGAAAGGACTCCTGTGCGTGGGAACCGGAGTTGCCTCTCTGAAGCGTCCCCAGGCCCACGCAGGGCACAGGCACCACCCGCTGGGCTGGCCGCTTTGTTCTCTCCGTTCAGCCCAGGCAGCCCTGCCAGCCCCCGTGAGTCCTGCCAGCACCTCTTCTTTGTGGGGCTGCAGGCTGTCATCAGTCTGGAGGCCTTCCCTGCATTTAAGTGGGCTGGTCAGGTGTGGTCCTCCTTGGGGGTCCCCCGCCCCATACTCTGGAGGAGATGGAAGAGGGAGGCCAGCAGTGGCTTTGGCATGAGCAGGAGGAAAGCGACTTGGAGGAGACACAAGCAGCCTGCTCATTGCTATTCTGACCCAGCCGCTGAGGCCTGTCCAGGGTGCAGAGTGCATATCCCAGCCCCCACCTCCACTCTCACCAGGCCAGCGGCCTGAGGGGTTGGGGGCGGGGAACCTCTGCAAGGCTGGGCCCAGGCTCGCCATCCTTGAAGCAAGATCAGCTTCTTGTCTGCACCTCCCAGCAGCTCTGAGAATGAACAGATGGGGGTCTGCAGGGACCCTCCTTCTGAGGAACTCACTTCCCAGATCTGACAAAGGGTTCAGTTTCTGTCCAAACCTGTTTTCCTTTGGTCCCGTAGTTCTCAGACGTAAGCCTGCATCAGAACTTGCTGGAAGGCTTGTTAAAACCCGGATTGCTGGGCCCAGCTCCAGTTTCTGACCCAGTGGATCTGATGGGGCCGGAGTGTCCGTACCTCTGGCAAGGTCCCAGTGGCACTCCTGCTTGGGGGTCTACACTTTGAGGACCACTGACTCCCACAGAGAAGGGCTGCGTCTTTAGTCCTCTCTCCACTCCCCTAGCACCGAATTCACAGCTGGTCTGCATTTTATGGATCAGCAACATTGGCTGTAAAGTAAATTTCAGTATGTTGAATCATTTTTTGCCCTTGAATCATGTGCCGAGATGAGGAACTTGTTCTAACAATACCCGGGCACCCTCGGGCAGCTTCTCAGAAGAGGGGACCGTGCTTTTGTGTGAGTCCCCCGGTCTCACGAGTGTTGAACGCTGTGTGGAACTGGACGGAATCATCGCCATGACAACCCGAGATTAGCTCCTTATTTTGTTCCAGTCGGGGCTAATGGCTCTTGCTTTCTGCCCAAGTGGTCTTTCCCCCTCCTGCCGTCACAAGGCACTGCGTCTCCTTGGCTGCTGTGCGTCTCAGCGTCTCAGTGGGAGCAGCCCCAGGGAGTGTGCCCACCATCACCTCCCACCCCAGCAGAAATTCCCCTGGGCCTGAATTCCTCTCACTGAGTCCCCATCGAGACTTTTAGTGGGATAGACTGAGCCAGGAAGGCGTAGGCAGGTTTCATGGAGAATTGGGAGGCTTGGGGTGTCAGAGTGGAGAGTTCCCCCAGGGAAGAGCACTGTTCTGACTTCCTCTGCATAGGGAAGAATAGGACTGGAACGCTCTTGACCCTGAAACCACGTCTGATGCACTTTACCAGCTCCTCCTTGAAGCAGAGTTCGCTGCAGCTGCGTCATCAGTATTTTCCAGTTTTCCTTGTGTTTCTGGCCAGCCCTCCAAGTCTTCTTTGCCAACTTTTCTTCTGAGTGGTGACCTTCCTTTTGTTGGGGCCAGGCCCTAGTCTCTTCTCTTTTTTTTTTTTTTTTTCCTCTTGAATCTACACCCTCTCATTGGACATATTATCTGGGCCCATGGCCCTACATAACTTCCTTGTGCTGACCGCTTCTTGTTCTCTTCCTTCAGTGGCAACTTCCCTTCTGAACACTAGAATTTTATCTAACTGCCTATTTGAAATCTAGTTCTGCTTGGCTCTTTGCATTATCTCAAGCTAAACACACCCCAGATGACACTCTTGAGTTCCAGCTTGCTGATTCCCTCCACCACCTGCTTCTCATCCAGCCCTCCCCACCATGGCCGGTGGCTTAGTCAGCTAGCCATCCAGGCACTCAAACCCAGGTGCCAACCTCGGTGCCTCTTTCCCCTTCGCTGCATAAGTCAGGGTAGCCTAGACCATGGTGCAGTAGCAAATGAACCTTAACATCTCAGAGACTTAATACTGTAACATTTATTGCTTGCACATCACAGGCCAGTGTGGTGGGAAGAGTGGGGAGGTGAGTTTGACTCCACTTAGTCCTTCAGAGATCCATCTCGGGACACTGCCACCCTGGATTTGTGGCCTCCAGGGATGCTGCAGGGAGGGGAGAGAGAGAAAGGCTGCGGAGTCTGCAAGGGGTGTTTTTGAGACCCATTTGTTATCCCCCGCCCCACTCACCATGAGTGAGCACTCAGTCCCATGAGATGGATGAGCGTGCATGGTCCCTGGCACACTCACCAGTTGTGTCCAGCCAGTCTGTCACCAAGTCCTGCCTCCAGACCCTCCTACACAGCACTCCATTCTATCTCGGCTGCCATGGCTCTTCATCAAGCCCCACCACCCTCCTCCCAACTGCTGCCACATCCTGGTAGACGTGTCTTCATGTTTGCTTTCCTGCTCTTGAAATGTATTACCTTCCCACACAGCCAAATCAGTCCACGTGCCTCCTTGTCTTAAAACCCCTCTAGGGGAGGCAGAATAATGTCCCCACCAAAGATGCCTACAGCCTCATCCCCCAAAGCCTGTAGACTGTGTTGCCTTAAAAGACAGAAGGGACTTGGCAGGTATAGTTATATTAAGATGGGTGAGTAGCCTGGATTATTCAGTATATTCACAAGCATCCTTATAAGTGACAGGAGGCAGCAGGAGGGTCAGAGGAGAGACATTTGAAGATGCTATGCTACTGGCTTGGAAGATGGAGGAAGGGCATCTTTGCATCATCCTACCACAGGGCAAGGGATGTGGGTGGGCGCCTGAATGTGGAAAAGATAAGAAAACAGATTCTTCACTAGAGCCTCCAGAAGAAATGCTGACACCTTGACTTTGGCCCCTTTCTGACTTCTGACCTCCAGAACCGTGAGATAAGAAATCAGGTCATTGTAAGCCACTTAGTTCCCTGTGTTACAGCAGCAATGGGAAAGTAATACACCATCCAGGGTCTTCTTCAGCATTTGGCATTAAATCCAGATGTATTCCCGTGGTCACAGACTATAAGCCCTGGGCGAGCCAAGACCAGGGGTGCTCATTCATCCCACTTTTGCTTTTCAGTATCTGACTTTTAACAGACACTTAATATTTCTTGAATATGTGAGTGAAGAACAGGGAGGGAAAGAGAAAATGAGAAGATGAAAAAAAGACAAAAGGAGGAGAGGGAGGAGGAGAAAAGGCCTCTTGAAATCTTCTAGCCCCAACAGCACTAAGCTTTGTTGGGGCTGGAGTCTGGAACAGATGGGGAGAAAGAAGCTGGACGTATTGCGTGGGTGTGGAAGGAAGATGAGTCGTTGTCCTTAGTTAAAAAAAAAAAATCCAAGGTGCTCTCAGGAGCCCAGACCCAGTTCTCATCTCCCTGGAAAGTGTTCTTGGGAGCACTCGGCTCTAAGGCTCCTGAGGCCAGAGCCTACCCATCGAGAATGGGAGAGAAGACAGACCCCACCTCCCTTCTCATCCGGGTCCAGCTGAGAGGTGATAACTGTAGGAAAAATGTCCGCGAGGCATCCTGGGAAGCCCTGAGGAGACTTGCATCTCCTTTGACCCCAGTGATGCCAGCCAGAGGGGTGGGTGGAGGGCTGAGAGCTCCCTATGGGATCAGGGACATTGTCCCATAAAGCAAAACTGTGTATCTATTCACAACATTTCTGACACCAAATGTGTGCGTTTTCCATACCAAGCAATTCTCCAGTTTTCTATGGACACCCACTGGATGTCCCTACAATTTAATTCAAATCTGACCCCAATTACCTAGAGTTAGCACAGACCCTACAGGTGAAGGGTCAGTTTCAGGAGACTGCTCCCCCATTTCAGATGCCAGTTGCACATCGTGGGTCCTCAGGTAACCCACACTTCAGTCTGACTTGGCTACCGATCAGGGGTTCCCATGGCCTCCTTCTCACACATTTACCAGTTTACTATAAAGGATTTTATAAATGAACAGCCAGATGAAGAGGTCCATAGGTTGAGGTCCAATAGAACCCCAGGTGTCGGAGCTTCTGTCTTTGTGGAATGTGCCACTTTCTGGCATGTGGATATGGTCACCAACCCAGAAACTCTCCAGATCCCACTGTTTAGGGGTTTATGGATGTTCCACTATGTAGGCACGATAGGTTAAATCATTGGCCTTTGATGATTAACTCGATTTCTGGCCCCAAGGTGAGAGGTGGGGCTGAAAGTTCCAGTTCCTTAATCCCACAGTTGGTTGCCCTGTGGACCAGTCCCTATCCTCCAAGAGCCATGTCATGAGCATACACTCAAGTATGGCTGAAAGGGGCTTATGAATAACGAAAGCTGCTCTTCTGACCCCATCACTCAGGTTGTTCCCAGGATTTTAGGAGCTCTACGCCCTAGTGCCGGAGAATTGACGCTTTCGAACTGCGGTTCTGGAGAAGACTCTTGAGAGTCCCTTGGATGGCAAGGAGATCAAACCAGTCAATGCTAAAGGAAATCAACCCTGAATATTCATTGGAAGGACTAATGCTAAAGCTGAATCTCCAATACTTTGCCACTTGATGCAAATAACTGACTCATTGGAAAAGACCCTGATGCTGGGAAAGATTAAAGGCGAAAAGAGAAAGGGCCAGCAGAGGATAAGATGATAGATAGTATCACTGACTCAATGGACATGAGTTTGAGCAAACTCCGGGAGATCGTGAAGGACAAAGGAGGCTGGTGTGCTATAGTCCATGGTGTCACAAAGAGTCAGACACAACTTAGTGACTGAACAGCACCAAACAGTCAGGAATCTGGGATGAAGACCAGATGTGTAATTCTTATTATATCACAATATCATAGTCTCACAATATCAAAGTCATTATGAGTTATTATATCACGATATCAAATTTATTTTATCACAATATCATAGTCTCCTAAACCCAGACACTAGACTTGGGCCCTAAGGTTTGGGTTCTACTTTTAGGCTTCCTACCTGCTCTGGTGCTATAGGAATTATCCCACTAGGATCTTTAGTCTATGGAGGGGAGGCAGGCCAGGAACCAGGAGGGCTTGTAGAGTGTGGTGGGCCATGGGGCAGGTGAGGGGACCTTGGCAGATGCCCTGTTGAGGATGTCTGTCCTGGCAGTGGGGCCAGGGAAAGCAGCCCCAGCCTACTGGCCATCCTTCCAGATTCCAGCAGGTCCTGAGTGACTCTCTTCCAGATCTGAGCTCTGATCACTCAAGGAGCTGGGAGACCACTCAGAGTCACCCAGCCCTTGATGTGCTCAATGGGAAACTGAGTCAGGCTGGAGGGTGTGGAGACTTGCCAGAATCATGCTGTGAGCCCTTGGCAAAACTCGAGCCACTGACGTCCTGCCGATGTGGAGGGGGCACCCTGTCCTTTCCCTCCCACTGCCCTCAAATGCGAACTTCTCAAATTTGTTTTCTCCACCACTGTAGCCCTGGGCCTGATGGGCCCTGGCACATGCTAGCTGCTCAGTAAACAGTTGTTGGGAGGATGGATCCCTCAATGCCTCCGTGTCTCTGACCTTCAACCTGGGAACCCTGCCCCATTGTGCCACCTACGCCTGAGCCCCTCGGCCCTTGTGACTATGTTCCCTCACTCATCTAACAAGTTCTGGGCCCCGGGAACGTCAGCTGGCAGAAGCAGCTGGCTGTGCCAGGGCCTAATGTTCCACATTAAGGAACATCTGTTGGTGAGGGCTCCCAGGGCGTGGGCCAGACACAGCCACACTCTATGGCCGTTCTGTGGTCAGCACGGGCCACGTCGGCCAAAGATGTACTGTTAGGTCTCTTTCAAGGACATGTTGTCATGACTAGCCATGTGTAGGGGGGAGTCCTGCTGTAATGGGCGGACAAGAGTCATCAGTAACAGGCTTGGTACCCATCTCCCTTCATGTGGCCCCCAGAATCCTCATCATCTTGGTTTGTCATCCTCAGAGCTTTCTGTGATGCTTCTACCTCCCAAATGCAGTCATTCTGGAAGCAGGATACTATGGGTTAATGTGACTGCATGTGAATTCTAAAGTTGTTGTTGTTCAGTCTCTAAGTCGTGTCCGACTCTTTGTGACCCCGTGGACTGCAGCACAACAAGCTCCTCTGTCCTCCACTGTCTCCCGGGGTTTGCTCAGACTCATGTCCATTGAGTCAGTGATGCTATCTAACCATTCTAAAGTAGCCAGGTCTGAATTCTAAGAGATAGGGTTTTTTGCACATGGTAACTTCGGACGCTTTCTGATCTAAACATGACCTGAAACCGTGGGCCCCAACAGAGTGGCTGTGAGCTCAGGAGGCCCACCCCAGGCCCCCACCCCTGCCCAATGCCTGCCGGGCTTCCTCTGTGTCTGCCCAGGGGCCCTCTACTGGCCTTTCTCACCTGCTTGGGCTCTATTTCATCTCTCTGCCTAGGTCTGTCTCAGGGGAATGATTCCCAGGGATACCTCAGTGAAATAATGAGATTAGTGGTAATAACAATGGTGACCAGGCACTGAGTGAGTCTGCCTTTCTTCCAACAACTTTTCATGTATGAACTCATTGATCCTTCCCACAGCCCTGGGGGTGGGACAGGCACAGGCTGTCTTGCACCTGGCAGAGGAGCCCTCCAAAGTCCTGATTTAGAGCCTGCTCAGCCAGGTGAGGTCCCTTTCCTGGAAGTCTGCACTCTGCCATTGGACACGCCACATACTGCCTCCCGTCTCTGCCTTTGCATGATTGTATCACTCTATGCACTTTCTCTGCCCACCTGGAACACGTGGAGTTCCCTGCTCCTCTCATGTTGTGTCCTTTCCCTGGATGACCTCTCACCCCATGGCCTCGCCCGTGCCCCTTGTGCTGGAGTATAAAGCAAGGAGCTGTTAAGGAGCTGAGGTGATAGGGCCACTGATTGGTGCTCACTGATAGTGGTGGCCGTGTGACTCGGTCACATCTTTCTTTGGAAGAGCTCGCAGTCACAGGTGTGTGGGGATGAGTAAGGAGACCAATGGGGAAGCTGTAACCAGGGTCCTAAGGAAAAGTGGTCTGTCCTTGACCTGGTGGAGGTGCATGGATTCCACAAATATTTGACTGTCAGACCAGCAGGACTTGGGTCTACAGAGCATGAAGAAGGTGACAAAATGAGAATGATTCCAGGATTCCAACTGGGGCTGAGACAGGAAATCAGGTTTTGTAGGAAATGCTCAGATGAGTCTTGGACAGGCTGGGTGTAGGTTGTCTTGGGCCTTTCAAGGTGGGGATATCCAGCAGGCACCTGGCTGTGAGAGGCAGCCCTCAGGTTGTACAGGAGACAGGCTTGGGACCTGTGTGTATAATTCTGTCAGGAAGCCCTTGAGCCTGGTTCAGTTCAGTTCAGTTTACTGATTGAGGCGTATCTGACTCTGCAACCCCATGGACTGCAGCATGCCAGCCTTCTCTGTCCATCACCAATTCCTGGAGCTTGCTCAAACTCACGTCCATCGAGCCGGTGATGCCATCCAACCATCTCATCCTTTGTTGTCCCCTTCTCCTGCCTTCAATCTTTCCCAGCATCACGGTCTTTTCTAATGAGTCAGTTCTTAGCATCAGGTGGCCAAACTATTGGAGCTTCAGCTTCAGCATCAGTTCTTCCAATGAATATTCAGGACTGATTTCCTTTAGGATGAACTGGTTGCATCTCCTTGCAGTCCAAGGGACTCTCAAGAGTCTTTTCCAACACCACAGTTCAGAAGCATCAATTCTTTGGCACTCAGCTTTATTTATGGTCTCTCACAGCCATATATGACTACTGGAAAAAACATAGCTTTGACTATATAGACCCTTGTCGGTAATGTCTCTGCTTTTTAATATGCTGTCTAGGTTTGTCATAGCTTTTCTTCCAAGAAGCAAATGTCTTTTAATTTTACTTGCTCCTTGGAAGAAAAGTTTTGAGTCTGTTGATCTCGTCTAAGATGAGTGGAGCAAAGGGCCGAGGGCAGGGCAGATGCTAGCCCCTGCTTTCAGTCAGGTGGGTCCCAGTGATGAGGGCCAGGAAGGTCAAGAGGCCTCTCAGTGGAGAGGAGGGATGACATCAGATGAGGGGTGAAGCATGAAGGAGAGGTGAGGATGGAGTGACAAGGAGTGCAGAGAACAACACCAGGAGGCTGGTAGGGGCTGGGAGGAGAGTGGGTACAGGGGTTGGAGGATCTACTGAGCGCCCCAAATCTGAAAATCTGGTCTTCAAACTTGACCTCTTCCTCCTCCTGGCAGCTCACGTGCTGTGAGTCACTGTCTTAATGATTCCTAAATAGTTCTCAGTTTGTCCTTACTCCTCTCCATCCCTCGGTGCTCACCTGATCTGGGCGTGTGTCCCCACCATGGTGGCCTCTGAGGTGATCCCTGCCTCCTATCCCTTTGTGCTCCGAGTCCTGTCATAGTCCTGGGGTTGGCTGTGTAGGTCTCTGCCTGGCTGACTCTGCCCTCCTCCCCACCCCCATCTGACCAGTTTGTGCTCCTCCTTCAGGTTCCTCCTTCATTTTCACTCCATCTCTCCACTCCAGGCCTGTCCCGAAAGGCAGTGAGTGGGTGGCCGGGGCACGGGGTAGTGGTGGCAATGGAGCATCCTCAGGCCAGCTAGTTCCTGCCTCTCCCTCCATCCAGGAGGTAGATCTGAAGCTGGACCGCACAGTGACGTGGAGCCTGGGGATGTGGAAGAGCTCGTGCAGGGTGCTGTGTGTGTGTGCTGCGTGTGTGCTCCATGTGTGCGCTGTATGTATCTGTGCTCTGTATGTGCTCTGTGTGTGTGTGTATGTACGCACTCTGTGTATGTATGCTCTATGTGTGCTCTGTGTGTGCTCTGTGTGCTCTGTGTGTGCTGTGTGTGTACACGCTCTATGTGTGTATGCTCTGTGTGTGTGTTCTGTGTGTGCTCTGTGTGTGTGTGTGCTGTGTGTATGTGCTCTGTGTGTGTATGCTCTGTGTGCTCTGTGTGTGTGTTGCATGTGTGCTCTGTGTGTGTGTGCTGTGTGTGTATGCACTCTGTGTGTGTGTGCTCTGTGTATGCTGTGTGTACTCTGTGTGTGTGTTGTGTGTGTCTGTGCTCTATGTGTGTATGCTGTGTGTGTGTGCTCTGTATGTGTTCTCTGTGTGTGTGTGCTGTGTGTGTACGTGCTCTGTGTGTGTATGCTCTGTGTGTGCTCTGTGTGCTCTGTGTGTGTGTTGTGTGTGTGTGTGCTGTGTGTATGCACTCTGTGTGCGTGCTCTGTGTGTGCTGCATGTGCTCTGTGTGTGTGTGCTGTGTGTGTATGCACTCTGTGTGTATGCTCTGTGTGTGCATGCTCTGTGTGTGCTGTGTGTGCTCTGTGAGTGTGTGTGCTCTGTGTGTGTGGTGTGTGTGTGCTCTGTGTGTGTTGTGTGTGTGTGCTCTGTGTGTGTGTGTGCTCTGTGTGTGTATGCACTCTGTGTGTACGCACTCTGTGTGTGTGCTCTGTGGGTGTGTGCTGTGTGTGCGTGCTCTGTGTGTGTGTGTGTGTGCTGTGTGTGCTCTGTGTGTGTGCTCTGTGTGTGTTGTGTGTGTGTGCTCTGTGTGTGTGTGTGTGTGTGTGTGTGTATGCACTCTGTGTGTATGCTCTGTGTGTGCTCTGTGGTTCTGTGTGTGTGTTGTGTGTGTGTGTGTGTTGTGTGTATGCACTCTGTGTGCGTGCTCTGTGTGTGCTGCATGTGCTCTGTGTGTTTGTGTGTGTGTATGCACTCTGTGTGTATGCTCTGTGTGTGCTCTGTGTGCTCTGTGTGTGTGTTGTGTGTGTGTGTGTGTTTGTTATGCACTCTGTGTGCGTGCTCTGTGTGTGCTGCATGTGCTCTGTGTGTTT
>NW_011489342.1:1638745-1656575 GCF_000754665.1 Bison bison bison | reverse complement strand
GTGTGTCTGTGTTTGTATGCTGTGTGTGTGCTGTGTATGTGTCTGTGCTCTATGTATGTGTGCTGTATGTGTGCTCTGTATGTGCTCTGTGTGTGTGTGTGTATGTACGCACTCTGTGTATGTATGCTCTATGTGTGCTCTGTGTGCTCTGTGTGTGCTGTGTGTGTACACGCTCTATGTGTGTATGCTCTGTGTGTGTGTTCTGTGTGTGCTCTGTGTGTGTGTGTGCTGTGTGTATGTGCTCTGTGTGTGTGTGCTCTGTGTGTGTGTGTGCTCTGTGTGTACGCACTCTGTGTGTGTGCTCTGTGGGTGTGTGCTGTGTGTGCGTGCTCTGTGTGTGTGTGCTCTGTGAGTGTGTGTGCTCTGTGTGTGTATGCACTCTGTGTGTACGCACTCTGTGTGTGTGCTCTGTGGGTGTGTGCTGTGTGTGCGTGCTCTGTGTGTGTGTGCTCTGTGAGTGTGTGTGCTCTGTGTGTGTGCTCTGTGTGTGTTGTGTGTGTGTGCTGTGTGTGTGTGGTGTGTGTGCTCTGTGTGTGTGTTGTGTGTATGCACTCTGTGTGTGCTGTGTGTGCTCTGTGTGTGTGTGTGCTCTGTGAGTGTGTGTGCTCTGTGTGTTGTGTGTGTGTGCTCTGTGTGTGTGTGTGCTGTGTGTGTACGCACTGTGTGTATGCTCTGTGTGTGTGCTCTGTGAGTGTGCTCTGTGTGTGTGTGCTCTGTGTATGTGTTGTGTGTGTGCTCTGTGTGTGTGTGTTGTGTGTGTGTATGCACTCTGTGTGTATGCTCTGTGTGTGCTCTGTGTGCTCTGTGTGTGTGTTGTGTGTGTGTGTGTGCTGTGTGTATGCACTCTGTGTGCGTGCTCTGTGTGTGCTGCATGTGCTCTGTGTGTTTGTGTTGTGTGTATGCACCGTGTGTGTGTGCTGTGTGTGCTCTGTGTGTGTGCTCTGTCAGTGTGTGTGCTCTGTGAGTGTGTGTGCTCTGTGTGTGTGTGTGGGGAGGGACTGCTGGACTGCTGGACACCATGGTTTTCATCCCCACAGGGTGCCCTGGGATGTGGGACAACATCACGTGTTGGAAGCCCGCCCACGTGGGTGAGATGGTCCTGGTCAGTTGCCCTGAACTCTTCCGAATCTTCAACCCAGACCAAGGTGGGTTTCCCCCAGGGCCTCTTTAGGCTACACTCGGTCCAGCCTGTTCCCCCAAGTCGGACCCCAGGCATTCCTGGGAGACAAGCACCAAAGACCGGGGTAACCTGCAGGGAGGTGGTTCCCATTTCAGAGCTCTGTGCTGGTGAGATGAAATCAGGGACCCCTGTGCACAGAGGGACACAGAAGCACCCCTCACACATGGCAAGGCCCCGTAGAGGTACGTCAGAGGGGCAAGGCTAGGCTCTCGGATGTGGGCTCCATTGCGTAACCCAGCTGGGGACCTTGAGCAGGGCAGTCACCCCTCTGTCCCCCCATTTCCTAGTCTATCAGATGGGAATGTGGAATGGCGACTGGGAGAATTTAAGTGGAAGATGCTGGTGGAAGTCCCTTAGCAGGACTGGGTGCAGCTTGATGGTCAGCCGTAAGTGTGAGCTGATGTTATGACCACCATCACTCATACAGGGAGGCCCAGATGACTGTTCTCCATGGGGAGGGGCCTGAGGGGAAAGGGTTCCGAGGGATCTCTCCTTTGGATGAGAGTCTGGGGGGCTCTCCAGGCCTATTTCTGCCTTGGCAGAGACTCATGAACCCCAAAAGAAGGTTGGTGTCTGCTTTTAGTGCACATTGACACTGGGAGGGGCCTGGAGCCAGACTGGCCCTCTGCCCCAACTCTGTGGGTGTCCCAGAGTTAGGCTGGGTAGAGGGAGATGGAGGGACTGGGCTCCAGCAGGTGATGTACTGAGAACCATGCATGGACCACCTAGTCCTGGGTTGGGGCCTTGGTTTGAGGAAGGAGGGTAGGGACTTCTACAGGGACTAGAGGCTCTGAGACACTTGTGTAGCCCTGCATGAGTCCCTTGAGACCTGGTCCTCAGCTTCCTCCCTCACGTGCCTAAGGCCTCGGCCAGTGTCCCTCTAGAAGTAGAGAGTCTCCAGGCTGTGCTTCACTCCACTGTCCTCTAGTCCACGTCAGAGGCAGGGGCAAATTTTTTTCACACCTGAAAGTCCAGCAACCTTGTTTCTGCCTGCAGGGGAGTCTGCTTGGAGGAGGTGGTACGGGGATAGAGGCAGTGTCCTGGGGATGCCCGGCCCCGTCCCTGGCTCCCCGCCCTGGACTAGAGAAGGCAGGGTCTCGCTGGGCTGCCCCCATCTCGCCTCCCCGACTTTCCGTTTGGGCCCGTTAGCCATACCTCCCACCTCCAGAATATCAGTCCAGGCCAGTCCAGCAGTTAAACTCTCCCATCCTGATAGTGGCATGAGGACTGGATCCAACCCAGAGCAGAACGGGAAGTGCTGAAAGGAGAGGCACAGTGTGAATGGTGGTTCATCAAGCGGGGTGACAGCCCAGTGATTCAGCTCCAATTTCTAATTCATTCCTATAGAAACCAATTAATCACTTCCTCCATTCACGTACGCCTTTCATTCAGTCATTTATTTAAAGTTGACAGAACATCTACTCTGGGTCAGGTACCGTGGCAGGACTACTTTTCCACCACGCACAGAAAAGGTAAAATGAATCAGCCGTTAAATAAAATTTTCTTAAGATATGCTTTCTTTCAGATTCTATGCCTCCCTCTGGCAATTGCACAATGAATGTGTTATTTACACCTGCCTCTTAATGGTTCATTAAGGCAGGGCCTTTTAGCATCTCCATTCACAAAATTAGACTTGACTTAAATACTTAGAAAGCTGAGAACCGCAGTTTTCCTTTTATTTCCTGGTTCCCAGGGCCAAATCTCATGCTCATAGTAATAGTTGCTGCTTTGCAGCTGTTGGAGATGCAGGAACGCGATCTCGCTCCTCCTTTGGAATGCCTCACTTTCTCAGTAATTGTGCCCTGTTCTTGCAGGAAAGGTAGAAGTCTCTAGTTGAACAGTAGAATCCCAGCTTGTAGTTCTCAGGCCTCTGGAGCCCCAGCACAACCTCTCTTCAGAGTCTGGGAGTGGGAAGGAGGAGGGCACCATCAGCAGGGCTCAGAGAGCAGATTGACTTTAGCCAGCCTCGCTCACCTCTGTGTTTTCTCTCTTGCTCTGTTTCAGTCTGGGAGACGGAAACCATCGGTAAGAGGAACCTTGGAGAGGACAGACTGCTGATCATCTGTCCATCTGTCCATCCAGCAGGAGCCCAGCTCTGACTGTTAGGAGTGGGTGGGGATGGAATGAGAGGTTCATCAGGGGCTGGGCTCATCCTTGCTTTCCCTTCCCTCCACCCTTGGCCATCTGGAGACTGGGGAGACACAGGGAGATGAAAAATTGCAGCCCTTGGTCTCAGGGTGGTCACGGGCTTGTTTGGGAAGATGGGACTTGCCTATAGAGGGGCAGCAAGCAAGGACACCTGTGTGCTTTGGCATGAGCTTCTGTACACACAGGCCTGACTGTGTGTGTGAGCCCATGCCGATACTGACATCCCCAGGGCCATGGAGTTGGAATGTATGGCAGGCTCTGGAGCAGAAGAGACCTACCAAGGTGACGTGCAGGCAAACTAATGATGCTGTCAGGGAAGGCTTCCTGGAGGAGGTGACATGTCAGTTGGACCTTGAAAACACAATTTTGAAAAGTAGAGGGAAATGGGGGTTCATTGCTAGCAGAGGATTCAGCCTAAAAAAAGGTGGAGGTGGAAATAAATAATTGGGAGAGAAAGAGAAAAATACGTCTGAGGAGGAAATCTTTGGAGTTCTGGGGGTCCTTTGGTGGGAGCAGTTTGTGGGCTGAGATGGAGGGTTGAACACCAAACAGAAAACCCAAGAGCAGGACCCATATTGCTATTCTGTGTCCTTTTTCCTGAAAAGAGCCGGTTAATGAGCTTGTTTACAAAACAGAAATAGACTCAGAGATAGAAAACAAACTTAAGATTGTCAAAGAGGATAGCAGAAGTGGAGGTAGAGGCAAATTAGGAGTTTTCCACGAGCATATACGCACTATTTTATACAAGTTAGACAAACAACAAGGAAAGACGAAAAAGAGAAAAGGCCAGCCACCCTCTTCCAGTCCTCTCTCACTTCAGAGGCCTTCCCCTTCTCCTGACAATGTCTCATTTCCATACCCTGTTGTCCAGTGGGGAGAACTGAGCCACCATTAGCATCACAGAAATACAAAGCAAATGGGATGGCCCTGGAAGGTGCAGTGTGTATGTGGCTGCTGTGTGCGATGCTGCCTCTTGGCTGAGACCCCACCTCCTCCCAGCTCCCCTTCTCTAGACCAGGGGCAGCCTTGGCCTTCCAGGGAGCAGAGTAAGCAGTGGATAGCCCTGGCAAGCTGATGGTCAGGTGTCCTGACTCACGTCCACGTCTGTTTTGCAGGAGAGTTCGGTTTTGCAGACAGTAAATCCTTGGATCTCTCAGGTAAGGGATGAGCTAAAATTGACCATGGGCGGGCTAGAGGGAGAACATCTAACGTATGAGGTCACAGGGAGCTAACCTGTGAGCTTGGGAACCTCCTTCCAGGCTGGGCTATGCCCCTCTGTGGCTCTGTGATCTTTGGTAGCTCACTTTCCTTCTCTGATTAAGTTGTGGGTTTTCTCCATGGAAATTTTCATGCAAGTGCTCAGACAGAACACTGTGCATATAATTTCAGGAAAGGACAGATCTCAGTAAAAGAACTCCTGGATTAAATGGCCTGTGATAGCTTGGAGCTCCCACAAGTAGAACAGTGGTTCTCATACTTTGTGATCACAGTCACGGGCGTGCTAAGTCACTTCAATTGTGTCTGACTCTTTGTGACCCCGTGGACTATAGCCCACCAGGCTCACAGAAGTCCATGGGATTCTCCAGGCAGAAATATTGGAGTGGGTTGCCATTCCCTTCTCCAGCACAGTCACCTAGTGGGCTTGTTAAAACAGATTCCTGAACCTCACCCCAAGAGTCTCTGATAGAGCAGTCTGGGTGGGGCCTGAGAGTGTGCATTTTGGCCAGTCTCTCTGGTGATGCTAATGGGCCCGTCTAGGGAGGGCACCCACTTCGAGAACCTCTGGCCTACGATTCTGTGCTTCTATGAAGTTGCTGGAGCAAAACAGCCTAGTGAAGTAGGCGCAGGCACTGCAGGGTGTGGGCAGTCTGGAGAGTACTCCATCTTCCGGAGATTTCTATCAGAACAATAGACCAGCAGATTCATGGAATAGTTCTAAACAAAAAGGTTTATACTTTTCTGAGCCCACACTATGTTTTGAAAAGGGTAAGAAGGAAAATAAAAGAAAGGAAATGGCTTGTATCTCCAGGATACTTTTTAAAAAAAAAATGTTTTTCAGTGCAGCTTCCCTTTCCTCTTCCCACCACCCTGATGTGGGCAGAGCAGAGAGGAGACCCAGGGAAGGGAAGGGCTTGGCCACTGCCATGGTCCCCTAGGACGTGCAGACTTTCTGAAAGAAATGTTCAGAGGGACTTGGAAGGAGGGTGCCAATAGCAGCCTGAAACAGATTTGCTGGAAGAAAAAACCATTTGGCATCAAACTGTGGGACAGAAGTGACCTCGTCTCTCCTGGGCCTGCCAGACGTCCTCCTTGTCCTGGGTCACATACAACTCAGAATCTGAGCTGCAATAAGAGACCAGTCTCCCTGCTCTGGGCAGAGGTCTCTTTATGGCAGGATCACCCACCCTCTGCTGCTCCCCAAAGCCCCAGGAAGTGCATTTCTGACTCTTGGTTGAAAAGAACTGGCCTTGGATCTTCCAACTCAATCAGCAGGACACGAGGTTGGAAAAGTGTTGGCGTCTCCTGTGTTGGCTGCTGCCCTTGTCCCTGTCCGAGCGCCCCAGAGATGGCCTTCTGAGCAGGGCTTCTTCCAGCAGCATGGACGCTGGGGCCCCTTTTATGCAGATGTCTTTTGTTTATGATTTCCTGGCCCCTGAATCCTGTGAAAGGAAGAGCCCCCCCAGGTGTTCTAATACACCAGGTAAACTCCCAGGAAGCCAGTCGGGGAAGGGGGGTCAGCCTAGGGCCACACTTAGGGGCTGGGCTGGAGGCAGAGGGGGCTGCTGCCTTTTCCCCTCCCCTAGACATCGTGGTTCACCGTTAGACAGTCAGGAGCAGAAAGGATAAAATGAACAATCGTTAAAGGCTAAAAGGCCCCAGGCGGGGTGAAAACCAGACTGGACTCCACTCTGCAGACAACAAATGACTCCTGCCTCCTCTGGTGTCCTACAAAATGGCCTTTAAAGTCAAGCTAAAGAAAATTAAAGTACATTAGTGATAGGAAACAGACTTCTAAACTTGAAAGGGCAGAAGTCTTTTTTTTAACCTGAATATGTATCTTAATAAGATCTGATGCTAGGTTAATGGAGGTCTGGTCCTTGTTAATTAAGCAAGCCTCGTGCCCCCTGGACACCATGGAAGTTGCTGGAAGGCCCAGAACTCCCAGTGAAAGCCTCACCTGGAGCTTCTCCAGATATGACCAGAGCTCCTGCCACGCCACTGCCCAAGATGATTCCTGGGCCAGGAGCTCTGGGCCTGGAATCTGCATTTGTGATCCCAGATCATTCTTGCTGTGTTCCAGGGCCTTCAGGAGGGGCTCAGGCCTTTTCCTAGAGGGAAGGAGGCTGGATTCTTCCTGGCTCAGTCCTCTCACTCCTTGTTTAGAAGTCAGCTTTCATTGATCCCCCCTGCACCCCACGTTCTTAGTATACAGACTAAACAATTATTATTTTCACTTGGACACTGCCATGCTTCTCAGATGGACATGTGGATTTCCAGGAATTTCTACTTAAGGAGTAATTGGCCATTAAGAATTTTAGACCCCTCTTACATCACTTCTGTGCCTCACCGCGTTTTTGTTCTGCTGCAGACATGAGGGTGGTGAGCCGGAATTGCACGGAGGATGGATGGTCGGAGCCATTCCCTCATTATTTCGATGCCTGTGGGTTTGAGGAGTACGAATCTGAGACTGGGGACCAGGTGAGTATCTGCTGCCCTCCTGAAGGTGGAGGGAGGGGCCGAGGAGGCCTGTGGAAGCACGTGTCCCCCAGGGGCCCTGACTCCTGATGAACTGCAGAAATTCGAGTCCCCGGCAGCATTCTGAGTGCCTGCTGTGTAGCCAGATGCACGCAGGGCAGGACTTTCGCGCACTCATTCTAGGCTGAGAAACAACTGTCTTGCTGCCTGAGCTCCTCCAGCCCCCAGCACATGTCCACCACCTCCCTGGTGGCTTTTCCAGGACACCTGCCTTTCTGTGGTCCGGCCATTGTAGGGTTAATGCAGGCCCAGCAGGGGGCCCCCTGGATCCTTCTCCAGGCTAAAGGCTGGCTCTCTTCTGGCTGGTCAGTGCTCCTGCACTCTACCAGCATTTAGCTTCTGGCAATGCAGATGGGCAGGAGGAGGTGGCTCAGTGGGAATGGGCTTGGGGAGCTTGGGGTGGTGGAGGAACTGATGGGGGAGGGGAGGAAATGTGATCAACTAGAAAAGAGGGGAAGGAGGAGCTGGGTAGCACGCCCAGAGGTGGGCAGGCCTGGCCTGGGAGACTTGGTGCCATCCCAAGGGGGCCGGAGGCAGGCCCCACACTGAGCCCTGCATGTCCTGTGCTCTGCTCCAGGATTACTACTACCTGTCAGTGAAGGCCCTGTACACAGTTGGCTACAGCACGTCCCTCGTCACCCTCACCACTGCCATGGTCATCCTGTGTCGTTTCCGGTGAGATTCCTGACAGCCTTCGAGTGATTGCAGCCCACCGCCGTACAGAGCCCTGGCTCTGTGCCTCCCACCCCCGACTCCTGCCCTGGATGTCAGCCCTGGAGGTCTCTTGAAAGAGACCTACAGTAAGAGATAGGACCCCAGAGAGCACAGCTAACTTGTCCAGGGCCACACACACCAAGGCAGACCACGGGCAGTAGACCTACACCCCTCGCATTATCTTCCTGGTCTAGTTGGAGAGAGGTCACAGCAGGGAGCAGTATGGTCCCCAGTAGTGGGGCCAGGTGGTGGGAGCCTGGGACTGAGTGAGGGTTTAGAGAGCTGGGAAGAAGGGATGGTCTAGGTGGACGACCCCCTTGAGACAAAGCTGTGGAGTCAGCCCAAAGCGGACCCCAGGGTGGAGGGTGGAAGGCTGTGGGGCTCCTTACTTCAAGGCATCTGTCTTCCCCTGCCGTGGGTGTAGGAAGCTGCACTGTACCCGCAACTTCATCCACATGAACCTCTTCGTGTCGTTTATGCTGAGGGCCATCTCCGTCTTCATCAAAGACTGGATCCTCTATGCTGAGCAGGACAGCAATCACTGCTTTGTCTCCACTGTGAGTGCGCTGAGCCCCGCCACAATTGGTCCTCCCTGCCACGCCCCGCTGTCCAGGTGTTTTCCTGCAGGTTGAGATGTTGGCCCCAGTGAGCACAGAAACCCAGGGATGACCATGAGGTTACTAGCAGCCGGTGAGACCCCCGGCTTGACGTCACTTCCTGTTCCTTGGCCTGTGGGTATACTTGGCAGAGCAGTTGAGGCAGGTCAGGTGGAGATGTCAAGTCCAAGGAGGGAACTTGGCTCAGAGAGAGGACTGGCCTGGTCATTGGTGCTTTAGCCCAAGATGGAGCCAAGGGGCTGACTGACTGGGGTTCCCTCCATACCACCTACCCAGTTCTGATAGCTTTGGAAGTAAGCAGAAAAGACAGGCTTTGATGGGGGCAGGATGAGAGAACAGCCCAGAGCACAATGCCTTGACCTGAGAGGGCACACTTGGAGGTGGTGTCTATGAGACTTCTGGGGGGACCAAGGGTATCCTATTTATCTGTGTGATATCTGAACCCTTTATTGTACCAAGGAGGCTCCTTCCTCTTTATTCTCTTTATTCTCCTCTTTGTTTTCCTCTTCTATGGGTGTTGGGGAAGGGGCAGAGAGTGGGGGAGAGTTAGCCTTGGGAGAAGAGAGGGTTCTGTGTGCACCCCCTGACCCTACCCATCCCCATCCTTTTCTTACACACGCAGAGCTGCCTCCATGGGCAACTTTGATTCAGACTCATAGGATGCTGCAGTTTTAGACTCTGAATCCAGGAATGTGGAGTCTTTCAGACCCAAGGGGTGTTTAAGCCGGACATGCCTAAGCTAAGGGCCCTCAGGATTCCCCCTGGTCCTGTTGGGCTGGACTTTCATTGTTGGGGGCTTGCACCTCCCTCCTCTTCCCCACTCACCCTGCAGGTGGAATGCAAGGCTGTGATGGTTTTCTTCCACTACTGTGTTGTATCCAACTACTTCTGGCTGTTCATCGAGGGCCTGTATCTCTTCACCCTGCTGGTGGAGACCTTCTTCCCCGAGAGGAGATATTTCTACTGGTACATCATCATTGGCTGGGGTAGGTCTCTGATTGTAGCCTGGACAGGTTCAGGCCCCATGAGCAGGATGTCCTTCATCCCGCCATCCGGGAGTATTAGTCAGAGGAGGGAGGCAGAGGGAGGTGCTGCCCTGCCTCACAGCTATGGCATACTGCTGGATCTTGGATACTGTCTTGCTCTTCTCCTTGTAGAAAGCCTACTGGCTGAGGGAGGGGATATGTGCAGGGAGGCAAGGTAGCCCAGGGTCTGAGGGAGACATGGACCCTTAGAAGGCCTGGGTATGAGGCACAGTTAGGGTCCCCAGGACACCAGGTCTGAGAGGGACATATGCCCCATGGATCAGACCCCATGTCTGAGGGGTCCATTGACCCCCAGAAGCCCCAGGTCTGAGGGGGATACTGGGCCTATTAGTCTTCCTATTATCATGGGGCTCCTTTTCTTTGTATCCAGGGACACCAACTGTGTGTGTGTCTGTGTGGGCTATGCTGAGGCTCTACTTCGATGACACAGGGTGAGTACATGCTCGAGAGCCAGGGCCCAAGCCCCAGGTAGGCTGTCAGTTAACGTCCTGAACTTCATGTTGACTGTCTCAGATAAACCATCCGATGCCGGGCCTGGCTACACCACCAGCCCTGGGCACTGCCTATGCCCTGAACCCACTGTGGGTGGACCCACCCTGCCAGGTCTCAACTGGGACCCAGTGAGGGAGTGCACACTGCCTCTGGGCTCAGCTCTGAGTGACTGCTCTCCTTTCAGGAAGGAGGGGAGGAACAATGAGGCTGAGACAGCATCCCCAAGAACCTGAGTTCTCAAGGGGGAAAGTGGCCTTGCCCAGGAGCCCAGCAGTGCCCTGACTCCTGGGCTCCAGTCGCTGCCTCGACAGTGGAGCAGAAGAGAGGCCCAAAGCACTGGGACCAGGATTGGGCTTGGGGGTACAGTCCGTCAGCTCTCCTTTCAGCCAGCCCTTCTTCAGAGCCACAGGGGAAGAAGTGGCACCCCGTTGTCTTGCAGGGCTCCCGGCTCCCAAGCATCATCTCTCTTTTTTCTGTCTTACAGCTGCTGGGATATGAATGACAACACGGCTCTGTGGTGGGTGATCAAAGGCCCTGTAGTTGGCTCCATAATGGTGAGTGTGCTTTGGACGAGAAGCAGGAGAGAGAGAGAGGTCTGGGCTGAAAGGTCCGGGAGAGGAGAAATAAAGTGGTCACCACACAAACCAACCTCCTTTTTCACTGCTGTGTTATGTTCTGCAACATGGATGTCCAAGTTATTTAGCTATTTCAGGAGTGTTGAACATTTGCCTTTATTCCCTTTTACCTCATTATGGAAGATGCTGCTATGAAGAGTTCTGTGCATAGTTTTGAGAATGTGTGAATATTTCTTTAGAATTAATCCCTAGAAGTAGAATTGCCAGGTCAAAAAGGGTATCCCATATCATTGTCTGCACTTGTAATTTAAATCATTTAAATTTTTGCACAGCTTTGTGGGAAATAATGTAGCTCATTGTTTTAATTTCTCCACATTGCTTGTGCAACAATTTTTTAACACATTTATTGGCAGTTTACTTTTTTTCTGGTTACTATCTGTTTATGTCTTTGCTTATTTTTTCTAGCCCAGTTATCTTTCTTACTGTTTGATAGATAGTAATGCTTCATTTGTTACATATATTATAAATATAATTCCAACATTGCATGGTTTTATACAGTCAGACCACCAGGCCTTTTCATCATGAATTCTGAGGCTTATTTCCTATTTCTGGAAGGCTTTCCCAACCTGAGAATATAAAAGTAATCTTAATTGTTTTATAACGATTTTATAAATTGGATTATTACACATATGATGGGCTTCCCTGGTGGCTCAGATGGTAAAGAATCTGCCTGCCAATGCTGGAGACCTGGGTTCGATTCCTAGGTTGGCAAGATCCCCTGGAGGAGGGCACAGCAACCCACTCCAGTATTCTTGCCTGGAGAAACCCATGGACAGAGGAGCCTGGCGGGCTACAGTCCATGAGGTCACAAAGAGTCGGACACAACTGAGTCACTGACACTTCCACTTCCATTACATGTATGTCTTTAATCCATCTGAAATTTTATTTCTGTGATCTGAAATGATACCTAATCTTATCAAGTTTTTTTTTCCCAATGGATAGACATCCCACCCTCTAAATATTTTTTTTTCCCTCTAAATATTTTTATTGAATAGGTCATCCTTTCTCCATTATGTAGAAATGGAACTTTATTGTAAACACTCAATGTACTCTACTTATGTTTTGCTGCAGACTTCCTGCTCCATGTTACTATCTATGCAGCTGTTCTTGTGGCGAGTACCCCGTAGTGCTGGTTACTATACTCTGGCAGCATGTTTTGATATCTGCTGTGGCTAATATTCCTTTCCTTATTTTTTCCCTTCAGAATTTTCTTGCACATTTACTTTTTCACATGGACTCGCACATTTGTGAAGTTGAAGGAAAAAGACCGGTTGAGATTTTTTCATAGGAATGCCACTGAATTTATAAGCAAATTTGGAGGAGAAGTGGTTTTCTTAAAATACTAAGTCTTCCTTTCCAAGAATATGGCACGATCCTCTATTTATTTAGTCTTTCTCACAGAGTCATTTTGTATAGTGTTCTGTAAGTTGTCTTGGTAAGTTTACCTTTATGGTGTCTTTGAGTTTGTGCTCGTGTAGGAATTATTCTTTTGTTGGATTTTCTAGTGGGTGTATTTGTGCTGGTGTTTAGGGAACCTATTAGTTTTTGTGTATTTTTTCCTTTCTTGGTTACCTTTGAAGCTCTTTTATTGGTTCTTATGCCTTTTCAGTTGGTTCTCATGGAAAATTATATAACCTGTAAATGAAAATATTTTTTCTCCTTCATTTCCAATATGTATACTGTTTATTCCTTGGTTTTGTTGAGGATGATGTTTGCTACAGTTTTGGGCAGCTACCCTTCACTGAATTAGGAAAGTTTCTATTTCTGACTTGTTTCAGTGTGTATTTTTTAAAATAAGGAATAGATGTCAACTTTTATCAAATGTGTTTTGGAGACATTAATTGCTCATTCCTTTAGTGATGAACATTGTTAATGTTCCAGTTTATCTTCATGATGAACAATGCTGCTGTGGATATATGTGTGCATACCCTTGAGTATGTATGAATGTGTCTTTAGAATGTACCACCAGGAGTAAAATTTCTGGGACAAAGGATATATACATTTAATATTTTCATGGACATCAATTGCCCTCCACATGTGGAGTATAAAAGTGCTCATTTCTCATGTTTTCATTGATGTTTCGATTACTGAACTGTTCACCAATCTTATGGGGATAAAGATAGCTCATTGTTTTAACCTGTTAATGTAACAAATATTGGGCTTCCCTGATGGCTAAGTGGAAAAGAATCTGCCTGACAGTGCAGGAGATGTGGGTTCAGTCCCTGAGTTGGGAAGATCCCCTGGAGAAAGAAATGGCAACCCACTCCAGTATTCTTGTCTGGGAAATCCATGGACAGAGGAGGCTGGCGGGCTCCGTTGGATGGCAAAGAGTCAGACACGACTTAGTGACTAAACAGCAGCAACAAGTGTTACTGGATTCTTTTTCCTCTTCGCATAAAGCCTCTATGGCCCTGATCTGTTTGTCCTTTTAATGCACTGCTAAATTTTTTGTTTGTTAATATTCAGTTTATAGCTTTTGCATTGTTCTTTGTAAGTTCTCTGGTTTTAGACATGTGTCTGATCATATGTGTGAGCATGGTTTCTGTCCTTGTCTGGGTTTTGTAGCAGGGTTTTGTTCACCTCATAGGTAATTTGGGAGGTTTTCTTTTTATTTGCTTTTAAATAATGATGTAGCATGTAAATTCCATCTTCCTTAAAGGTCTTATGAAACTGGCTGGTCAAAGGATCTGGGCTGGTGCCTTTTCATACACGCATCTTTGATTATTTTTAAACTTTTCCTGAGGTCACTGTGCTATTCTGATTTCTAGATCTTGATTTGACTTGATTAATTTATATTTTACCATGTTGTCTGATCTTTTTCCTTGTGATGATTCAAAATACTCTACACAGCTGTTGTCTTGTCCTCTTTCTCATCCTTGAATTTGTTTAATTGCATTTTCTCCTTTTGGAGGGACTAACTTATGCAGTTAACAGTATTGACTATGCTAAATTCCAAGTACTGATTAGACACTGGGCATGTAGGAGAAGGCAAAACTGACAGAAGCTGCCCTCCAGGAAGGCCCTTTATCATTCTGCTTGATCTGTGAAAGCAAAACAAAACCCAAAAACGTTATATTTATTATCTACTTTTTTTTCATATTTCTTTAATGAAATTTTATCTTTAACTTCCTTCTTTAGAGGAAGTAGACATTTAATTTGTGGTACTCTTTCCCTAAATTTTGATTTGAATGCTTAATTATTTTATCTTCAATATTTCTTATCTTTTAATAAGTTAATGTTTCCCTGAGCCCTGCTTCACTCCAGCCAGGCGTTGCTGTGTGGTCCCCATTGTTATGTGTATGTTAGTCACTCAGTCATGTCCGACCCTCCTCAATCCCTGGAACTATAGCCGGCTAGGCTCTTCTGTCCAGGGGGATTTTCCAGGCAAGAGTCCTGGAGTGGGTTGCCATTCCTTTCTCCAGGGGATCTTCCCAACCCAGAGACTGAACCCAGGTCTCCCACATTCTTTACCATCTGAGCCACCAGGGAAGCCCATCGTCTCTACTACTCCCCTCCTGCCTTGTCTATTTATTTACTCCCCTCCCTCCTGCTGTCTCACCATCCTCACAGCTTCCTAGTTTGTTCAGAGAGCTTTTGTCCCTGACCTTTGTCTGAAGGTAAATGCTATTGCTATTCAAAGGCGGTCCTTTAATTAATAATCCTTATTGTTCTCCATTCTGGTTCTCCGTATTCAGTGACTCTGAACTTGGAGTTTCTCCAGAGGACAGCTCTCACCTCTGCAATAGCCTCTTTTCTGTTTTGCATGGTGGTTTTTCCATCACCCTGACGCTGTTTGTTCCGTCTTTTCCAGAAACTGCTCGCTTTTCCGGCTCACGCATGACAGTTTTTGCTATTTCTCAGTATTCTCCTGGAATCTTTTTCTGCCTCTCTTCTGTGGTTTCAGTGATATGGAAGGAGGCTGGAGTGTTCTCATGCTGCCACCTTATATGTGCTTATAATGCTGCCGTTAGAAGTCTAGATGGCATCTTGACTGATGGCAAGAGGGCCTTGTTGAGGGAATAACAGCCAGTGTAGTGGCAGGGATGTGGAAAGTCTTTGCTCAGAACCATTTTCACTGCTTTTTCTTTGCTTCTCAGGTTAATTTTGTGCTCTTCATCGGCATCATTGTCATCCTTGTGCAGAAACTTCAGTCTCCAGACATGGGAGGCAACGAGTCCAGCATCTACTTGTAAGTACCACTGGGTGAATTCCATGGTTAAATTCCAACAGCTCGGTGGGGCCTGCACTCAGGACACAGGAGGAGAAGGCCTGGGCATTGCTAACTGGGTACCCTACATGGGCATTGGCAGGACTTCTTTTGGATTAAAGTGACCTGAAAACATAGTTGTCCATCTATCCTTCAGCCAACCCAGGAGCCCCTAATCCACATAGTGACAACATGGAAACGAGAGAGAAAAAGATGGACAGATCCTGTGTCTTGCTAGGAAAATCAAGATGGAAAAGGCAGATTCCTTAAGGTAGTTAGGGTGGGTCTTGTTGGATTAGAAACTGTAGTTCTTTTGGGGGTCTTGGTTCTCAGGGGAGCGCATGACTGCTGCTGGATACAGTGCCTGAAGTCCCCGTTCCCAGGCCAGTGGGTACAAGTTGCTCAGTCCCCACTAGTGAGTGAGTCGGGCAGACAGTCTCCCTGGTCTGAGTACTGGAAGAGAAATTCTCTTTGCACCTTCTCTCGGGGCAGCTCTACTTCTAGGTCAGGTCGTCTTCCCGCAACTCCCTCCTCCCTGGGCAGAGGGACATCTAACATGTTTGGGATTGATGGTGTTCGGGGGAAACCTCGTGGTTTCTCCACTTCCACGGCCATTCGGTTTGTTTCTTCCCAGTGTCTCTGCAGCCAGGTCCCTCACAGCTTATCCCTGCTAGCTCTGTCCCACCCCTCTCCCAGCCCTCCACCTATGCTGAATCAGACCAAGCATCTTCCATCTCAGCCTTCTTGCCTTGTCATCATGACCAGCTTGGTGTATGGGCTGTGGGAGGCAGTTTGATCCCCTGTGGTTGGCTGGAGGGGCCAGAGAGGGACAGACTGAGAACAGTCTGTGAGGTGGAAGCCTCTGTGTTGCTTCCTCAGTTTGAGAAGAGAACAGGCGAGAAGGAACTTTGTCAGAGACCCTAACCTGGGGTTCAGAACCTTGATGGCTGCCCAGAGGGCAAGTGGGACAGCAGAGAGACTCTAGCAGAGGGTCCCCCCACCCAGCCATTCTCCTGGAGAGAAGGAGAGGCAGGAATGCTTGGGAACCAGCCCCGGATCCTTCTCTCAGCCTCCTTGAGACTTCCCTGGGTTTGTGGAGCTTGTCCTTGGTCCCTGCGGTCAGTCTGGTACCTCTTCCGTGGCAGCCCTTCCTCCGGAGTGGGGATCAGCACAGGGCCTGGCTCGGTCAGGCTTGTTTTCCCTGCATGTAGGATGATTACCCTGACCGCTGCTTCCTCTCCTTTTTCTGGCTATCCATTTATTGTCTTTTATTTTTTCATGTTTTTTGAACATTTACCAACCTTTGCTTATATGTGCGTGTTACGTAGCACATAAAATTGCTCATCCATATAAAGTCCCCTGCACTGAGGGACTGCGGGGGCCAGCTCTCTGCAGATAACTGACCTGGAAAGATCATTCCTGCCTTTGTCTCCTGGAGCCACGAAACAGGGCCCTGCTGCTCCCCCTACCTTCTTGTCCAGCGTCAGAGACCACATCCTTGTGCCTGGCTTGTTTCTCCCACTTGAGGGTGGTTTTGCTCCTGCATTAGCAGTTAGCTGTCGCAAATGTCCTCTGAAGCTGGCAGGTAGCTAACTAAGTCAGCGTCATCTCTCCTTTGAGCATCATCTCTCGTAAGCAACCTTGGCTCCCCTCCCCACCTCCCTGCCACCTTGATTCCTGCTGCTGCTGCTGCTAAGTCACTTCAGTCATGTCCGACTCTGTGCATCCTACATGCAGGCATCCCACCGGATCTATTTCTTCTTCTGAGGTCCCTGGGACTTGTTCTCCTGGGGCTCCCCTAGCTTCCTCTCTGTCTGTGCAGGGACACACAGGGACTCAGCCGCAGCCTGAGTAAGGACACTCTGCTGACCCCAGAACATTCTTTACCAGCTTGGACATCTTGCCCCAGGCAGCAAGAAACCCAGAGTGCAGAGGGAGGGAAGTGTAGGGCCAGGGTTTTGAAGGTGTATTGTAGACTAGGAGCCGTGGAGTCCTATAAGACCTTCCGAATGCATAGATCAGAACTGTCTGTAATTAACACAGGGCTTATACATTTAAGTAAAAATGCTTAAAGAACCAGCTGCAAGCATACCTCATTTTATTGTGCCTCACTTTACTGTGCTTCACAGATACTGCCTTTATTACAGATTAAAGGCCTGTGGCAACCTGGGTCTGTGTTGAACAAGTCTGTCGGCCCCATCTTTCCAATAGCATTTTCTTACTTGGTGTCTCTGTTATATTTCGGTAATGCTCGCAGTATTTCAAGCTTTTAAAAAAATTATATTTGTTGTGGTGATCAGTGATCTTTGTTACTGCTGTGATTCACCGGAGGTTCAGATCATTAGTGTTTTTTAGCAATAAGGTGTTTTTAAATTAAGGGATGTACATTTTCTTAGACATTTTGCTATTGTACACTTAACAGGCTGTAGGATAATGTAAACATAACCTTTATATGCACTCGGAAGCCACAAAATTGATGTGAGTTTATTGCAATATTTGCTTTATTGTGGTGGTCTGAACTGAACCCGCAGTATCTCAGGGGTATGCCTATAGTCGGTTTGCTCTTATTGTGTTAAAAATCCCCTTGAAATCTCAGCAAATTCTTTAAAATTTTTTTAGAGACATCTAAGCTTGAGCTCATCTCAAGCCCCAGATTAAACCTCAGGAGGATGTGGTCTGTAAGCCAGGTGGAAGGCCTGACGCAGGACAACGGGGATCGGTTTTAAGTGCAGCTACATGTTTGAGTGTTGCCAGGGTCAAGGAGACTCTATTGGTGAATGTAAGGGGTAATCAAAGCAGCCATGCTGCCAAGCATTTAAAAACACTTGCCACTCATTTAATGCCCACAGACACCCAACAAATCTGGATTAAATATAATCCCCATTTTACAGCTGAGGGAACTAGTTATCAATGAAGTGGGATGAATCCAGTGGGAAAGAATGAAGCCGTAGCTACAGTGCAGGCAGGCAGGCCCTTGACTCCGAGCTTGCTTGCACCATTATTCCTCCCCTCAAGGAATTTACAGGCAAGATGAT
>NW_011489342.1:1628216-1638645 GCF_000754665.1 Bison bison bison | reverse complement strand
AGATGATATTAAACAAGGCTTCCTGGAAGAAAAGGCCCCAGTGGGTTCCAGTCTTGTACAAAACTGCCCTACCTGGAGTGCTTTGAGCTGGGAGGTATCTACTGCTGGGTGGGGAGAGGAGGGGACAATGGGGGAATTCAAAAAGGGGCAGGATGTGATGGGAGAGGGAGATTTCAGAGCTGTGTCTGAATCCCCTTGGTCAGCAGAGTTATGTGTTGGGCTGAGACCCTTTCAGATCTGCCCACAACAATTTTCTGGGTTTTCCCTCTGTTCCCAGAACAAATTTAAGCCTGGGAATCCCCAGGAGAGACCGAGAGGACCTCCTGCCTGTGCCCACAGACCGGCACCCACCCCTTTTCCTGTAGGTTTGTTCCAGTGGCTCAGATGGTGAGGTTTGCCCTCCTCTGTAGACCAAGATGGTGCTCCAGACCCAATCAGAGGACCTGCTGGGGGCTGAGGTTCCTGCAGGGGGCAGCAGCCATGAGCCACCTCCACTCTCACTGGCTGCTGGGAGAAGGAATGGCTGGGCTCAGAACTTGGGCAGTGGCCAGGCATGGAGTGTGGGCCTGAGTCTGGGTTAAGCCTGTGCTTAGGCTCAACGCTGTTTGAAGCCAGGGCTTAGGGCTCAGCCCCATTCTGGGGTCAGGGTTAACCTTCCTTTTCTCGGGAGCAGAGTTTACCTCTGTGAGAAGCTGACTGGCTCAGAAAAAGGAGGGTGAGGTTTCTGTGCTGAGAGCATCTCAGGCCTGTCTCTGTGGGGAGCTGGCTTTATTCCCAGCGGTCTTCCTGTTGCAAGATGGGCATTGGAGCAGCCTCTTGAGTCTGGGTCAGGGAGGGAAACCTTGTCTTTATTCCCCTCAGGGACCCCACAAAGCAGATCTCCATGGCCCCTTGGGGTAAAGGAAAGAGAACAGATACTGTGATGTAGTACATAGCTCAGCAGGGCTGTAACCTACCCAGTGTCAGAGAGACAACATTCGCCTCTGAAGACAGACTCTTCCCTGTCTAGGCAGAAGTCCAGCCAGGAAGCTCTCAGTCCAGGAACTCAGCCCACAGCCTGAGGTTCCCAGTTCACATGGGGCTCTGTCTTCTCCTTCCAAAACACCCTCTCCCCATCCTCTGTCTAGGAGTACCCTATCCTAACAACTCCTATTTGGGATTGTCAATAGGGAATGGTTGCCCCCATTTCGCAGGTGGAGAAACCGAGGTCCAGAGAAGGAAAGTGGCAACACCTAAGTTCAGCAAGTCAGTGGCCAAACAAAGCCTTGAACTCAGGTCCCCAAGCCACAGGTTAGGCACAAGGCACAGGGGGCTGGCAAGTCCTCAGTGGTGGGGGGAAATGAGGGAGGGCAGGGAAACTCCAAGATCTGCTGAGCTGGGCTTCTGATTGGAGTGCCAGTGTGGTGGGGAGTGCTTCTCTGGGGACTGGGCCAAGCTTTGAAGGGGAACAGCATCTTAGCAGCATGAGGGACACTATGGAGAACGTTCAATTCAGGTCACGAGGTCACGACATTCTGTGGGTCTGCTATGTGTCTAGCATTATGCTGATCAGTAGGATCAGGGTGAGATAGACAAGGATCCTGCCTACAAAAGGTTCCCCTGCGTGGGTCTCTGTCTAATATCTGGGGGCTACAGTCCAGGCAGCCATACATACAAAAGGCACTACAACATGCATGGGGTTTATTTAGCTTGAGACCAAAGCAAGGTCTGAAGAACCCATGTGCTGCATCCCTGAGTTATAGATGGCAGTGTTTTTCCTTCCTGCAGACACCCAGCAAAGCTGTGGCAGAACCAGGCCTGGGAGCCAGGGCCCCCTGACTTCCAGATGTGGGTGTCATTCTTGCACCCGCTGTAGGGGTCTGCTGCCTTCTGATTTAGGCTGACGATGCTGCTCTCCATGCAGCCTCCACCTGGTATCCTTGTCTGAGTTGCTTATCCTCCCTTGGATCCAAATCAGAACTAAGCTGATCAGCCCACCCAGGTTAATCTCTTCCTCTTGATTGAATTTCTTTTTTTTTTCACTAACTGTAGTGACTTTTCAGTGATTTGGACATTTTTCTCGTGCCTGTCTCTGGCTTTTCTGCCACCCTCTTTCCTTTCGGTTTCTTTTCATTGGATCCTTTTGAACAGTCACTGGAGGTTTGGGGGAAGGAGGGTGTTTGGGAAGGTCCTTTAACTTCATCTCTTCTCCCGGGAGCCCTCCCAGGCATCAGGTGTCATTTTTGATCCACCCTCCTGCCTCCCCCGAAGAGACACACATCTTTACTGGGGTGTGATTTCCCAGCTTACTTGTTGCTCAATGGCCTTTAGTAATATTTAAAGAAATCAGAAGGGCCTATGTTTACTGTATCCAGGGCCCAGAAAGAATAGGGAAAACTTGGAAACTCAAGGAGAAGAGATCTTGGAGGAGAACAGCTGAAGGTTCTGAGAGGTGAGAGTTTAAGCCTAGTGTGTATGAAGTGACCTGTGAGGTTTGGGCTCTCAGGCTCCCTGACTTGATTTTTGTGGCTCACCCAGACCAAGGTTGAGGGGTGAGGCCACTTGCCTTAGGAGAGAGTAATCAATCTTTCAATCTGGGCAAGGTAGAGAATAAATTTGAAGACTAGAATGGCTTCCATTTCTGAATATCCAATTAAACTCTTTTAATGATTGAGAAAAACATACTTATGTGTCCATGTGTCTCTTTGTAACGAAACAGACCTTTGGTAGTCATTGAGGCACATGAAGAAACTTCTCAGATACATGACTTCCTCCCAACAGTGTTCTGAAACTTTGATTTGCAGGCAGATCACCTAGGGATTTTGTTGACATGCAGATTCTGAGGCAGTAGGTCTGAAACTCTAAATTTCTGCATTTCTAAGAAGTTCTCAGGTGGTACTGATGTAGCAGTCTGGGTAGCAGAGCCTCATACCATCCCTCATCTGTAGAAGGATCTAGTAGCACCCACCTCAGAGTCTGGCACGAAGTGAAAGATGTTAATTAAAGGAGAACCACACACCTGACTGAGGCAAGGATGCTGCGTGGACCTCAGCTTGCCACATCTATGACATGTGTGATTCAGATGTCTACCTCAGCTAAACGATATGTCACTACATGTCAGGGACCTTCAGACTTACTCTTACAGAGCTGGGGTCACACATTCCGAATCCATGAATGCCGAAGGTCTGGGCTCTTTGGGCAAATCCATTCTCATTTGCTTCAGACCCCCACAGGGCTGTCAGGTCAGCAGCAGCTACTAGGGGCTCTGCCTCACTGTGCCTGACGAGGGTGTGTGAAATGGGCCTCTCCTTTGCAGTCTGACAAGACGACACGGCTCTTCTTCCATCTCTTACATGTTTGTCAGAGACGGGAAAAAAAAAAATGGGTAGTGTTAGCCAGGGGTAGGCAGGACTGAGAGGGGCTAAAAGAGATGGAAGTTGAGCCTCTCTGAGGAAATGTCTCTGAGGAGACAGAGCTCTGTGTCTCCCCCAGGGACAGGTAGAGCTGGACAGGCATCCTGGACCCACGTGTGGATGGCTCCTTAAGGTGGCTCATTTCTGCAGTCAGTGGAGCAGAGCCCGAAGGGTGTCCCCTCAGCCCTCAGTCCCTGCCCGCTGAACTTTTATGGAGAAGTCTAGCCAGCGCTGTGCAGTAGAACCTCAGCAGTGTTGGCAGAGCCTCCAATCTGGGAACCGCTACCTATCCGTGAGCTGCTGCGGTGTGACTCAGTCCACTGAGAAAGTGGATTTTTCATTTTGTTTCAGCTTGCATGGTGGGTGTGTAGCGTCTATCATCTGCATCCGCTCCACCCATCCTACCTCTTCTCCACTTAGGCCCACACCACGGTGCTCAGGGTTCTGTCAGAGGAAGGCGCGGGCAGAGGAGGGAGAGGGTGGGAGGATGACCAGTGGATGTTCCAGTTGGTTTTCACAAGCAAGCCCACAGCTGGCCTGATTCCAGGGGTTTCCAGCTGCCCCTCTTGCCTTGGGATCTCTGGCAAGGCCATGCCCCAAGCCTGGAGCTAACTCTGGAGACAGCTCATGGTCCTGTGTTGAGACCCAGCCAGGCCCGGCTTATAAACACACACGTTCTCCCGTGAACCCCACCGCCACCTTTTGGTTTCCCAGTGTGAGTGTTCACGTATGCCTGTGTGTCTGTGTGCACACGTGTATATGTAGGGGTGTGTGTTTCTATGTCCAGAGCTGACCGCATCTCGGCCCTCAGCTTCCCCCATGTGACGCCCCCGCTCCGTCTCTACACCCCGAGCTGCTCTACGCTCCCCGTGAGCCGTGTCACTCTAAGTCCCCACCTCAGTTTCTCGTGGCCCAATGCCCCCAGCTGACAGAAATGCTGATCTTGTCACACCCAGCAGCTGCGTGCAGAAATGCTACTGCAAGCCACAGCGGGCTCAGCAGCACTCTTGCAAGATGTCAGAACTGTCCACCATTACTCTGTAAGTGTGCGTGGCGAGGCTGTGGCCGGGTGTGCTGGATGGGAGGGGGACGCATGCTGCTGCTGCCTCCACCTGGAGCTGCTGTCTTCCCAGGCTGGAGGAGAGCGGGGAGTGAGCCTGTGCCTCCAGCCCTGAGCCCTTGCCCGGCTGTTGCATGTTGACATCTGTGCGTCTTGTGAGTTCTCTGCAACCCTGTGGCCTGGGGTATGAGGGGAGGTGGCGGGGATGGGGCTATGGACGTCGTGGGAGCAGCCGGGGTGCGGCTGGTTCTGAGGAGGAAGCAGCTTGGAAGCCTCTGCAGATGCTGGTTCGACATGTGGTCTTCCCCCAACCCCCCACTTCTCTGGGTTTCAGCCTTTGCAGCTGTTAGATGATTTCTAAGAGCCTTGAGCTTGAATTCACTTAGACTGTCCCCCTGCAAGGGGTGGGAGCCTCACCCAGGTGCCTCGCTCACACTTCACCTGCAGAGTGACTTACTCCCCACACAAGCCTTGAGATGGGTACTTGTATTATCCTCTATTTACAGGTGAGGAAACTGAAGCACAGAGAGGTGAAATGACTCACTCAAGGCCAGAAGTTGGCAGGGTGAGGAATTGAACCCAGGGAGTCCTAAGCACTAGACCCTGAGGCATCTCTAGCTGGAACTTCAGCCCCTATTTGGAAAGCCCTTTAAGTAGGGGATCCCACCTTCATTTGGTCATCTCTGGCTGTAGGAAGCTCTCCCTTGTGTTTCTTTAGGCCCCTTCTGCCCATCAGTGTCTCCTTGGGGCAGGGGAACAAAGGCTAAAGGCTTGTGTCATTGTCTCTCTGGCTTAATCAGATCATAGGGTGATTCTGTGACTCCCCAAGGAGGGGTTCTAAGGTTCAAACCTTATGTCCCCATTCCAAGGCCTCTGGTCCCCGCTCTGAGGGACAGAGTCCTCGAAGTCTGAGACCCATGCCTTCCTCATCCACCCCCACTGCTGCATCTATCAGGAGTCATTGGGATGCCTGGGTCCCTGGCAGAAGTCCCTCATTCTTTCTGGGCCATCGCAGGGCTGCGGGGGAGGGAGGGCAGGGCCCTTGGGTTGCACTCTGGGATGCTAGGGGGTGGGAAGTGCTCGAAGGCTTGTGTTTCTCACATACTGAACCCGTCCCATCCTCTGCCACCACAAATGCTGGAGAGGGTTGGCCTTTTGATTTCTAGGGCTTTCCTGGTGGCTCAGATGGTAAAGGATTTGCCTGCAGTGCAGGAGACCAGGTTCAGTTCCTGCATCGGCAAGTTCCCCTGGAGAACAGAATGGCAACCCACTCCAGTATTTTTGCCTGGAGAATCCCATGGACAGAGGAGCCTGGCGGGCTACAGTCCATGGCGTCACAAGAGTCAGATATGACTGAGCGACTAACACTTTCATTTGTCAAACTGCATAGACAGATCCCTGGAAACAGACCCATTTGGGGAGAGGATAAAGGGACCACAGGAGGCCGGGCTGCCTTCTCTCCTCAACTTCTTAAGCTGCTCTTTAAAGTAACTTCTTTAGTCAGGGTCACAGAGGGGCCCTCAAGATGTCCATGTTCCTGTGTTTCCAGACAACTTTGCTTTTCATTCTTCAGCCAACACTCCCTGCTGTCCTCTGGGGTGAGGCTCTGGGTGCCTGGAGATGAGCGGGACCCGGGCTCCCAGGTCATGCCCAGTGTTCAGGGCTCTGAGGTGTATCATCCCAGGCCTGTGTGGTTGTACCTTAATGGACACACACTTTTTGAGCATGGGCCCCATGCCTGGTAGGTGCTGGCCAGGGTAGATGACAGATAAGTGAGGCACCACACCTGCCATCAAGGAGCCACTTCTGAGAGAGGACAGACAGAAGAGAGGTGAGAGGCTAGGACACTCCGAGACCACAGCCAGGCTCTGAGTGGGATCCTGTTGGCCCCCACTCTGGTCCAGGCACCCCCAGGTCCTGCAGAACCGGCCACCTGTGAGCATGTGGAAGATTGGTGGGTGCTGGGCAGTCGAGGGGCCTTTTTCCAGTACTGAGCCATGATCCACCTGGAGGTCTCCCTGGGCTATTCCTTCCCCTTTCTTAGTGTACCTCCCCTCTGCTTCTCTTTCTTCCCCTTCCCTATCCTTTCCCTCTGAGTAGGCGTCACTCAGAATCTATGGACTCCGCTTCTCCTGAAAATCTGGAGCCCTCACACTCAGTGGAATAGTCTCTCCCAGAAAGGCTGGGGTCAGGAAGAGGGAGGGGCATCTAGTGTAACTGCCCCAGATTGAAGGCCTGCCCCCATCTTCTGCTGCCCACCTCATGGACTAGCTCTGCCAGGAGAGGGTGAGGCTGAAGCTCAGAGGGCCCCAGGGGGCACATTGCACCTGCAGGGTGGGGCCAGTTCTTCCAGGAGGTCCAAAGAGAACCAGTCTGCTGGGGTGGGTGGAGATGGGGTCCCACTCTTGAAGACCCTCTGGGTGCCCCCCTGCCCTGGGAAGGACCCACAAGAGCACGTGTCACCATGCCTCCTCTTGACATTTTCCCGTGGCTTCTGCGGTCCACCCTCTCAGACCATGGTCCCACCCCACTGGGCCTAGGAGCCAGCTGCAGTCAGAGGAACCCCAGGAGAGCTTGCCGCAGGCGGGTAGTGAGGTCCCTAGGGCCATTTCTCTCTTCCCGGTTCCACTCCCAGCCCCGCAGACAGCCTTCTTCACCACCTCTGACGCAGTTTCCCAGGTGGCAGGTTCCTCCTGCTGGATGGTGGCTGTTTACGTTCAGGGTCAGTAAATCCTTCCTAGCATCCCTCCCATGAGTCTCCTGTGCTCTACCCTCTGGGCCCACACCCTCCCAGTGGTCAGCACCTCCCCACCACTCTCCATGAGCATCCCTGGCCAGCCCCAGACTCAGAGAAGCTGACTGTCTCTGTGGTCCCATAGGGCTGCCCTTTCCAGGCACAGAGAGCTTCCTTTCAGTGCTGAAAAACATTTGTTTTGCTTGAAGATGCATCACGTTGTCCGTCCAAATCCCACTGCAGGATTTTGCCCTGACTTCATTTTTCCAGAGGGCTTCATACCTCCCCAGAGAGGTTTCTGTCAATCACATACTCACCTGTGCACGTTCAGTGGTTCCACAGGACACCTGTGTGGCCTAGAGGGATGGGCACCCCACAGACTGAGGGAAGTCTCCCCAGAACTTCCCAGGGAGTTCTGGAAGCTGGGGCTCTGTTGACCATCTTCCCTAGGACCCACGCCCTGGGAGAGAATCCTGAGGGTGTCAATGGGCAGGGGCTCCGGTGCTGGGGGAGAGGAGCGGCTGGGACTGCAGTTCTCTGCCCTGCACGGCTCCGGCCTCAGGCCCTGGTGGCCCCCGGAGTAGACGGCTTGCTCTCTCCCTACAGACGGCTCGCCAGGTCCACCTTGCTGCTCATCCCACTCTTTGGAATCCACTACACCGTCTTTGCTTTCTCCCCGGAGAACGTCAGCAAGAGGGAGAGACTCGTGTTTGAGCTGGGTCTGGGCTCCTTCCAGGTAGGCGTGGTGTGTGTGTGTGTGTGTGTGTGTGTGTAGGGAAGAGCTTGTGGGGAGCCAGGTCCCTGGCCTCTACCTTGTTGGTGGTCCTAAGTCGTTAACCTAAACTCAGCTCTGAGTTTCCCCTTCTGGAATAACAGTACTAGATTAGAAGACACCTGGGAGGGCCCTTCATACTCTCTGCCCTCTAGGCTTCCATGAGAACACATGCCGGTGCTTTCGTGTTGCTGGTGCATCTGGGAGTCCTGAGCCAGGCCTCCCTTGGGCCATCAGAGACAGCAGACAGCAGCTCCCTGTCCCTCAGCATTAGCCCTGGGGATGGGTGGAGTGTCCTCAAGAGACCTCTCTCTCCACATCTGACTTCCCTCTCTGAGTGCTGGAGCTCTGAGTTACCGAGGTCGAGATCCCCAGCACAGGATCTGATCCCAGGGAGCTGAATGAGCTGAACAGGGGGATGAACAGTTACATAAATAAGTGATCCAGGGAATGAGAAAACTGGAGGACTAGTAAGTCTGTTCTTGAAGGAATCAGCAGACAGGGCTGTAAATGAGTGAGTGAAGCAGAGTGAGTCAGTGCAAGGATGCATAGTGAGTGCATGAACAGATGGGTGCATGAGTGGGTCAGGGAAGGCAAGGTTGGCTCCTTTGAATGTCCCTAGGATACAGTGCCTCTTCCAAGCCCAACTCATTAGAGGAGTATTTGACCTTGATGGTTGAGAAGTTATTCTGTTTATCTGACTTGATTCTCTCCCTCCTCCCATTTTAACTCAGTTGTTTTACCTGATAAGGTTCTTAACCTGGCAAGGCTGAGGGGTTTATTGGCAAAGTCCCAGACTGGGAGTCAGAGCCTGGGTTCCTATCTCTCAGCACAGGAATTCTAAATGCCCAGACTATAAGTCAAGAATATATGTAGAAGAGCCAAACACCTACTAGGTAGCAGGAACCACGTAGTGTTCCGTACGTTCCATGTACGAAGCTGTCTGGCCAACGGGGTGGGGAGGTGGTGGTGGATAAAGACAGGGCTGTTCTGTCCTGAAGGAGTGCTGCCCTCAGGGGGCCTGCAGGCTGGCTTGGGAACCTGAACACTTTGGGGTATGTGGGGAAGGCCTCTTCTAGAAAGTGGGACAGAGCTGGCCCTTGGGAATGGGAAGGATTTGACCAAGGGAATGTGAGATCCAAAGCCAGGGTTGTGGGTGGGAGGGAATGCCGCCACCAGCCACTTGGCTTCAGGGGTGTGGCCATCTCAGTGGAGCAGAACTTTGACTGCTTTACTGCAGGCTCCTGGGCAGGTGCTTGCATCTCGGTCACTTATTTCCCTGCTTCCTGGTGTCACTCCCGGCTCCTGCTGCCTCCCACACCCCGCGTGGGAGGTTCCTTGCTAGCATTCTCAGGTTCTGTTTGTTCTCTCTCCTTAGGGCTTTGTGGTGGCTGTTCTCTATTGCTTTCTGAATGGAGAGGTAAGTAAGATCCTGGGTTTCTTAGTGGTGGAGGTGCAGCTTGCTGGGGAGCAGACAGGGGTATGACCAGCTGGCCACACAGGGTTGATCCTCTAGACCAGGGCTCTGCGGACTCACAGTGCCTACAGGAGGAGGATGACAGCCTCCCCCCAACCCTGCCACCTTTCCTGATGCCAGACTCCCTCCCGCTTTGCTGAGGCCCAGTCTCAGGAGCAGAGATTCGCCCATAAAGGCATCAACTTCTGAGTGCAAACCCACCTGGGAGGGCTCACCGTAAGACAAACCTTAGGAAATGGTACCTACAGTACCAGCCACAGGAAATGGTACCTACAGTTCATGAGGCTGCTCTTGGGCAGGGATGCTGAGAAGGGAGCCATCCAATGCTTGACACTACCCCAGCATGCCAGCCTGCTTGCTCAGACCTGTCCCCTGTAGAGTACACTTGATTGATCCTGGGGAGAGGCCTGGAATCTTCTAGTAATTCTCCCTTGCCAGGCCTCCTGCTTTATCCTGTTAGGATGATGTTTTGAGTAGAACCCAGAACAGAGATGCTGAGATGGGAGAGGGCGCTGAGTGGGTGGGTGGCTTTGGAGAGTGGGCAGAAGTCATTGCACCAAGCGCTTGGGTCTTGGCTGCATGACTGTGGCAGGCTTCCCCTGATTTTGTATCTGAGAAATAAGAAGACTTTCTCAGACAACCTACAGAGGGGTTGCTACTGCCAAGTCACTTCAGTTGTGTCTGACTCTGTGCAACCCCATAGACGGCAGCCCACCAGGTTCCCCCATCCCTGGGATTCTCCAGGCAAGAACACTGGAGTGGTTTGCCATTTCCTTCTCCAATGCATGAAAGTGAAAAGTGAAAGTGAAGTCGCTCAGTCGTGTCTGACTCCTAGCGATCCCATGGACTGCAGCCTACCAGGCTCCTTCATCCATGGGATTTTCCAGGCAAGAGTACTGGAGTGGGCTGCCATCACCTTCTCCGACAGAGGGGTTAGATAAGGAGGCAGACAGAGCCCTGCAGGTAGGAGCTGTGAAAGACAGGTTCAGGGAGC
>NW_011489342.1:1624328-1628116 GCF_000754665.1 Bison bison bison | reverse complement strand
AGCGGCTGTGAGAAACAAGAAGTAGAAACAAGAAGTAGTCCAAGCAGCTTCTCAGGGCCAACGGTGGAAGTGGGAGCTGAAACTGGAGGCTGTGGGTACTGGTGCCACACAAAGGTGCTGGGTGGAGGAGGTTGGCATGTGGCCTCTGAAACTGGACATGACCCGCATGCACCATACTAAGAGCAATGTGTTGGGAGTTCACCCAGAAGGTTGCTTTATTTAGTGATCCTCACCCCTAACGGCATATTGGAATCCCCTAGAAAGCCTTAAAACATGTGGGAGCCCTACCCCAGAGATCTGGGTGTCATGGTTCAGGGGAATGGTCTGGGCATCTGCGTTGTTAAAGCTCTCCAGGAGATCCTTATCCACAGCTGCTGTTAATGGGCATGCCCTCATGGGAGGGGCCCCAGGGTGCCCAGATGGGCAGGTGAGGTGTGAGAGGGTGTCCACCCGGAAGTGACCGCCTGAGTTGCCACCCGCAGGTGCAGGCGGAGATCAAGAGGAAGTGGCGGAGCTGGAAGGTGAACCGCTACTTCACCATGGACTTCAAGCACCGGCACCCATCCCTGGCCAGCAGCGGGGTGAACGGGGGCACCCAGCTCTCCATCCTGAGCAAGAGCAGCTCCCAGATCCGCATGTCTGGTCTTCCGGCCGACAACCTGGCCACCTGAACCCACCCTGCCCCCTCCTCTCCTCTGTACGCAGGCTGGGGCTGCGGTGGGGCGCCGGCCCACGCATGTTGTGCCTCTTCTCTCCCTTCGGGCAGGCCCTGGGCTGGGCGCCTGGCCCCCCGAGGTGGGAGAAGGATGCGGGGCACAGGCGGCTGTTTAGCCTCCCTGTTTTGGCGCTGGCCCCACCCACCGTGGGCCCCTGGGCCCTGACCCCAGACATGTAAATACTCCTTAATTTTGGGAAAGTCATCCCATCCCTCCCCCTCTCCCCAGGGTCCCTGCTCATCTCAAGCAGGTCCACAGATCCACCCCACCCCATCCCCACCAGCCTCAGTAACCACCTGACACTGCGTGGGAGGCCTCCCATGGGCTGAGGCTGCTGACTTGGCTTTGGGGGCCTTGGGCTGGGGCCTGCCTGACAGCTCCCCCCTGCAATGTCTGACTCTCAGTGTGGACTCCTTGAGTCTACTCGCCACCCCGTGGCCCTTTGCAGGCCTGGTCCAGTCACCGAGGTTACTGGAAGTCCAGCTTGGATGGCCAGACAGCTTTTTGGCACAGGCAGACCCATGCTCACCCAACATTTTAGTGTCCAGGTGCCCAGGTGCCCAGCTCCTGGGCATCAGACAGTGGGAAAGCTCCAGGGATCTACCATTCAGAGACTTCAGTTTGGATGTAGGGCTAAGGCCAGAGAAAAGTTCTGGTGCTTTTCATTTGGCCCAAGAAAAAACTGCCAAGATCCAGAAAAGTGGATCTGAGTGGAATTTAGATGCAAAGAGCTTGGAGGGATCCATGAAAGAAGACATTCCCCACCTTCATTATTTTATCCCTGACTCAAGGTAGGCAAGGGCTCTTCTGGAAGTTTCCCTCTTCCCCCTCCTGTCCCCAGGCATCACTTGCAGAAATTTGAGAGATGGATGCCTCAGAGAAACTGCTCCCCAACAATACATACCACACAGAGCCCCTAAGCCCTCCCCTTTCCCATTTCCCTTGAAGTCAAAGCCATTACTAGGATGAACCAGCCGCCTTCCTGTGAATCCTGAAGCACCTTACACCTCCATGTGCCCAAGTCCAGGGACTGGGGCTCCCCTTCATGCCCCCTCACCCTCATGGACCATGAGGAGCCCTAGTTAGCCTCCGGCTTGGGTTTAGCTACTGAAATCTGAGACCTCTGCAGAGACTTCCCTCTGGATGTTGAGTCAGCATGGACACCAGTGTGTCCTAGGGCTTGGTGGAGGGAGGTGGGAAACCCCACCCACCATGCCTGTTAGCAGAAGCTACTGATGGGAGGAGTGACTGCACCCTGACTCCTGTCCTGACTGTGTAGCTGCAAGTTACCGGACCACGGCCTGGGAATTTAAAACGGGGCAGAGCCAGGTTCAGGGAAGGTGGAGGAAAGTGCTTGAGTGCCATGGCCTCTATGTGGGACCCACTTCATTTGTATCAGCTTGTGGTGTTGCTGTCCAAGTGTTTTGTGGGCTTGTTTTGTGGTTGCGTTCTGGAATGCTTGGAGAGTTCGGGGGGATGGGGAATGTTGCTTTGCTTGGCTTTATGAAGAGGAAGATGGCCCAGGGGGCTTAGTGACCTGTTCCTCAAGGCCTGTGAAGTGACTGGGGAAGGGCTTAGTGCTTGCTTTAGAGATGAGCCCCATGTAAAGAGGGAGAACCGGCCTGCTTGCCCTGCCTGGGCATACTTGGCAACTCAGGCTGGCCATGGGGTATGTGGTGGCCCTTCCATCCTGCGTCTGCCTCATGATGCCCTTCCGTCTGTCTGGGTGCCTCGTGTATTACCTGAGGGGCTCTCCTCTGGCCACCTTGCATTTGGGGCCCTGTTGGGAGACCTGTTCCTGGCAGGTTGGAAGGATTCACAGGCTTCAATTCAGAGACACAGCGTCTGTCCCAGCGGGGCTCAGACTGCGGACATGGACACAGTGCTCCCTGTTTTGGGCCTCAGTGTCTGCATTTGTGAGATGAGGCGGCTCCCACGGCTCCTCCAGGCTCTGTGCCCCAGTAATTCTCCGGTTCAAAGCCAAGGTGGTAGAAGGGCACTCATCACTGTTGTGTGTATCGCTTCTGGTTCTGGAGTGTCCGTGTTTGTGTACATGTGGAGGGAGGGGGGAGTTCTGTATATTTTCCCTTTCTTAGAAAAGGGACACCTGTCCCTTCCATTTGGACCCCACAGTGGAAGCTGGCGGGCCGGAGGGAAGGCTCAGGCCAGGGACAGTCAGCCAGGTGCCTGCAGCACCATGTTCAGACCCCTCTGTGTCCCGGCCGGGTCAGGGTGCCACGACTGGGTGGGCAACGGCTACCCCCAGATCCTAGGAGCAGTCCCCTGAGTATGGACCCTATTTCTTCATCCTCACACCCACCAGCAGGTCTGTTTCACCATGGAAGAGGAGGCTTTGGTTTTATACATCTATTGTCACAAAACAGCAAAAACAAAATCCATCCCGAATCCCCATGCCATGCTGCCACCTGAGCCTGGAGCCCACATCCTTGTAGAGGCTCCAGGTTTCTGTTGGTTGGTTTTTCTCTCTGAACAAATGATTGCCAGCCCTGTGAGCAGACTCAGTTGATGTATTTTGAATGCTCCAGGAGGGTAGGCAGCTGTCCTTCAGGGTCACGGCAGTGGGGGATAGTGTAAGTCTGGGTATAACCCTTCCCTCTCTGACCTTTTTTTTTTTTTGAATTTGTATAATGGGCCAAAAGACTAGACGGTTTATGTAGCCCACTGGATCTCTGAAATTCTTGTCAAAACACCAGCTATCTACTGGGAATGGCTCCAGGCAAAGACTGCGGTGTTTGCTGAAGGATGAGGGGCTAAAGGGACTTGGGAAGGGCCAGGCTGGAGAGGAGCAGAGTTATCCAACTCCATGTCTCTAGAAGGGGGCTGTTTTTGTTCTATGCAATCCTGAAGAACAGAACTCGTCCAGAGGAGGCTGAGTTTTCCTCGGGATAAAGAAATCTCTCATCCTCAGTCATGATTGTCCCATCAAGGAACAGGCAGTGTTAGGAGACACTCCAGCCCTGGGGGAGATGGGTCGCCAAGTAAAGGATGCTGAGCCTGTGAGGGGCTGGAGTGTGGGTATAGGGGTTCAGGGCCTCTCTGGTGTTTCCCAGC
>NW_011489342.1:1616688-1624228 GCF_000754665.1 Bison bison bison | reverse complement strand
ATGACAGACTTCATGACTCCCCACCATGCCTGAGGCCAAGCCACCTTCTCTGTCTCCATGGGCAGCTCTGTGACCCTACTCGACACACCCAGTGGGCCACAGTCATTCCATCTCTAACCCCCACCCCTCCCTGAACCGACTTCCCTGGGGGACAGGACCAGAGAGCTGGAGCCAGGCTCAAGGCTTGAAATACTCCCAAGTCCATCATCACCCACCAATAGAGTGCTGACTCACCGCCTTCACCTGACACTCTCCCTTCCCGGGAGGAAAGCTTGAAGAGGCTTTCTTTGTAATTCTCTGAGTACTCTTGACCCACTCAAGGCCACCCTAGAGTCAAAGCAGGGAGTGCTTCATCATAAATTCCTACTTGGGGCCCAGTGACCATGGATGCCTGCTGGAAGAGCTCTGAGCCAGGAACAGGGGACCTGGGCATCTCCTGGCTCTGCCATTGATCTGCTGTTTGGCCTGGACTCCTTCCTCATGTATCTCTGGGGAGACTCACAGAGCACTAGAGCTGGGAGGAAACTTGGCGATCTGCAGGTCAAGCCTCCCCCTTGGGCTGCTGAGAAAACACTGACAGGTGGGCTTAACATGGTGCCTGTGCCATGTGGGGACCCAGGATGCTTTACAACCTGAGTGGGGAAATGGGCCTGCTGATGTGTGTGCCTGCCCTGCACATGAGCCAGAACAAGACACCCAATAAAGCTTCCGACCAGAAAACATTCAACCTTGCGCAGGAGAGGGGCTCTGGTTACGGAGGTTGTCAGGACTCCAGACTGCAGGAGGAGCGTGGAGTTGGTGTCATGACGGGAGACCTGTGTTCCAGCCTGGCTTCACCACCTGCTCTGGGCTCCAGCACTGATCCTTTCTGGGCCTCTGCTTCTTGATCTGAGAAATGGGAGGACCTGATTTTCAATCTGACCCACAGGTCAAGAGTGAGATTCAAATGAGATGCCTTGGTGTGTAAAAGGGAAACTGCACAGATGTGAGCTGTTTCTGGGGTGAAGACCTCTGAAAGGGGGACCCCATGCTGTTTGTCAACTGCTTTGAGCCCTCCTGGATTAACCTTTGCCTCATTTGTAAAACCACCAGCACTTGGGGTGGGGGGGGGCGGTAAGGGAAGGCCAGTGGGCTCTGATGGACACAGAATTCCAAGTTTATTCCCATCAGCTGGTTGGTTGTTCTGGAGAGAGAATGAGGAGACTCCCATATGGGTGATGTCAGTGTTTCCATGCCACCCCCATGAGAATCCTTCAAGGATCTGGGACATCCTTCAAGTAAGCTGTGTGCCTGCCTTTTTCCTTCCCCTGAACTCGATGTCCTGGGATGTGTCTATGCTTGGCCTTGTGCGTCTTGTCTTATGTCTGTCTTCTGTAGCTTTGCCCCCGTGAGGGCTGGAGTGGGGACGCCACTGGCACCCCAGACTTCAGGCTCGCTGTGGGAGTTGCACCCGCCTGGGTCTCATCTCCCACAATAAAGATAAGCCCCACAGACCTCACTGCTACCGCTGTGCTCACAACCTTGTCCGGGATTTTAAGGATGTCAAACTGCTGTAGATGACTCAATAAACATCTTATCATTTTTCCTGTTGGCTGTAATTGGCAGATGTGGAGGTCCAAAAGGAGGGGAGATGGAAGGGGAGGAAGTCTGATCCCCCAGAGGAATCCAGTCTTCAAGGTCCTGTGGCCTTTTCCAGTGAGCTTAAAGTGTACTTGGAAAGTAAAGTCCTGGCCTCAAAAGGACCTGCAAGAATCATGCAACCTGAGCGGAATTGAGGTCACTTGGATGTTTTGGGGGCTCCTGGAAATGGAAGCAGCTCACCTCACAGTCCTTCTTGCCTCATGGCCTTTATATGTTTTTTTTTTTTTTTTTTATGGAAGTGGCCCCCAAATATCCCCAAAGATTGCCTGCACTGAGCGCTTCATTAGTGCTATAGGTAATCAGAAGTTGCCAGAGTCCCAACCCTTAAGGTTTCTGGGCTCTTCAAATCATCAGCCCGACCAGAACAGATAAGCAATCCATTTCCGTGAGCTTCTATTGATTTTCACGACTTCCAATGCCCATAGTTATATTACACTTTTTAGTTTCTAACAACAGGATATCATTTTGGCTGATATATAAGAAAAAATAGTTTAGGATAAAAAATACTGGGCAGCTCGTAGAATTCTTTTGAGGCTGGAGAAACCAGAAAAGGTGTCTCAAGCCTTACTGTCTTCTGGAACTGATGACAGAGCTGTTGACTGCTGCTCTCAACCCAGGCATGGCTCTTCCGTGCTAGGGAGCCAAACTCACAGTGACCAGCAGCCCCCTTGCCTCCAGCTGCTCACGTCTGAATCAAAAGTCTCACATGAGTCCATCAGACTGGCTGTGTTCTCTCCACAGTGAGGCTGGAAATTTGACTTTTCTGGGTTCTACCTTGGGGAGGTCAGCCTCAAGTATCTGGAGAATTTCTAGATTTAAAAATAGTGTTTAAAAGTCCTGAAATAATAAATGCCTACCACCACAGGCCTGAGATCTATGGCAATTGCAGAGCCAGCTCCCTCCAGTGTTCCGGTGGGCCACTCTGAGGAAGTCAAGTCAATGGAAGGATGAATCCCAACCCACCTGCATGTGGTCTCTACAACCAGACAGACTACTTGCCAAAAGCTCCCAGGTCTCCCAGCTGGGGTACGCCCCAGCTGGGGTGCAGGCTGGTTCTGCTGTTTGGGGTCACCCCTGCTGTTTCCTTCTCCAGGTCCACACAGATGATTCTCCTAGAGCTTAGAAAATATTCTTACCAATGTGACCATGATACTTTGAGACTCTACATGTTTCGTTCTCAGAGAGAGGTCACACTCAGGAAGTAAAGATAAAGTCTTGAATTCCATCTTAGACTTGAATTTCTTGGCAATTGTGAAGATCACCCAAAGACTTAGTACAGATGAACACTGATTAAATCCCATTTCCTCTATCCATTCCCCCCAACTTATCAACTATTCCAGCTCTCTTTTCTCCCAAACCCAGTAAAATGTACCTTCAACCCTAGTTATTCCTGTTGATGCTCTCTGCTCCTGGTAGTATGAGCAATTCCTTTTGGGAATTCAGTGGTTCTCAAGTTTTAGCATGCATCAGAATCATCCAGGAGGTTAATAAAATACAGATTGCTGGGCCCACCTCCAGAATTTCTGATCCAAGTCTGAGGCAGGGCATGATAATTTGCAATTGTAAGAAGTTCCTAGACGTTCTACCTGTTAAGGTATAACATCTAAAAAAAAATGTATAACATCTTAGCCCCTTTTAGGAAACCTTGAAGCTTGACAGTGATTAACTTCCCCCTATGGGGAGGACAAGCAGGAACATCCACAACATGAACTTTAATTGACTTTTTCTTTCCAGGTCACTGTTTTAGGGATGAAAAGCAGCTCCAAGAGAAAATCAACCCATGGATGTCCATTTATTTTCCTTTTTCCCATTTATTTTCAATTAAGTATAAAACCATCTCTGTCTCAACTAGGATCGAGTTCAGTATGCCATAGATGAAAAACTCCAATGAAAAGTGACTTCGAGAAGATAGAATTTAATTTTTCTCACATCAAAGAAGTCCAGAAGAGGCATTCCAGAATCGTATGGTGGCTGTGTGGTCTCTCCAAGGACTCAAGCTTCTCCCTTTCTGCTCCTCTAATCTTAGCATAAGACTTCCAGGCTCAAGGTCACCTCATGATCCAAGAATGTCTCCTGGAGATCTGGATGTCTCCGGACTCAAGGGAGAGTGGAAGAAGGCAAAAGGTCCTTCCTTCTTGTTTTTAAAATTTTCTTTTTGGAAGAAGCCTCACATCTGCTTACATCTCGTTGGCTCACAGTTAACCACAGGGCCACATTTCAACACGGGTGATGGTATGCCCCCCTAGGAAAACGGGGAGAGAGAATGGATATTGGCTGGTGAAAAGTGGTTTGTGCCATAGTCTCAAAACCCCAGGTCTTTCAGAATTTAGGTGGTGGTCACTGAGCTCATCCACACTTGGTAGAAACTGGAGGCTGACTGATGACATTGATATCTCACTGAGAGCAAACTGGAGGATGCAGTCTCCAACCTGGACCAAAGAATACCTCGAGAGGGTCCCCAGTCAGCACTGAGGGAGCCGCTTGCACCCACTCACCGGAACCTACTCTGATGTGAAGTGTGAGGTGTGAGGGTATGTTTGGGTCACTTCTGGTTTCCTCCATCCTTCTTTCTCTCCCACGGCTGCATTTCCTAGTGGATTCTGTGCCCTTGCGGCTTCTGCGTTATTTCATCTCTTTTTAATTTGGAGAATCATCAGAGTGGTGACGTAGTTCAGGTTTTTATTTTTTTTTTTTACTTTTTTCGGTCTTTTAATTTTTGTCAGTTGTCCTCAAGTGAACCCAACTTAGGAGCTTCTGAACTTCTCAACTATCTTAGACTGCCCTCTGGTGGATGCCTGTCATAGCCATTCTTCTGATCAGCGTCCCCTTCCCCCCTCCCCAGCCCAATCCTAGATAAAAGATTAAGAATTTGATGTGTGAAACTCAGTCACTAAAAGTTCTTCTAACTTTTAGGATGTGGTCTTGTAAATGCTCATATGAAGATAGTTTTTCTTGGCCTCTTGGAATTGTTCCCTAAATTTCTCTAAAGCATAGGCTAGAAGGAGGACGGTGGCAATAAAGCTTGTACCTTTAATTTATTCAACAAAAACCTGTTGAGCATCTAACGTTCCATTCACCAATTACTCCGTGACAGTCTACCATGTGCCAGGAGCTGTTCTGTCACTGGTGAGCATCACCGGTGAGATGAGGGCCCTGTTTTCAGGAGCTTACATTCTAAGTAGAGAAGAAAAGAAAACAGTTTCAGATAGAGGAAAATGTTATGAAGAAAATAAAACAGCTAGGACCAGCCCTAATACAGTATGACCTCGTGTTAACTCATTACATCTTCAAAATCCCTATTTCCAAATAATGCCACATTGATAGGTACCTAGAGTTAGGACTTCAGTGTGTCTTTGGGGGGTGGGGGTGGAGACACAGTTCAGTGCCCAGTGAAGGGAAAGAGTCTGAAGCTTCACAAACTTCACGATGCTTTGACTGAGATGATATGGAAGAGATGGGAGTTGATGATGGATATGTGGGGTAAGATAGAGAGACAGCCTCCTCTCACCCACCATCACCTCCTGGCACCACCGATGGGTTTCAATAATAATAATAATTTAAAAAAGGAAAAACATATATCAGCCCTAACTCACCCTGGCCCTGATTTGGTCCCTTTTTGAGTATTTCTCATGGAAATTGACTTGCTCCTAATATTCCATTGCCTGCTAGATCACAAGCCACACAGCAGCATTCAGATCCTTAGAGGGCTCAGTCTCAGCTGGTGAAGCTGGAAGAAGTTCATTCAAGCAGGCTGAACACTGACCTCTCACTGTTCAAACAACCCCAACTGTCAAAGAAACTGAGAGCCCATTTCCAAGCAGAAACAAAAGCAAAACAATGGCCTGAGAGCCACATACACTCGTGGATGCCAGAAGACGTGTATAAAATCATCACTCACATCTTTTATTCTGACTCACATAGACTCTCTTAGGGATTGGGAGTGATGCCTCAGCTTTAGCTGGCTTATCCCCCACAAACTTGGTGGGAAGCATCTTTGTTCTGGAGCTCAGGACTTTCTCCCAGGCCACCCCACTAAGTCACTCTCTTCTCTCTTCCCCTTACAGACACCCCTTCCTCCCTCATCCCGGGTCCCTCCTCTCTGCACTTGATCTAGACGCAGGCATGGCTGGGTGGTCAGTGTTTTCCTTGCGCTGATATTTTTTGGACCTCCTGTCTTTTGAGTTTCCCTGACACTTGGGAATTTTCTGTGGTTTTATCCTCAACCTTATTCTCTTTAGACACTCTCTCCATGGGCAGAAACATCCATTCCTATGCATTAACCTTGATCTCAGTTGGTAATCCTGACTCTGCTTTCCAGCACAAGCAACTGGCACAGGCGGGGCCAGTGCAGTTAGTACCATGGAGAGAGCTGAGTGAACTTGGCTCTAGCACCACAGACAGTTCCAGGACACTGTACCTACTTGAGAGCAGATTGTGGCCAACTTATCTGTGTGAACAAAGACACATCTAAGTTTTATGGGGCCTGAAACATGTAATTTGGGGAGGTCCTCTTTAATAAAAAATGTAGAATTTAAAATTCAGGATTAGGTGTAAAGATGAATTTTTTTAGAAAGAGAAAAGTTGACAGCTATCATAAATATTACAAAATCAGAAAAAATAACATATTTGTATTAATTATAATAGTTTTAACCTACTTTATGGCAATATATTCTTTGACTCCATCCTTATTGGACAAAAGTTTTTATATTGTTTTCTAGACAGATAATTTCGGAGAAGGCAATGGCACCCCCCTCCAGTACTCTTGCCTGGAAAATCCCCTGGATGGAGGAGCCTGGTCCATGAATGGGGTCACTGAGGGTCGGACACAACTGACCGACTTCACTTTCACTTTTCACTTTCATGCATTGGAGAAGGAAATGGCAACCCACTCCAGTGTTCTTGCCTGGAGAATCCCAGGGACGGCGGAGCCTGGTGGGCTGCCATCTATGGGGTCGCACAGAGTCCGACACCACTGAAGTGACTTAGCAGCAGCAGCAGACAGATTATTGAAATATAATTCAGTCATATGATTAATCAAAATATGTGTTTTATTGTTCATAGCTTTGACTCAGCATCAAGAACAGAATCCTTCAGTTCAGTTCAGTTCAGTTCAGTCGCTCAGTCGTGTCCGATTCTTTGTGACCCCATGAATCGCAGCATGCCAGGCCTCCCTGTCCATCACAAACTCCTGGAGTTCACTCAGACTCACATCCATCGAGTCAGTGATGCCATCCAGCCATCTCATCCTCTGTCGTCCCCTTCTCCTCCTGCCCTCAATCCCTCCCAGCATCAGAGTCTTTTCCAATGAGTCAGCTCTTCGCATGAGGTGGCCAAAGTACTGGAGTTTCAGCTTCAGCATTATTCCTCCAAAGTAATCCCAGGGCTGATCTCCTTCAGAATGGACTGGTTGGATCTCCTTGCAGTCCAAGAGACTCTCAAGAGTCTTCTCCAACACCAGTTCAAAAGCATCAATTCTTCGGTGCTCAGCCTTCTTCATAATCCAACTCTCACATCCATACATGACCACAGGAAAAACCATAGCCTTGACTAGACGGACCTTTGTTGGCAAAGTAATGTCTCTGCTTTTCAATATGCTATCTAGGTTGGTCATAATTTCATGGCTGCAGTCACTATCTGCAGTGATTTTGGAGCCCTAAAAAATAAAGTCTGACACTGTTTCTACTGTTTCCCCATCTATTTCCCATGAATTGATGGGACCGGATGCCATGATCTTCGTTTTCCGAATGTTGAGCTTTAAGCCAACTTTTTCACTCTCCACTTTCACTTTCATCAAGAGACTTTTGAGTTCCTCTTCACTTTCTGCCATAAGGGTGGTGTCATCTGCATATCTGAGGTTATTGATATTTCTCCCAGCAGTCTTGATTCCAGCTTGTACTTC
>NW_011489342.1:1612089-1616549 GCF_000754665.1 Bison bison bison | reverse complement strand
AGCTTGAACATCAGGAAGTTCACGGTTCACGTATTGCTAAAGCCTGGCTTGGAGAATTTTGAGCATTACTTTACTAGCGTGTGAGATGAGTGCAATTGTGCAGTAGTTTGAGCATTCTTTGGCATTGCCTTTCTTTGGGATTGGAATGAAAACTGACCTTTTCCAGTCCTGTGGCCACTGCTGAGTTTTCCAAATTTGCTTACATATCTGATGACTGGAAAAATTTTCCAAAGCCTGGCTCTATATATGTCAATATTTGTGTCTCTACCATTACTCAGAGTGCCATACACTGTAGAATATTCCATGTTATGATGTGATCTCTGACCTGTCTTTGTATGTAATGCTAAGTGGAATATAGGATATTAGTAGTCTATATGATGAAGTAATAGTATACTACTTAATTGTAACCCAAACTAAAGTTGACCTCCACATAACTTACCCGTAGCAGATCTCCCGTCAGTGGTCAGTTCAACACTACCACACGTGTGAGATGGTGTTCAGTGTTCAGTGTTTGGTCTCTTGTCTCGTATTGTGTCTTGACTGTTAGAGTCATCTGATGCAGCTTCAGGAGGGGTTTGGCAAGCAAACTTTTCCATGAGACTTTGCTCTTAGGCTTGAGTATTAATGATGGGGGGAAAAAAGAGAGAAAAGGAAAAAAAAATTAGAGGCAGAGAAATTATAGAAAGACTTTTTCACTTTCTTCCAAACAGCTTTTCATGAGCTCAAATCTTTGATGTTTTCCCATAAAATTCTGTACTGAAGCCACATTGAATTCTGAGCATGTATACAAGAAATGTTAATGGGACATCTACTAGTGTCTATGTGTTTTAGATGCCTGGGACTAAAACTGAGTTAGAGGTAAGAATTTTTTTCTTACAGGGAATACATTCTAATCAAGAAAGCAGAAAATACATAGGCAAACAAATATGTCCCTAAACTGTTACTATGTATGATGGGATTTAGAACAGATGCCAAAGGCCGACTGGCAGGAGGAGGGGTCTGTTCGGAAGCACCCCTCACCCCACGCTCCACAGGGCAGGTGGCAAGCGGTCTCTTCACATGAGAGCTTATCCCAGCCTCCCAGGGGTTTGTGACCTAAGTCACCTGATGGAGGCAGGACAGGCAGCTGATCACTTTGCAGTCCTTATTGACCCCGGTTATTATGGGCAGTTTCCAGTACCTTTAGGAACCATGAGCCTCTGTCACCAAAATCCAGGACTTGTCCTAGCCTGCCCTCTTGTTAGAGAGCTGAGTCCAGGCAGCAGAAAGGGCTGGGCAGGAAGAATTGGCAGCTGGCTCAGGGAAGGGGCTCAGTTAGGAGTTCTATCTTCCTCCAGGATGGGTTGGGTCAGGCCCAGTATTGGTAGAAGCCATGGAGAGTCCAGTCCGCATGCCTGCCTCTTGAAGGAAGGAGGGGAGACTGCTAGGTTGAGAACCAAGCTCTGGATGAACCAGTGGGGATGGTGGTGGAAAGGCCCTGCTGGCAAAGGGACTGGTCCTTTATCAGTCCTTTTTCTCTCCCAGGAAGGAACTTTGCTGGAAAGCAATCCTTTTGCTGGAGTGAAAGGGATGCAGGGTAACAGATGAGTTGAAGATTCGATGGGTTTTGTCTTTAGGCAAGTGCAAGGAAATGCTGCCTTATGTGGCCCACTCAAGCACCCAGAACACCGGATCCAGCCCTGGCCCCAGAATGTCTGCCTCTTTAGCTTCGACCAGTATCCCAGGACCAGCCTGGGACCAGAGCCCCATCCCTGAATGCAACCACACACCAAGGTTTCTGCTCTGAGGGCCTATGTGATATGCAGGCTGCACCAGGCCTCCCAGCAACCCACGACTTGAGGCTGGGCCCTGGTCCACAGGTAGGCCACACGGAGGGGAGAAGATAGGCATCGTGGGCTCTACAGACAGCCAGTGGTCCTGCCTTGCCATTCATTTGCATCACAAGCACAGAAAAACTGAAAAGAGGTCCTGACACAACCAGTCATTTAACCTAAATTAGGCGAGGCAGCAGCAAATATAAAAGGTCTGGGAACCAAGAGCCAATCCTTCCCCACGTCAACCAAAATGTCTGCGGGCGAGATATCTTGATTTGTCCTGGTCAAAAAATCGGTGCATAGGTCTGTGCTGCCCTCTGTCGGTCACTTGGTTATTGGCATGGGCAGTCTTGCCCTAACCTGGAAAAGGCAGGAACGCTTCCCAGCACCGAGTGTTCTGCTTACCAGGCTTGTTTGCATACGGTGACTCATAAATGAGATCATGTGGGCAAGAGCAAGTTAAAATATTTACTATAATTAACATTGGGTGGGAAAACTTATATCTTAAGTCTCCTGTGGAAAGACTGTGGCCTAGAGAGATTTCTGAAATGGGTTTAACCCTCTGCATTCCCTGTGGATAAAGCATGTGGCTGCTGCTTAGTTGCTTCAGCCATGTCTGACTCTTTGCAACGCTATGGACTGTAGCCCCCTAGGCTCCTCTGTCCGTGTAATTCTCCAAGAATACTGGAGTGAGTTGCCACGCTCTCTTCCATGGGATCTTCCTGACCTGGGTTCGAACCCGGGTCTCCTGTATTGCAGTCAGATTCTTTACCACTGAGTCACCAGGGAAGTAGATGAAGCATACCCTTACATTTTTTTTTTTCCTGATCATACAGAAAATTTATTATTTATTTCTGAAGGTCACATAAATATAAGAAATATATGTTTGGTGTCATTTAGGAAGTGAATATATGTCTAAGATTTTTCACATTTCATTGTAAGCATGAGTGGTCACATAATATCCATTCATTCCTTCCTCAGATTTTCAATGAGATGTTTGACATGCCCTCCCCATGTGCTCTGGGGAGCACAAAAGTGAAAAAGATAAAGATGCTGGTGTCGAGGAGCACATTGTTTGCAGGGAAGTTAAGAAATATCTAAAAGAAGGCAAGAGACATCTGTCCAGGCGCTATCGGTGCCCGGCCGGGCTCCTGGCCAGTCCAGCTGCTGCAGGTGTGGGCTGTTAATGGCATGCATCTGTCCCCTCTCCAGATGCTCACTGGGGGATGCCTGAGGGGTAACACTAACCCCAGGCCATACTTCTTATCCCTGGTTGCCTGCAGCGGGAAACTGATTAATGTAGGGGTTCCATGGCCCAGGCCCCTGGGTGGAGCAGCCTCTGTGGTGGTGTACACTGCAGGGCAGGAGGAGGCTGATGCTCCTAAAATGACATCCTTGCCTGCCTCCTTCCTCTTCCCTTCCCTGCTTTCCTCACCCCTCTCTAGTTTCTCCCCAGGCCATCCTTCCATGAATCACTTGCTGAAGAATCTCTGTTTCAGGCTCGACTTCTTGGGAATCCAGACAAAGACATGTGCTCTCAAAGAGGCCCAGAGAAGATGATGTCTAGTGTCAGGATCAGGGAAAATGTGCCATGAAGATTAGTTGAGATTTGAGCACATTTGAGCTATTCATTCATTCCACAAACACATATTGACAAGTGCCTTCCATGATCTGGGCTCTCTTCCAGGCCTTGGGGACACAACAGCAAACACGACAGTCTTGTTATCACTGGCACTTACCTTCTGTGATGGGGAAGGAAAGAAATAAGAACACAAATAATGGACGATTAGATGAATTCAGGTAAGTCCTGTAGTAAAAATCAAACATGATAATGTCTCCAGCTCTCTTTCCTAGCATTCTGCAAACACTTACCCATGAGAACAGGTAATTCAACCTTTCTCTTAGCAGTTCTAATTCTTTACATCCAGTGGTTCAGATTTCAGTAAATGCCAACTCCCACTGAGTTCCTATTGTAGATAATTATTTTAAACCTTAGCATTGACCCCAAACATTTTCTCAAACACTTTCAAAGCCTGAATTTGGGGTCTGGGAGCATTCTTTAGGCTTTCCACAATCGAAACCTTGAAGAGTTTCACTTAGTCTGATTTCAGAGCAGAGAGTCCCTCTAGAGGACTGGGAATGCCGTAAACTGTAGGAGGCAAGCCCCTGGTGTTGCTGGAGGTGAATACATGTAACTGCCTGACAGATGGTTCGGGGGATGAGAAGTTGGCTTTCCTGGGAGCTCAGACTTGACTTGTCCTGCATGACTCAGGTCCGTTTTCTGCACCACTGTTCCAGGACCACCTTTGATCCAGTGTGCCTCCCCAAGGCCTGTAGCCTTAGGCGCTAACATCGCCTCTTTCTGGCCTGTGGGGTCTCCCCAGGCAGAGAGTGTTTGATTCATCTTTCTGTGTCCCAAGGGCACAAACAAAGCCTGGTGCACAGCTTAACCAGTGACATCTGTGGAAATTCGTGAATTCCAGGCCCCTTTTATTTATTTATTTATTTTTCTAATTTTATTTTATTTTTAAACTTTACATAATTGTATTAGTTTCGCCAAATATCAAAATGAATCCGCCACAGGTATGCCTTACTATCCATGGTCTCCTAAAGCCAGGCCATCATCCCTTCTCCATTCGACAAATC
>NW_011489342.1:1608143-1611989 GCF_000754665.1 Bison bison bison | reverse complement strand
GTGTTTGATTCATCTTTCTGTGTCCCAAGGGCACAAACAAAGCCTGGTGCACAGCTTAACCAGTGACATTTGTGGAAATTCGTGAATTCCAGGCCCCTTTTAAATTCATGCCTTACTATCCATGGTCTCCTAAAGCCAGGCCATCATCCCTTCTCCATTCGACAAATCTCAAGCCCTTTCTAGCCACCATGCCTTTGTGCAGCCTGCTCTCCTGAGCAGTGGCTAACTGGGTCACTGAAAGACACCTCTGGGCTCTTAGGGCTGCCAGGCCTGCACTGGAATCCCAAAGTGTGTGACTTAGAGCAGAGGACTCCCACAGACACCTTACCCACAGTGTCTACTCCTGCCTGTACGTAGTAGGCACTCAATATATGTCTTTCTCCAGCTCTCCCATCTTCTACCCAGTCTGCTTTTGAAATGTCCTCTATTTTCATAACCAAACAGCATCTACCTTTCAAATTTCACCGCCTTCACAAAGGTTCCCATGATTGCTATGACATAGACTGACCTTAGAACCAGTTATTTTTCTCTAATTTGCATGGGACAGGCTCTTCCCAATGCTACGGCAAACACGCCTATGAAATTCAGTTTTCCTTTTACATAACGCCATGGGTGTTAGGCTTTCCTGGGTATCCTGATCCTTCTGTTTCTGAGAACAGAGTTGCATGGCAACTCCAAAGTCCTTGAAGTCAGGCATAGGCATGTGACACACACTGGCCAATGAACTGTAGCAGAAGGGAGCTCAGCCACTCTGCCACTGAGGTATTAAAGAGTCCTGTAAGCTTTGTCATCTTTGTGTTCCCTCTGCTGGAGCAAACAATATGGACCTACAATTTGCACTGGAAATAAACTTGGGCTGTTTTAAGTCACAGGGATTAACCCAGAGTTGCTCATTTCTGCCACAGAATGTAGCTCATAATGACTGAAGCACCCATTTTAGTCTCCTAAAATGAAATTAATAGTATACATGTGTGTCTATATGTATATATGCTGTGCTTTGCTTAGTTTCTCAGTTGTGCCCAACTCTTTGGGACACCATGGACTGTAGCCCACCATGCTCCTCTGTCCATGGGATTGTCCAGGCAAGAATACTGGAGTGGGTTGCCATGCCCTCCACCAGGGCATCTTCCCAACCCAGGGATCAAACCCAGGTCTCCCGCATTGCAGGCGGATTCTTTACCATCTGAGCCACCAGGGAAGCCCCTATATGTATGTATCCACAAGTCCCATAAGTGTTCATGGCTCAGTCACGTCTGACTCTGTGACCCCATGGACAAGACCACTGGGCTCCTCTGTCCATGTTCTTCAAGCAAGAATACTGGAGTGGGTTGCCATTTCCTTCTCCAGGGGATCTTCCCAAACCAGGGATCAAACCTGGGTCTCCTATATTGCAGGTGGTCTCTTTATTGATTGAGCTACCAGGGAAGCCCTATATGCCTATGTACATATACATACACATATACATATAGTATGCACATATATGTATTTAATTTAAAGGAATTATATAATGGTCTAACTGCAATATGAGGGTGAAATAAAGGGGCATTAAACTGTAATGACGGAAAAGGCACTTGCAACCACTCCAGTACTCTCGCCTGGAAAATCCCATGGACGGAGGAGCCTGGTAGGCTGCAGTCCATGGGGTCTCGAAGAGTGGGACACGACTGCACGACTTCACTTTCACTTTTCACTTTCATGCATTGGAGAAGGAAATGGCAACCCACTCCAGTGTTCTTGCCTGGAGAATCCCAGGGACAGCGGAGCCTGGTGGGCTGCCGTCTATGGGGTCGCACAGAGTCGGACACGATTGAAGCAACTTAACAGCAGCAGCAGCAAACTGTAATGATATATGTTCAATAGGAAATGCTCTCAGATGACACTCGCTGACAGAAAGAGGCAGATGCTTGTCCTTATCCATCCTAGCACTAGGAATACAGCAGCTGAGAATGCAGGCTCTTAGAGCTATGCCAATGACTCAGACACCACTGGCAGTACTATTGCCGTTGACATGATTATCTAAAAATAGGAACAAATCTCAGTAAGGTTTTTGATGAGACTTTAATCCTCCCTTGATTAACAAAGCAGTTGGCTTCCTGAGAAAATGCAACGCATTTTGAAATTGCAGTCCAAATACTTTGTGTTTAAGTATAAACAGGAGTTGTGTTCCTGGTCCAGGTTTAAATGTAACCTACAGTCGGCCCAGGTTTTAAGTAAAAACCTACATGTTTTGCCTACATAACAGAAGGCAAAAGGTCTGTTAGGATGTTGGAAAGTTGTGCAGGATATGGGACAATTCATTTTTAGTGTGCACCTGCCCTATGTATTACAGGATGTCTACTGTCCCTGGCCCCTGCCCAGTAAATGCCAGTTGCACCCCAACTCCAATTGCTATGATGATAAAATATCCATCCCCGCTCACCCACCTAAAATTTCCAAAGTAGCCCACAGACGCTGGTTTTTCCCTCCGTGTTTCTGAAGAAGCACTCTGTTTTATACTTTCTCAGAATCCCTACCACCCAGCATCGATTTATTAATAGTTAAAAGTAGCTTTCTTTTAAAAATCTGTTGAGCTGATTTTTAAAGCTGATTCTGTTAAGCTGATTTATTTCTTAACACCAGCTGCATGATTAACCTGACCCTAGCTCAGTTGGTAAAGAATCCACCTGCAATTCGGGAGACCTGAGTTTGATCCCTGGGTTGGGAAGCTCCCTGGAGAAAGGAAAGGCTGCCCACTCCTGTATTCTGGCCTGGAGAATTCTATGGACTGTATAGGCCATGGGATTGCAAAGAGTCAGACATGACTGAGCGACTTTCCCTTTGCACAGGTCTATCTCTGATGGCAGCACAAGGACCTGTGATTCAGGGCTGGATACGCAGATGCCCTCAAACACCATGGATGTTCTGAGTGTCCCTAACTTTTCCTTGTTTGTTTGTTTTTTCGAGTTCATCACACAGGTCCTTTCCCATGATCATCTCTGCAGTTTCCACCCTATCTCAGTGCCTCCCCGTTAGTGCTAGTTTCAGATGGCCAGACGCGGTTCAGGAGATGGCGGGCCTAGGGCTGGGCTGGCTCAGCTGAGATTGGTTGTCTATGGTAAACAGGAGCACGTTGTAGGCAGCTCATGCTCTTCCATGCTTCTGGAAAAGATGGCACTCCCAGAGCCGTGTGGCCCTCTGTGCCTTCCTCTTCCCCGCGACCCACCATTCACCGCACCTGGCCAACCTCAAGCTTTGCCGAAGGGATCCCCTCCTGCCTTGTTTTCCACGGCTGCATTTGAGAGCGAGATTCAGGATGTCCCTCCACCGGGTACTGCTACACTTTACTCACTTCCTGTTGGCGTGGTTTTGGAAACCAGGGGCTGATCTTGAGGATATGTATATCCTGACCCCCATTTTCTTTTTTTTTTTCTAATTTTATTTTATTTTTAAACTTTACATAATTGTATTAGTTTTGCCAAATATCAAAATGAATCCGCCACAGGTATACATGTGTTCCCCATCCCGAACCCTCCTCCCTCCTCCCTCCCCATACAATCCCTCTGGGCCGTCCCAGTGCACCAGCCCCAAGCATCCAGCATCGTGCATCGAACCTGGACTGGCAACTCGTTTCCTACATGATATTTTACATGTTTCATTTCCATTCTCCCAAATCTTCCCACCCTCTCCCTCTCCCACAGAGTCCATAAGACTGTTCTATACCTCAGTGTCTCTCTTGCTGTCTCGTACACCGGGTTATTGTTACCATCTTTCTAAATTCCATATATATGCGTTAGTATACTGTATTTATGTTTTTCCTTCTGGCTTACTTCACTCTGTATAATAGGCTCCAGTTTCATCCACCTCATT
>NW_011489342.1:1605414-1607991 GCF_000754665.1 Bison bison bison | reverse complement strand
CAGTTCTATTTCCAGTTTTTTAAGGAATCTCCACACTGTTCTCCATAGTGGCTGTACTAGTTTGCATTCCCACCAACAGTGTAAGAGGGTTCCCTTTTCTCCACACCCTCTCCAGCGTTTATTATTTGTAGACTTTTGGATCGCAGCCATTCTGACTGGTGTGAGATGGTACCTCATAGTGGTTTTGGTTTGCATTTCTCTGATAATGAGTGATGTTGAGCATCTTTTCATGTGTTTGTTAGCCATCTGTATGTCTTCTTTGGAGAAATGCCTGACCCCCATTTTCTAGTGTTGATTAATCCTGATTGACAATCCGATCCTGGAAGCTCTGTTCTCTGCACTTCAGTTCCTCAAATCATGCTGTATGGTGGCCTTTGGGGCTTCCTGGGTGGCTCAGATGGTAAAGAATCTGCTTGTGAATGCAAGAGACAGAGGGTCGACCCCTGGGTTGGGAAGATCCCCTGGAGAAAGGAATGGCTGACCACTCCAGTATTTTTGCCTAGAGAATTCCACGGACAGAGGAGCTACAGTCCCGGAAGTAGCCAAGGGTTGGACATGACTGAGCAACTGCCCATTTGTACATAGTGTATATATGTCAATATCACTCTCTCAGTTTGTCCCACCCTCTCCTTGTTAACTGAGGTGACTGCTTTCCTGATTTCTGCTTCTGAAAGTTGTGTCTGGTGGGTGGAGTGTAGAACTTATCTGTTTCTTGTCTTCAGGCACCAGTTCTGACTGGCACTCTCTGGCAGACAGCAGGGGTGGGAAGGAACTGAGGGTACCATCGCCCCCCATTTATTAAATCCCTCTCTGGCCCAAATATTTTCTGCCATGTTTTCAGTTTGTGAAACATGATTCAACTATATTCTGCTTATAGGAGACACAGTTTAGGTTCTAAGAAATAAGCAGATTGAAAGTAAAAGAATGAAAAAAGATGTGTCATACAAATGGAACCACAAGAATTCTGGAGTGGCTCTACTGATATTACCTAAATAGACATATAAGGAGGGGCATAAAAGGGTCAATCAGGAAGATATAACAAGGATAAACGTATGTGAACCTAATAAAGAATATCAAAGTATATGAAACAAAATTGAAAGAATTCAGGGAGAAATAGATGATTCAGAAATAATAGTTGCATACCACAATACTCCACTTTATTTTTTAAATTGAATTGAATTAAAATTTACTTTAATTTAAAAAATAAAAAGTTAAAGTATAGTTGATATACAATATTATGTAAGTTGCTGCTGCTGCTGCTGCTAAGTCACTTTAGTCGTGTCCGACTCTGTGCGACCCTATAGCCCACCAGGTTCCGCTGTCCCTGGGATTCTCCAGGCAAGAACACTGGAGTGGGCTGCCATTGCCTCCTCCAATGCATGAAAGTGAAAAGTGAAAGTGAAGTCGCTCAGTCGTGTCTGACTCTCAGCGACCCCATGGACTGCAGCCCACCAGGCTCCTCCGTCCTTGGGATTTTCCAGGCAGGAGTACTGGAGTGGGGGCCATTGCCTTCTCTGATTATGTAAGTTACAGGGGTACAATATAGTGATTCACAAATTTTAAAGATTATGTTCCATTTATAGCTGTTATAAACAATTGACCATATTCCCTGAACTGTACAATATATCATTATAGCTTATTTTATACAAAACAGTTTGTACCTCTTAATCCCTTATCCCTATATTGACCTGCCTCTCATCCCTCTCCCCATTGGTAACCACTAACTTGTTCTCTATGAGTCTTTTTGTCATATTCTCTAATTTGTTTTAAGTGATATATCATACAGTACTTTTCTCTCTCTGACTTACTTCCCTTAGTATAATATTCTCTAAGTCCATTCCTGTTTTTGCAAATGGTATTTTTTTTTTTAATGGCTGAGTATTTCATTGTACACACATACTACATCTTTATCCATTCATCTGTTGATGGACACTTAGGTTGCTTCCAACCTTGCCTATTGTAAATGTGCTGCTATGAACATTGGGGTGCGTGTATCCTTTTGATTTTAATAGGTGTGTAGTCATATCCACTGAAGTTTTGATCTGTATTTCCCTAATGAATTATCCTGACAAACAACTTTTCACATGTTTATTTGCTATTCATCTCTTTCCTTTGGTTAAATATCTGTTTGTATCTTTTTTCCTCTAAAATTGGGATGTTTTCTTATTATTGAGTTGTTAGAGTGGTAAAAAACACACATTTTTCAAATAAATCCTTCATCAGATACATGATTTAAAAATGCATTTCCCAGTCTGTGGCTTGTCTTTATTTTCCTCATAGCATTTTTAGAAAAACAATCATTTAAAATTTTTATAAAGTCCAATTTATCAATCTTTAAATTTATTTTTACTAATATTATTTTCAGAGGGATTTCGTGTGAAGGAAATGGCTTCTGAAGGATTTTGTGCAGGTGAGAAATATCTGAAAAGAGACATTAAAACAAAAATTGGTCTGATAGTAGACAATGATATAAACTGCAGTCCAAATAATTCTAGAGTAAGAAAAATCACCTGCGGGGAGCGAGCTCCGCCTCTGGCAAAGGTCATGAGGAAGGAGGCTTGGCATACGCAAAGGCGG
>NW_011489342.1:1603509-1604875 GCF_000754665.1 Bison bison bison | reverse complement strand
GGGCCTTGTTCACCGAAACTTGGTCTCACCATGTCGTTCTTTCTCTTACCTTCTGGCTGAATTATTCAGCCTCTTTTCTACGCTGAATTTCCTCACTGAGCTATCCTTATTTCAGCCTCTTTTCTCCACTGAATTTTCCTACTGAGCTATCCTCATTCTATTACTCTTTATATCCTTAATTAACGTTTAATTAAGCAATTGTTTCCTGATCTTCGCCGACGCCGTCCCCGCTTCGAATTCCCTGGATCAGCCGGGGCTGGTCCCCGGCAATCACCTGTTACAATAAATAAGGTATGAAATAAAGAACAATTTAAATAAGTATAGGAACAACAAGAATTGTAGTTTATTAAAATTTTATCTCTCTGCTTAACTAGAATGTACTAATGATTACATAGGGTTACTCCAGGCCAGGGTGGGGTGACTCCAGAGGGAAATCAGGAGTCCTCTGAGAGGCAGAATGAGGAAGGCCAACTTCCTTCAGTCCATCTGGTCCATCCTCAAATGTCTTTTCTTAATGATTTCCTATTCAGCCAGGAAACATAAATTTTCTAAGATGTAATTTAGCAATAATACTTATGAGTTAGCTACAACTGTATCACAAATCACTCCAAAAGAATTTTAAAACAATCAGCATTTGTTTAGCTCATGATTCTGAAGACTGGCAATTTGGGTTGAAATCAATTGGGTGGTTCTTCTGGGCTTCTCTGGTGGCTCAGATGGTAAAGAATTTGCCTACAATGCAGAAGACTGGGGTTCAATCCCTGGGTCTGGAGGACCCCCCCACCCTAGAAAAGGGAATGGCTACCCACTCCAATATTCTTGCCTGTTCATGGAAAGAGGAGCCTGGAGGCTACAGTCCACAGGGTTGCAAAGAGCTGGACACAACTGAGCGACTTCACTTTCACTTTCTGTTTGCTATTGGGCCCTCCCATGGATTTGTGAATGACTTTGCTCATCTCTAAGAAGAGATGGCAAGAATACACAGAAGAACTGTACAAAAAAGATCTTCATGACCCAGATAATCACAATGGTGTGATCACTGACCTAGAGCCAGACATCCTGGAATGTGAAGTCAAGTGGGCCTTAGAAAGCATCACTGTGAACAAAGATAGTGGAGGTGATGGAATTCCAGTTGAGCTATTCCAAATCCTGAAAGATGATGCTGTGAAAGTGCTTCACTCAATATGCCAGCAAATTTGGAAAACTCAGTAGTGGCCACAGGACTGGAAAAGGTCAGTTTTCATTCCAATCCCAAAGAAAGGCAATGCCAAAGAATGCTCAAACTACTGCACAATTGCACTCATCTCACATGCTAGTAAAGTAATGCTCAAAATTCTCCAAGCCAGGCTTCAGCAATATGTGAACC
>NW_011489342.1:1602549-1603078 GCF_000754665.1 Bison bison bison | reverse complement strand
TCACAATAAACTGTGGAAAATTCTGAAAGAGATGGGAATACCAGACCACCTGACCTGCCTCTTGAGAAATCTGTATGCCCGTCAGGAAGCAACAGTTAGAACTGGACATGGAACAACACACTGGTTCCAAATAGGAAAAGGAGTACGTCAAGGCTGTATATTGTCACCCTGCTTATTTAACTTCTATGCAGAGTACATCATGAGAAACGCTGGACTGGAAGAAACACAAGCTGGAATCAAGATTGCTGGGAGAAAATCAATAACCTCAGATATGCAGATGACACCACCCTTATGGCAGAAAGTGAAGAGGAACTCAAAAGCCTCTTGATGAAAGTGAAAGTGGAGAATGAAAAAGTTGGCTTAAAGCTCAACATTCAGAAAACGAAGATCATGGCATCCGGTCCCACCACTTCATGGGAAATAGATGGGGAAACAGTGGAAACAGTGTCAGACTTTATTTTTCTGGGCTCCAAAATCACTACAGATGGTGACTGCAGCCATGAAATTAAAAGACGCTTACTCCTTGGAA
>NW_011489342.1:1597852-1602346 GCF_000754665.1 Bison bison bison | reverse complement strand
CTGACTCGATGGACGTGAGTCTGAGTGAACTCCGGGAGTTGGTGATGGACAGGGAGGCCTGGCGTGCTGCGATTCATGGGGTCGCAAAGAGTCGGACACAACTGAGCGACTGATCTGATCTGATCTTGCTCATCTTAGGGTTCTCCCATGTGTCATGGTGTTCTGCTGGGATGATTGTCTCTGCTCTGTATTCTTGTAAGTTCCAAGCAGGCTGCCTACAGTTTGCTTGGCAGTTGGTAGGGTTCCAAGACATGGAGGTGAGGCACACAAGGCCTTGTAAGATCCAGACTCAGAATTGGCAAGTGTTTTCCACTGAGCTTTGGGGGGACAAAACAAGTCAAAGCCAGTTGAGATTCAAGGAATGAATATAGGGAGAAGAATAATTGTGACCGTTTTTGCAGACAATCTATTTCAGTGTCTATCTGATGTCCTGCTATAAGGTCATTTTTGTGACATTTCTTGAGATGAAAAGCATCTTAGAGATCCTTTTTCTGGGAGTTGACAGTGAAAGGATTATTTCTAAGACAGACTTTTATTACGCTCATTATTGCAGGACCTGGAGCCCCTAAAAAGAACCAGAGTTAAGATTTAAATTGGAAATCCCAGCTCTTGTTATGTGCCTTCCACAAGGATAAGAAACAGCTGCATTATTAAGTGCTGTACTTTGCTGCAAATATTAAATAACAACAATTGACCCTCTATGGGATTTTCATTTAGTTATTTATTGGAAGCTGTTCCCTGTAATTTTCAACAGTGCTCTTATCTATGAGATTATCTTTCTTTTAGCTGTGCTGGGTTTCCAGTTGCATTAATACAGCTTAATATCTCTTCCTGTTGCTTCTCTAATTAAAAGCTTGTTGGATATCCAAACAAGAACTACTATATCCTGGCACTAGTAATAAAGACTGCTAATAATCAGGAAGAAAACATCAGAAAGGGACATCAATCAGACATGAGTAATCTTCTGATCAGGCAAAGATAAGGGACCAGGGGTCTGGGGAGGATTTAGGGCAATGATAGGGCTTCCTTGGGAGTTCTTTACTGTCTGTATATGAAGACAATAAAGAATGTGTCTGCAATGCAGGAGCCGTGGGTTCGATCCCTGGGTTGGGAAGATCCCCTGGAGAAGGGAATGGCTACCCAGTCCAGTATTCTTGCCTGGGAAATCTCATGGACAGAGAAGCCTGGCAGGCTACAGTCCTCGGGTGGCAGAGTCGGATGTGAGCGACTGAGCACTCATGTGATAGGGCAATAATATAGCTCTGAGAAGCCGGCCTCCCAAGGGAGGGGCGGCAGACACCCAGTGGGCAGCCAGAATATAGTTCAGATGCCCTGTTCTGAGCTGGATGTATGAATCCTGGGTCCCTGAAGAATAGCTCATGTCTGCCTTTCCAATCACTTCCCATCTCCTTTGCTGATTCCCGAAACTTCCGCCTTCCTCCCCTCTGGCTGCCTTTGCCGGCTTTGGTCCTCAGAGCAGGTAGCTGTTCCGCTAGTTATAAGAATCAGCCACAAGATGGCACCAGCTGTTCAGATTAAAGTGCTGTATTGGGCCCGCTCTGCGGGTCCTTCCTCTGAGAAAGAAGGCAGGATCTGAAGACGGCTTCCCCTCTCTGCCACTGTCGTTCTTTCTCCTACATTTCCCTCCATCTTCTCACTGCATCCCAACCCCATTTAAAATATAGGTTTATTCCAGCAGCAAATTTTAAATGATTCTGAAGGAGGAAAACAATGTGTGTGTGTGTGTGTGTGTGTGTGTGTGTGTGTATTTGTGTGTGTGTGTGATGGAATGGGGTTGTGGGGAGGGAGAGGGAATTTGTGGGCCCTCTAAGGACATAGATGCAACTCTGGACAAGAAAGAAGATAAAACCACAACTACTCACGACTCTCACCTCTCTTGAGCACCCCCACTGGGCTGTTCCACAGGCACCTCTACTGTTTCAAAAACTTGACTCGTTATTTCCTTCTGCCTTCCTCTCCAACCTCAATCTTGTCTTTCTAGTTTCCTCCTGATTCATTATACTCTCATAACCCAATCATTTCAAGAACCTCAAACTCATCCTGTTTTCTTACACAACTCTCACCCTCCTATGCGACTTGCTACCAATCACCCATTCACTTCACATTTGCCTCCTCAGCCCTCCCTTTCTGTGCATCTGCACTGATTGATGCTGCTCTTTGTCTGATCACCTGTGTGTTTAAACGCAGCAGTGGTGTTGACACTGGGGATTCAACAGTAACATCTAACCTGAAATCTTAGAGATGAGTTGAAGTTAGCCAGGCAAGTGTGGGTAAAGGCATTCTTAACAGAGCAATGGATCCCAGCTGGGAACAAGGGGAGATTTTGCCGCATAGGGATCTTTTGGTAATGTCTATGGACAGTTTTGGTTGTTACATCCTGGAGGGCGGGGGTGGTGGTACTGGCATCTAGTGGGGAGAGGCCAGGGATGCTGCTGACCATTTTACGATGCACAGGACAGTCCCCAAGACAAAGAATTATCCACCCTCAGAGGTCACTAGAGGTGAGGCTGAGAACCCTGTGAGAGAAGAAGCAGCTGAGGGGTGAGAGAACATGGCTTTTCTAGGCACTGGAAGGGTTTTATTATGATGGGAAGGAGTGCTGGGGAGAGGTGGCCAGAGACCCAAGTGTGCAGAGTTGCACTCAGGAGTTTAGACTGTTCCCATGTCTAATGGACAGTTCTCGAAGCCACTGGTGCCAATGCAGACTTTATTCTCAGGGTCACTGAGAGCCAATGGTGGGAACTTTGGCACCTCAGAAATATTTAGTGAATGAATAGGCCCAATTTCAGCCAATGATTTGAACCAGGCCTTCTTGTCCAGGCCTCGTGTAGAAAAAATATTGATATGCTGTGATCCTTCCAAAATAAACTAGAAGTAATCATAGTCATTCGTTTCCTTAAACAAATAAATAGATGAATTAAACTTGCATACCAAAGCACTGTTCTAAGCTTTCCATAAGATTTTTACCTTTCATCTACCCAACAACCCCTATGTAGTAGGAATGTTTTTGTTTCATATCCTTGTTTTTTCAGATGAGAACACAGAACTTGGAAGAGTCATCTCCCAAATATCAGACAGCACGGATTTAGGAAGGTGGTGTTGTTTAGTCCCTAAGTCGTACCCAACTCTTCGCGATCCCATATACTGTAGCCTGCTAGGCTTCTCTGTCCATGGCATTTCCCAGGCAAGAATATCTGAGTGGGTCGCCTGCCCTCCTCCAGGGGATCTTCCTGACCCAGGGATTGAATCTGCATTTCCTGCATTGCAGGCAGATTCTGTAACCACTGTGCCACCAGGGATGCCTCATAGTAAGGTATGTATATGTTAAATTTTAGTAGCTACTGCCAAATACTTTTCCAAAGTGGCTGGCTGTACAACGTAACACTCCCACCAGCGGTATATGGAATTTAAAATTGCTCACCAACACTTAGCATCAATCTTTAAAATTTTAGTTATTCTTGTGGGTATATATTAGTATATTTCATTATGGTTTCAATATTCATTTCTCTGTATAATAATGACACTGAGCATATTTTTATGTATTTCTTTGGACAGTTTGGATATTATCTTTTTTTTTTTAAATGCCAGCTCAAATCTTATGTCTATTTTTCTATTGAGTTGACAACCTTTCTTGTATTGATTTGAGGTGTTTCAAAAATATTTTCTGGATACAAATCTCTTGAGAGTTATATATATTCGATAATATCTTCTCCAACTATGTGGCTTTCAATTTTACTCTCTTAATAATATAATCTTTTGATGGATAGACCTTCTTAATGTCAATATAGGCCATCTTACTAATCTTTTTCTCTTGTGTACTTTCTCTTGGTTACTATCAGGGTTCTATTTAAGAAATCTTAGTCTATCTCATTTTCATGAATGTGTTCTACATGTCTTTTTAATGTTCTTTTAAAAATCATTTTAAAAGATTTTGATTCATCTCAAGTTTACGCTTGGTTATAATGTGAAGTCAAAGCCAATGTTCATTGTTTTTCCATATGGCTATTCAGTTGACCCAGCACTGTGGCTAGGATTTTGACTGAAATTTCTTGGCATTTTTAGGTCCATTTGGGAGTGAGTAGCTGACACCTTCAACAATATTGAGTCTCCCAAAACATAAACATGATAATATTAAGCCATTTCTTCTTTTTTAAAAAATATTTTTCGGTGAAATTTTATAGTTTTCTGTGAAGAGATGACATCTTTTCTTAGATTTGTTTCTGGTGTTTAGTTTTTTGATACTTTTGAAGATGGCATAATATTTTAAAATTTTACTTTCTAATTTTTGTTACTTCAGTTCAGTTCAGTTCAGTTGCTCAGTCGTGTCCGACTCTTTGAGACCCCATGAATCGCAGCACGCCAGGCCTCCCTGTCCATCACCAACTCCCGGAGTTCACTCAGACTCATGTCCATCGAGTCAGTGATGCCATCCAGCCATCTCATCCTCTGTCGTCCCCTTCTCCTCCTGCCCCC
>NW_011489342.1:1574104-1597745 GCF_000754665.1 Bison bison bison | reverse complement strand
CCTTGCAGTCCAAGAGACTTTCAAGAGTCTTCTCCAACACCACAGTTCAAAAGCATCAATTCTTCGGCGCTCAGCCTTCTTCACAGTCCAACTCTCATATCCATACATGACCACAGGAAAAACCATAGCCTTGACTAGATGGACCTTTGTTGGCAAAGTAATGTCTCTGCTTTTGAATATGCTATCTAGGTTGGACATAACTTTCCTTAATTATCTGTAAATTTTAAAATATTCTACATGCAATCAGGGCTTCCCAGGTGGTGCTAGTGATAAAGAACCCACCTGCCAATGTAGGAGATAAAAGAGACGTGGGCTTGATCCCTGGGTTGGGAAGACCCCCCTGAAGGAGGGAATGGCTATACACTCCAGTATTCTTGCATGGAGAATCCCAAGGACAGAGGATCCTGGAGGGCTATAGTCCATGGGATCTCAAAAGAGTCAGACACTACTGAACACACACACACACACACGTGTGTGTATGTATACACATATAAACACATATATCATATATATAATAATTATATATAATATATTACATATATGTGTATGTATCTGTGTGTAGATATAATGTATGTTGCTATTAACACAACTTTTGAGTTTTAAACTTTAGTTTTTAAATTAAAATTCTATTTTTTCTATTGTACTGTTTGCAGTTCTCTAATTAAACCTACCATCTTGTCACCTAATTTCTTGAACACCAATAATCACTGATTTTAAAAACAGTGTCTGATAAAACCAATATTGATTCACCTGTGACTCAGTGTCTGTTACCTGTTTTTCTTTTTTTTTTTTTTCCCTCATGATTTATACCATCTGGCTTTATTTTCTGATGTTGCAACAAGTTTTTACTAAGTCCCTACATTGCATATAAAAATATTTTGGAGATGGTCTGGATGGTGTTATCTATACCTAGAAAGGGTTTGTTTTGCCCTGATAGACATCCAGGGTAGGATAGAATTATTTTAATCCAGTCAGGTAATGAGTTAATTTGAAACTAGGCTTCAGTCTTTATAAGGGATGGACTATTTTCCAGGTTCATCTCTACTTCTGCAACACAGATCCTTTAGGGCTCTCAACTGAAATTCTTCGGTGTTTATTAGGGTCCCTCCTCTACTTATTTTGCCCGAAGTCTTATGGAAGTGTAGGAAATACTTGCTCAGTTTCTCTATTATTAGCCACCACTTGTGAATCATCAAATTCCTTGATCAGAAAAGCAGTATGAAATTAAGGTCAAGCTCACCTCATTGCAAACTCATTCTTTTCAGGATTTGTTTTTGCAAATCTTCACTGTTTTGTAGCTATTCAAGAACTTTCAAATACATATTTTAAAAGCATATTCCAAGCGTTGTTTTTGGTTGATTTTAGTGGGAAAGTTGGTTTGAAACCAGTTACTATGTAATTATCAGAAGCATAAACCTCTAATTACTAAAATTTGAAGTATATATCACTTTCCTGGATGGGATTTTTAATAAGGTTTCCGTGGAGGATAAGTATGGGTTCTGTATCAAGGTAGATTTTTCTTTATGATCCAGGATTTGGTATATAAATTCATTTTACTTTTATCTTTTTTCCTAAGATAGATAGATAAATTTCCTAAGATGGATAGATATCTGTAAGGTTTTTCTCTTTATCCACTGCTACAAAGAAAATGTTTATGGGTTCCATGTTTATATTTCCTGTTCTTTTTACTTTACAAAGACTTATGGGGAGATGAAGGAGGAAATTCTAACTCTATAATGCTATCTTCAAATCAGAAGTCTGATCTCATTTTCATTTTAAATGAATCACATTGGCTTTTGTCTGGAACATTTTATTTCAAATAGTGAAAGATTGGAATAAACCTAAATGACATGAATACAGAATGGTTAAATAAATTATGATAAATTCACATAATAAAACATCATAGCCATTAAAAATAATTAGGTGGCTTTCTATGTAATGATATGGAACTATTCCAAGATGTATTGAATGAAAATATCAAGGTGTGAATATGACATTACTGCTACAATTTGTGTTAAAAAACATGTATATATACTTTTTATAAATGCATTAACTGTCTGGAATACATACAAAAACTAGTTAAAAGTTACTACTTTCTACAAAAGTTACTTCTGGGAATGAGACAAGGTTATTGAATGACAGATTCAAGGCAGACATTGAACATATCCTCCTGTATGTTTGGGATGTTGTACTATGGGTATGTATGACCTATTCAGAAATGTAAGTAAAATATTTTAAAAATAAAACATGCATTTTCCTATTCTCTGGTAAAATCATTTTCATTTGTAGGCTTTATTGACCTGCTTATTTCCTTTCATTTTTTGCTTTTCATCATACATATTTTATATAATTGTAATCAGAATCTATTAAGAAATTTTTCATAGTCTTCAAAATTATTTTAAAATGTTGCATAATATTTTGTTTAGTTCATGTACCATAAATTTGCTTATCCTTTGTCCAGTGTTGGTCATTTATATATTTACATGTTTCCTTATTATGTGTAACATAGTAATAAGTGTCTTTGTGAATGTATATTCATTTGGTCTCTACAATTAGCTCTGATACTTTATGGTTATTTGGTAGGGCTGAATGAAAATAAAATAAGCACTACATGGAGTAGATAAAAGGTCAGAATTGATAATAGATGATCCTCTAGATACTTAGGATAAGCATAGTGATTTTAATTCTTTTTAACATTTATCTATAAGGGCAAAACAAGCAGAGTTGTTGCTCTTGAAATACACATATAGTGAAAATTGAGCTCATAGGAAATAATGCACTTAAAGAATCATTAATTATTACCTAATTACTTGCACCACTGTGGCATGGACAGAAAAGTACTCTGCGATGATGAAGTTGTCAATTACAGTTGATAATTAAGGGGCCAGGTGCATGTTTAACTTAACAAGATAAATATCTGCCCAGATGTTGTTTGTCTGCTGCTTCATTACCAGGTAGGTTAGAAGATTTTCGTAAACTAGAAAGACTATTGAATTCATAACCTTGCTACATCAAAAAATCTTTAACAAATCTGTTACTATAGCCAATATTCATTTAAATAGGCTGTCCATCAGACTTCCTGGAAAACTGAAGAAGTATGTGTACACAACACCATATTTGTAGATTCTCAGTGAAATGGCTATTTGAACATAAAATAGGGCTAAAATATGACAGCTTTGGAAACTAGAGAAGATGCTTTCCCATGCCAGAAACAGAAAGGAATTTTATGCAAGATTTAAAATGGCAGATTGAAAGAAGACCACAAAGAATCAGGCCATGTTTCAGTTCAGTTCAGTCGCTCAGTCGTGTCCGACTCTTTGCAACCCCATGAATCGCAGCACGCCAGGCCTCCCTGTCCATCACCAACTCTCGGAGTTCACCCAAATTCACGTCCATTGAGTTGGTGATGCTATCCAGCCATCTCATCCTCTGTCGTCCCCTTCTCTTCCTGCCCCCAATCCCTCCCAGTATCAGAGTCTTTTCCAATGATTAGGCCATTCCAAAAAAACCAAGATCCTTGTAAGTAAGAGATGAAGATTTTGGTAGAGTTACAGTGAGACATCCTCCACTGAAGGGGAAGGTGGGGAAGAAATGACTGCCAGCAGAAAACGTGGAAGTCAGGTCATGTCACTCCTTGTGTTAGTTTGCTTGGGCTATCATAACAAAATACCACGGACTGGGTGGCCCAAACAACAGAAATTTGTTTTCTCAGAGTTCTGGAGGCTGGAAGTCTAGACTAAGGTACTGGCAGGGCTGGTTTCTCTTGACACCTCTCGTTGGCTTGCAGGTAGCTGCCTCTGGCTCTGTTTCACCTGGCCTTTTCTGTGTGTGTGTCTCAGGTGCCTCTTCCTCTTCTTATAAGGACACTAGTCGTATTGGATTAAGGTCTCATCCTTATGATTTCACTTAATATTAATTACCACTCAAGAGAACCCTATCTCCAAGTACAATCACATTTAGTGCTTCAAAATATAAATTTTGAGGGAACATAATTCAGTCTATAACACTCCTCTCTTTAAAATCCTCCAAAGGCCTTAAAATGACCTGAAAGGGCCCATATAATCTGGTTCAATGTACAGAGGGTTTCTCCCAGGGTGGGGGACATGGCTTGGACCGTCTTGGTGGCTATAGCAGAGAAAGCCCCTATGCACTTACTACTCTGTGGCCTCTTCCTTGCACAAAGGACTATGACATTTCCCAGCCTCCTTTGCAGTTGGTCTGGGGCCATGTTGTCGGTGAACTTTACATGGAAGAGACACAAACCACATTTAGCTGGAGGTACTTAACAGTTCTCTTTTTTCCCTCTCCTCCCCTGCACAGTGACCCTGGAAGTGCTTTGTTAAGAAGCAAAGCTACAGGGATCCTTAAGGTACAAATTATGAGAGGTTTCTCTTGAGTGCTATGGACTTGCTGAAAACTTTGAGTGAGAAACAAATTTTGAGCTTTGTTACCATAGCATGCCCTTCCCTGATGACTCCGCTGGTAAAGAATCTGCCTGTAGTGCAGGAGACACAGGAGATTTGGGTTTAATCCCTGGAGGAGGAGATGGCAACCCACTACAGTATTCTCACCTGAAAAATCCCATGGACAGAGGAGCCTGGCAGACTATAGTCCACAGGGTAGCAAAGAGTCGGACACGACTGAACAACCAAGCATGCATGTGTGCACGCACTATAGCATAACCTCACCTCATTGAAATGAGTCAAATACTATAGTGACTAGGGTACATTCCCCAGAGCTAGAGCAAATCCGGGAGAATTCTGATGAATCCAGACTGGCTTTACCTGGACTAATCAATGTGGACAGGAGGATAAGTTAACAGGATGGGTTGAATTATGTGCAGAGTCCTCTGACCAGGGGTTGGGTCTGTTATAATAACATAAAATTAATAATCTTACATTAAGAACAATTACAGTAATCTCTGGGAAGCGTCTGGAGTCGCACAGATATAGCTACTATTGGGAGTCATGAAGATGTCCCAATTTGTGGCTAGTTAATTAAGGCAAACAAGAAAATGATAATAAACATGAATATAAAAATTAACATTCTTTATTGAAAATAAGCAAAACCAATAAACAAGCCCAACAGTTATTTCACTGAAAGAGAAAGTAAAATAATTAAGTCTTTGGCTGATTTTGTCAAGAAAAAAGAAAACACAGAGACAGAGTTAGAAATTAGAAAAGGATATTGGCCATCAAATTCAAGGGGAGCTGATTAATAATCATATATTTGAAAAGTTTTATGAAATATGTGCCTTTTTTGGAACATGACAACATGATCTTGAAAAATCATATATAATAATAAATGGAAGGAAATTGCCAAGAAAGTTTTGATAAAGAGAGACAAAGGGGAATGACTTTATTACTAAAATATATAAAATAGTAATTTATTAAATTATACAGAAATTACTGGGCTTGTTTTTATTGTAAGATTATTAATTTTGTGATTTTAATATTTATGAGTAATAACCATATATATGATTATTAATTTTTAAATAATTGAATAAATTGATTTATGATCATTTTATTTTTACTACATATCTTCTCTTTTAAAAACATCATTTGTACTTCATTTTCTACCATGTTTATACTTTATAATTCACTAAACATTTAAAATTGTGTAATTTCAGGGTTCATGGCTAATCTACCTTCTACATCTTTATTATTTTTCAGTTTTTTATTTAGTTCATTTTTCACCACAGCACTTATCACTACTTCTGTGTGTGTATAGACACACACACACACACACACACATATATATATATAATTTTTGTCTAGTGCTTTGTTAATATTCATCAATGTTATTATGTGTAATATTTTATTTGTTTTCATTACTATATGGTATTCCATTAAATAAAGGTACTATAACTTATCCATCAACATGGATAGATAATTGGTTATTTATAATTATTGTGGCTATTATGAATAGTGTTTCTATGAATGTCATCATATATATACATATACATGTATGTATATATATGTATACACACATATATACATGTATATACATATATGTATGTATATATATGATGTATATATACACATGTATATACACATGTATATATACATGTGTATACACACATATACATGTATGTGTGTGTGTATATATATATCTCACACATAAGCATACATTTCTGTAAGGTATAGGAATAGAATTAACACATAACAGTTTATAGGTAGTGGAAAAATGCAACCTTTTTCCCAAAGTGGTTGTACTTCATTTTAAAGCAATCCAGCAGATGTGTAGTGACATCTCATTGTGGTTTTAATTTGTCCTGCCCTGATTACTAATGAGGTTGAGCTCCTTTTTATGTGTTTATTAGCCACTTGAATTTCTTCCCTCCCAAAGTGCCATTTCAAGTATTCCAGTCTTGGTCAATTGACATTTTCTTACTGACTTAGGAGTCCTTTACTTATTCTGGATGTAATAGTTATTGCAAAAAAAATTCTTTTCTGTAGCTTACCTTTCATTCTCTTAGTGATCTCTTTTGATAAATATAGTTTGTTTCATTTTTGGTGTTTAAATCTTTTCTTTAATAGTGATGTTTATGTCTCTTTTAAGAAGTCTTTTTTTCTGGGACACAAGAGCCAATCAGATGGTGCTCCCAATATCCAAAACAGTTTGAGCAACAAAATAAATAATGATCATATTGGGTTATAACCCACAGAATAAAATAAATAACTATTAACTCATACTGATACAAATAAATCATTGGCTAAATTAAAAAATGGGAAGATGGATAGCTCTTCCTTATATTGCAGAAAAACTCTAATTTTAAAATGTAGAAGACTTTCCTGGTAGTTCAGTGGATAAGACTCCATGCTCCCAATGCAAAGGGCCCAGGTTAGATCCCTGGTCAAGGAACTAAGATCCCACATATCCCAACTAAGCCTGCATGCCATGAAGACTCAGCTAGACAAAATAAATAATAAATATTGAAAAATGTAGAAGACATAAGGCAATAGAAAGTTACCATTAGACAAACACCATAATATTTACTGTAAGCAAAGTCTCCAATGGATGCTAAAAACATCCATTGGATGAAATTTTGAGGGGAAACAGGATATTTGCTTAGTTTCAAAGTATTTTCCCCAAGAAATTTATTGATTACAAAGGGAAAAGAGAGTGACTTTGTAATGACCCAGTAGACACTAAATCAGGGAATCAGTTAACAAACAGGTAATAAGACATACTGACACCTTGATAATCCTTGATATCATGCATTGAAAAGAGAACATTATCACTTCTAATTGTTTTTATAAAAATGGATATTTTACATGTTTCAATGCCATTCTCCCAAATCTTCCACGATACTGGATGCTTGGGGCTAGTGCACTGGGACGACCCAGAGGGATGGTATGGGGAGGGAGGAGGGAGGAGGGTTCAGGATGGGGAACACATGTATACCTGTGGTGGATTCATTTTGATATTTGGCAAAACTAATACAATTATGTAAAGTTTAAAAATAAAATAAAATTAAAAAAAATAAAATAAAAATGGATAATCTCAGTATAATTATGAGAAATTACCAGACAAACCCTAAGTGGTAAACTTCAGGCGAAATAACTTCCTAGTTCAAAATGGCCAAGATCATGAAAGACAAAGAAAGACTGAGGAATTATCACAAATTCAGATCAGATCAGATCAAATCAGTCGCTCAGTCATGTCCGACTCTTTGCGACCCCATGAATCGCAGCATGCCAGGCCTCCCTGTCCATCACCAACTCCCGGAGTTCACTCAGACTCACGTCCATTGAGTCAGTGATGCCATCCAGCCATCTCATCCTCTCTCGTCCCCTTCTCCTCCTGCCCCCAATCCCTCCCAGCATCAGAGTCTTTTCCAATGAGTCAACTCTTCTCATGAGGTGGCCAAAGTACTGGAGTTTCAGCTTTAGCATCATTCCTTCCAGAGAAATCCCAGGGCTGATCTCCTTCAGAATGGACTGGTTGGATTTCCTTGCAGTCCAAGGGACTCTCAAGAGTCTTCTCCAACACCACAGTTCAAAAGCATCAATTCTTCGGTGCTCAGCCTTCTTCACAGTCCAACTCTCACATCCATACATGACCACAGGATTGGTGGGCAATAAATGGACATAAATCAATGGAGGATCCTGGAGTGGATCTCAGAATAGAGAAAGGAATTTTTCCCCCTCTTTGAGTTCAATTCTCTTTCTGACATGACATGTACTGTGGAGACCTTACTAGCAAGTAAGCTTTAAAAGAGCCAGAAGTAGTTATGTTTAGTTTTCCTAAGTAGCTGCAGTGTCTATAGTACAGGATCTAACACAGAATGCTGAGCAGTCAGTCTTCATAGAATCAATAAATTAATAAGTGAATAAACAGAGTTTTAGCCGACAGGCTGTTTGTATGCATTATCTCATTTGGTTCTGTTAAAATAAAGTTCATTTGAAAGGAGAAATGTATGTACTGTTACACTGCTGCATTCAAGTCATCCTACCAATTGTTTATACAAAGATTTAATAAAAGCAACAGTATTAAGAGTTTAGGATTTTTGTGTTCTCTGCAGAAGTGAAATGCCCTTCTCTTTCATATGTGAATGTGAATTTGTCTTCTATTGACTCTGTTTTTACCATGTCGTGTGGGCGCTCTTCGGTCTTTGATTTAAAGCCCCTTTATTCAGAATTCTCTTGCCAGCGATGTCTTCCCAGTTTCTGTTAGATGTACTCCCGCCAGTAGTCATCATGTTGGCGTTGTAGGAGGCACCTTAAAATCCAGTCCAGCTGGTTACTTACCTCAGCCTTCTTTCTCTTCCAGAATCAGAACTTTCTAGGGAGGAGGAGATGAAAACACCACCTGAATTCCCTTCTGCTTTCCACTGAGATTCCCTGAGGTTGCACTCCGCGTTTCTCCCAGCTTTGTGTTTGTTCTCTGTGAAATTGTGTAAGTGAGAGGAGTCTGTGGGTTTGAGGTGCTTTGGTAGCTTTTCCTCACAAGTGTTTATGCACAGACTGTAGGACAGTCGATTTTAGTCCTTGAGGGTCTTCACGTTGGCCCCCTCCCGGGCTGCCCTTAGACCTTCACCTTCCCCGTGGAGGCCACACCTGCCACTCCCCATGCTCCTCTCTCACTCAGCCGCAGTCCCACAGAAGCAGCCTGACTTCAGACCTCCCGCTGGTTTGTAGTTTGACCTTGAAGAAGTCATAGACCTTCTTTGACCACCTGGGAAATGGAACTTACTTCAGAAAGAGAATAGTGAACTGAGAGTTGTGGAAAAACTTAAAAAAAAAAAAAAAAGCAGCTAAATGAGTTAATTATGCCAGTGTTTCTCCACCCATTTTGTTGATGAAAGAGCTTCTAAAACATTACCTGTCAATCTGATCCTTCAGATAAAAGACTTTCCCTTTGAAAACCGTCATCATGTGAAAATCTGAGGGCCAATATCAATATTTATTAGGGAATGCCCACCCCTCCTGTCCTGTCGTATCATGGGTTTACAGCGCACCAGTTATCCTGAGCTCCCTAAGCTCTTTCAAGGATTGTGCTGAAATTAAACTTGTCGGCTCTTCCTTCGGAGAATCGCAAAGTTTCAGGCATTTGTGTAGCTGACTTGCCTGCAGAAGTATGGAAGCAGGGTTTTGTTTCTTTTAATTTCAAGTTAGCAAAATACTTCTCCTTTTATCTCTCCTAACCTTGTCGTTCCTGGTGATTAGTATCCAAAGGCCAAATTCCTCTGGGAATAGCTGCCATCTTCTGCCACTACATAGGTCAAAAGGGAGGATGAGATAAACGCTGGCCATCAACTGATGGGAGACATAGAAAGCTTGACAACTGGAAGAAATTAGACATAGAAAGGAATAAGGAACAACTGTGAAAGGAAGAAAACAAACTTTATTTTCTTAAATTAATTTTAGATAAAGATTAGGTCAATCAGGAAAGTTAAAAAAGCTCAGTGCCCAAAGCAAGGAGCAGCAAATGAAATGATGGTCCACGTGAGCTGAAACTAATGCCAAGACAGATTTAGAAAGAAGTAGGAGAGCTTGTCCCTAAAGGGAATGCAGAGATACATCAATAGTCAAGTGTGTTGGGCTGTATTAGATACAGTTCCCATTTTTAGAACTCCATGAATTTCTTAGGGACAGAAATAATAAGTGCAATTGGATGCATGAAGTGAACAGAACAAGGATGTTGATGTTCCTTCTCTGACCTTGCCAGACTGCACCTGGAATGTTGTGCTCAAATTGTAGGACCACTGAGATGGTGGTGGTCTAGAAATCGTGTTAATGAAGAATTTTGAAGAAATTGGAAAGTTTGATTTCAAGAGGGATACTTAAGGCTGTGGAGGTACCTCATACTGCTGCTGCTGCTAAGTCGCTTCAGTCGTGTCCAACTCTGTGCGACCCCATAGACGGCAGCCCACCAGGATCCCCCCTCCCTGGGATTCTCCAGGCAAGAACACTGGAGTGGGTGGCCATTTCCTTCTCCAATGCATAAAAGTGAAAAGTGAAAGTGAAATTGGTCAGTCATGTCCGACTCTTAGCAACCCCATGGACTGCAGCCTACCAGGCTCCTCCATCCATGGGATTCTCCAGGCAAGAGTACTGGAGTGGGTTGCCGTTGCCTTCTCTGGAGGTACCTCATAGCTACTTCCAAATCTTTAAAACCTTAGTGAATTAAATAAAAATCTGAGCACCAGCTCACAGCCCATCCTGTGCATGGAGCCTGAGATGGGTAGATGAATATGGACTTGTGCTGCTTTCTGGACACTTCTCATGCGGGAAGGAAAATGAGACTGATTCTGCATGCTTCTAAAGAGACACCGGTGGCTCAAAGACAGGAAGATTTCAGTTTAATAAAAGGAAAAGGGCCTTTATAAACACACCTGTCCCAAGATGGAAAGAGTCAGCAAGTCTTCCTGTTGTGTGACCTCATGGTAGGGTAGCTTTGGGTCTTATGGCAGGGTAGCATGACCAGGGATCTTAGCTGTCCTAGAGGAAACACTGGGTAGACAGGACAACCCCATGTTTGGGCTGTCCTTGGACTGGAGTCTCCATTCCCTTCCATTTCTCATAAATCTGTGTTTCCAAATCTTAAGATTTAGGAGAAGAAAGAGAATAGAGTAGCCAAGTAATAAAGGAAGCATAGTTTGAGTTAATTAAAGCATATATAATAATTGCAAACTTTTATTGAGAGCTTGGCAGGGATGGGCAGTACCTATCCTGTGAGGCAGTGCTAGCTTATCTTCTTTACACAGCTGAGGAAACAGCCAAAGTAATTCGCCCAAGGTGCCAGGCTAGCGGGTGAGCTAGCCTGGGAACCCAGACCCGTGCATCCGCCTCTGGACGGTGCTGCCCCATTTACTCACACCTAGTGCCGTTTCCTCACTCGGACCCGCACTTGTATGCCTGCGGGAATGATCCCAGCAGGGATTCTAGAAATGTGTTTAATTTTGTTGCAACTTGTATAAGCTTATAGGAATGTACACCAAACATGAAACTATGAAAATATGAGGAACTGGGGAAAATTATTTGCAGCAAGAGTTTTTTACATGGAATCCATATGTGTGTGTTCATATGTGTGTATGTGTGCATACAATTCTATGAAAAGATCTGAAGAGTCCTGAGATTTAGATTCTCAGAAAGGTGACGCATTACCTCACAGAACTTTATGAAATACTGCTTTAAGACCTCCTCCAGCTTCTGTGCAGAGAAGAAAGCTGGAACAGATAGAAACATTCATTCACAAACAGGAACCAGCTAGTTTAAGAAAGAAAAACAAAACAAAGCAAAACAAAAATACTCTTAACAATTAAAGTTATTAAACCAATTCATTCTGATTGTAGGAACCATCTAGATCTAACCTTCGGGGATTCACTTTGCTAGGTGTTTCAGACTCTGCGAGGAGGCACTTAGTGGATGTCTCCTTTTCCCTAAAGGAACTTGAGAAGATAGGAAAAACAGAGCAACTGACTGGAATGGAGGGATGAGGATTCCTCGCCGGCTTTTCTTAAGCACCCCTCCCCTAGAGTTTTGCAATATTCAACAGGGAAGTCTCTGAATGATCATTTTGTTTTCACAAAGCTTGCATTTCTCTCGCCTTCGATCCTGGCCTAACACCATCAAGTACTACACAGCCGCAAAACCAGGCGACAAAATGGAAACCATAGAGATCAAAAGCAGTCACATTTCCAAGCACAAAATCTCATCTCTGTTTCTGAGTATCCAAAGCCACTCTCTCTGTTCCTACTGAATGCTTTTGATGTCAGCTAACTGCAGGAGTGAGCCTCGCATAGTAACTGCATACTTCTCAGTGCTATCTGTTGTGACTGTTTTTTGGCAGAAAACTTCTGAAAAGCTATTGGGAAAAGGGAGGGTTTGGTTTTATTAACTAGTTTCACATTAAGCATTTAATGATTACATTTCTATATTTCTGTTAACACTACATAAAATACCAGTACCATCTTGCTGTTTTATTAACAGTCCATTCTCTTGCAGGAAACGACCCAGAAAAAAGAAATAAAACCAACACTTTCTACTAATGAAAAAAATGACTTCTATTCTGACTCAGCTTTTTTTCCCCCTTGCTTAATTCTCAGATCTGCTTTGGAAGGACAGTCTCTTTGCCTAAGTGTCCAATATCACTCTACATTAACTTGCTGTAATCTCCTTATGTAACTTGCTTGGACTTCCCAGTGTGGCTTTCCCAAATTGAGGTTTCTTAGTTGTTATCAGCAAAGGTTTGTTAGCTATGAGCCTGTAGATTAGTGTATACTGGTTCTGTTGATTACTTTAAAATGCTAATAAGGAAGCAGTAATGAACTCCGGGAGTTGGTGATGGACAGGGAGGCCTGGCATGCTACGATTCATGGGGTCGCAAAGAGTCGGACATGACTGAGCAACTGAACTGAACTGAACTGAATGTTAAAGAAGATCTCCTGCCAATGCAGGAGATCTGGGTTTGACCCCTAGGTTGGAAAGATCCCCCTGGAGGAGGAAATGGCAACCCATTCCAGTATTCTTGCCTGGAAAATCTCATGGACAGAGGTGCCTGATGAACTATAGTCCATGGGGTCCCAAAGAATCGGACATGTCTGAGCACATATACACACAGTTTGACTGATCTATGAATAATTTATCACAGTTTATAGACTGCTTTCACATTCAGATCTCCCTTAATCCTAATGAAACATGTGATTGTCTTTGCAAAAATGTGCAATATATATATACATATATTCTTTTTCTCTGGAGAACCCTTACTAATACATTATCTCTATTTTCTCTCTCTGTCTCTGTTTCTCTTGGTCTCTCTCTCTTATTACTCCGCTCTGGAATTACATTTCCTTCCTACTAGTGAGTGAAGTAGCTGGGATCTCTTTTCCATTGAGAGGAGACTCACCTCATACACTCACTGTATGGCTGGGGGGCTTTCTAGTCCTGATCCTGCCCTACATTCTAAGAGCCAGAGGGTCACTTTGTTTCCTCAGCATCTATTTCTCAATTTTTTCGGTTGTATCAGCTTTATAGACGAGTGACCATGTTCATTACCTATGGGCTGAATTGGCTGGATGAGGGGTGAGGAGAGGGTAGCCAATGGTTATGGGCCAACAACCCTAATAATAATGGAAAGCACGTAGCCATTGTTCTTACTGTATTGGCATCAATTTAAGAAATTCAATTTATTTTTTAATAGACTTTACTTTCCATTACTGTTTACTTTCCTGTTTCTTTACTTTACTGTTTACTTTCCATTACTGTTCCGTTTCCAATAGTGTTAGATTTATGGAAAAACTAACAACATAGTACATAGTTCCCATACACTGTATATCTAGTTTCCCATTAGTAACATTTTACATAATTATGGTGTATTTTTTATATGTAAATATATTTGGTATATTAATTAGTGAACAAATATTTGTATGTTCAGTTTAGTTTAGTTGCTCAGTCATGTCCAACTCTTTGCGACCCCATGAATTGCAGCACGCCAGGCTTCCCTGTCCATCACCAACTCCGGGAGTTCACTCAAACTCACGTCCATCGAGTTGGTGATGCCATCCAGCCATCTCATCCTCTGTCGTCCCCTTCTCCTCCTGCCCCCAATCCCTCCCAGCATCAGGGTCTTTTCCAATGAGTCAACTCTTCGAATGAGGTGGCCAAACTACTGGAGTTTCAGCTTTAGCATCATTCCTTCCAAAGAAATCCCAGGGCTGATCTCCTTCAGAATGGACTGGTTGGATCTCCTTGCAGTCCAAGGCACTCTCAAGAGTCTTCTCCAACACCACAGTTCAAAAGCATCAATTCTTCAGCGCTCAGCTCTCTTCACAGTCCAACTCTCACATCCGTACATGACCACTGGAAAAACCATAGCCTTGACTAGACGGACGTTTATTGGCAAAGTAATATCCCTGATTTTCAATATGCTATCTAGGTTGGTCATAACTTTCCTTCCGAGGAGTAAGCGTCTTTTAATTTCATGGCTGCAGACACCATCTGCAGTGATTTTGGAGCCCAGAAAAATAATGTCTGACACTGTTTCCACTGTTTCCCCATCTATTTCCCATGAAGTGATGTGACTGGATTCTATGATCTAGTTTTTTGAATGTTGAGTTTTAAGCCAACTTTTTCACTCTCCTCTTTCACCTTCATCAAGAGGCTTTTGAGTTCCTCTTCACTTTCTGCCATAAGGGTGGTGTCATCTGCATATCTGAGGTTATTGATATTTCTCCTGGCAATCTTGATTCCAGCTTGTGCTTCCTCCAGCCCAGAGTTTCTCATGATGTACTCTGCATATAAGTTAAATAAGCAGGGTGACAATATACAGCCTTGACGTATTCCGTTTCTTATTTGGAACCAGTCTGTTGTTCCTTGTCCAGTTCTAACTGTTGCTTCCTGACCTGCGTACAGGTTTCTCAAGAGAAACTAACGTATTTTGTATGTTAGTATTAACTAAAATCCATAGTTTACTCAGATTTCCTTGTGTCATGGTATCGTTTAGACTCATGTTTGACCCTTTGCAACCTCATGGACTGCAACACGCCAGGCTCCTCTGTCCTCCACTATCTCCCAGGGTTTGTTCAAATTCATGTCCATTGAGTCCATGATGCTATCTAACCATCTCATCTTCTGCTGTCCCCTTCTCTTTTCGCCTTCAGTCTTTACGAGCATCAGGGTCTTTCCCAATGAGTCGGCTCTTCTCATTAGGTGGCCAAAGTATTGGACCTTCAGCTTCAGCAGCAGTTCTTGCAATGAATACTCAGGGTTGATTTCCTTTAGGATTGACTTGTTTGGTCTCCTTGCAGATTTCCTTAGTTTTTACCTAATGTTCTGTTCTAGGATCCTATCCAGAATACCATATTACATTTAGGTATCATGTTTCTGTTGGCTTGTCTTTGCTGTGACCATTTCTCAGACTTTCCCAGTTTTTGATGACCTCGAATGTTTTGAGAAACAGTTGCCAGATGTTTGGGCATTTGTCTGATGCTTTCTTTGTGATCAGACTGGGATTATATGCTTTGGGAGGAAGATCATAGAGGTAAAGTGCTATTTTAATTACATCATTACCAAGGAACAGTCTATCAATGTGATTTATGACTGCTGACATTGACCTTGATAACTAGATGATTCAGTGTTTGTCAGATTTTAGCACTGTCTAGATATAATTTTCCAAACCCACTATGCGCAGACCACAGCACCGTAAACCTAAAATTCAGTTACGGCTACAGATGCGCCAGGCATTGTGTGAAAAATAAGGGGTTGTGCTTCTCCTCCCTGAGAGCCAGGTATCTACATCAGTGATTTGGAATTCTTTTGTATGGGAAATTTGTCTCTTCCCCCACAGAAATCACTTTTCAAAAACTATTAAAGCAATAGTATAAAGGCTTTTAAAAGAAAGATACGGTATCATTTGTCCACTGTTACTAATCTGTCCATCTGAGGCATATATTGTGAATCCATAAACCTAAACCTAAACTCCATAAACCTATCCATAACACCGTAAATCTAAAATTAAGTTACAGCTACAGATGTGCCAGGCATTGTGTGAAAAAGCTAAAGGGTAAAGAATAAATGTGGTTCTCAATTAGTGGAGAAATGTTAGACGAATCCCTGGGAAAATTCCTAACCAGGCTCTGAAACTTCTGGGGGCAGCCCAGAATAGGTAGGTAAAGGTAGAAACAGATAATCACACACACTATGGTGAGTGCTGGTAATATCAATGCAAAGGTGGTATACAGAGGGTGTGCTTGGGGCCCTAAGAAGAGGGGGACTTCCCCTGGGAACATCTGAGGCGGCCCCAAGTGGGCAAAGGTGGAGACACAGCCAGCAGTGGTGGTTGACCAGAAGTGCTTTTAGAAAGATCAGGAGGAAGAGGAAGACAGGAGGGAGATGATTGGGATGGTGATGCCAGTAAAGTGAATGAGTTTGTGACAAATTACTGCCCTCTCACTCTGTCCTTTGTTTCCTAGCTTTGTTACCTCCTGTTGCAAGGATGTGTGGTAGGGCCACAAATGAACAGAACTGAGCTCATCAGACTCCACAGTTTATGGCAATGAACATCATTGGTCAATGTAAGGCATCTCTTTGGTGTGGTTTTATTATTAATATTGTTCCCCCTTCATCATTTTATTCTTACTGCATGTGTACCCATATGTGCGTATATTCAAGCTATGTCCTTTCAGTATACTTTCCTAATATTCTTTTAAAATAGGTCCTGTTGTTTTGAGTTTGTCATTTGAAAATTTACTTAGTAATATTTCATGTTCTAAATCTAACTATTTCTTGCTTTAAATAACTTTTTCTTACTTTATTTTCACTCAATTTTTAAAAATCTATCCAAAGTGCATACGTTATTTAGTCCATTATTCTCACTGCTATATTATATTTCTTCCTGCTTAAACTCCTATTTTATTTATTCATTTTCTTGTTGTTATTGCCAATTCCTTATTCCCCCTAAATGTTGCTACAGTGAGAATCCTACTAAAAGTCCCCATGTGACAATGGGGGAACTACTCTGGATTACACACTGTTAATATAAGTGAAATTGCTTGACTTTCTGTGTGTGTGTGTGTGTAAATAAATATGTATTTTGATTAAATATAACCAAATTGCCATCAGGATCACCAAAGAACATGATACTGAATTCAAATGTCAGTTCTAAGTAATCCCTTAATAACATTTGTCAGAATTATTGTTGCCCACCTTTTGAATTCCTTTTCATTTTGGTTCCATTAAATGAGGTGATTTTCCCCTTTCTTCACTGGCTACATATTCCCATTCTCCCTTGCCTTTTGCTGACCTGTAGATGGGGGCCCTGCTTGTTTAACTTATATGCAGAGTATATGCAGAGAAACACTGGGCTGGATGAAGTATAAGCTGGAATCAAGATTGCCGGGAACCTCAAATATGCAGATGACACTACCCTTATGGCAGAAAGTGAAGAAGAACTAAAGAGCCTCTTGATGAAACTGAAAGAGGAGAGTGGAAAAAGTTGTCTTAAAATTCAACATTCAGAAAAGTAAGATCATGGCATCCGGTCCCATCACTACATGGCAAATAGATGAGGAAACAGTGAGAGACTTTATTTTTTGGGGCTCTAAAATCACTGCAGATGATGACTGCAGCCATGAAATTAAAAGATGCTTGCTCCTTGAAAGAAAAGCTATGACCAACCTAGACAGCATATTAAAAAGCAGAAACATTACTTTACCAACAAAGGTCCGTCTAGTCATAGCTATGGTTCTTCCTGTAGTCATGTGTGAGACATGACTACATGAGAGGTTTTCTCTCAAAAAGAAAGCTGAGCACTGAAGAATTGATGCTTTTGAACTGAGGTGTTGGAGAAGACTCTTGAGAGTCCCTTGGACTGCAAGGAGATCCAACCAGTCCATCCTAAAGGAGATCAGTCCTGAATATTCATTGGAAGGACTGATGCTGAAGCTGAAGCTTCAATATTTTGGCCACCTTATGGGAAGAACTGACTCATTTGAAAAGACCCTGATGCTGGGAAAGATTGAAGGTGAGAGGAGAAGGGGACGACAGAGGATGAGATGGTTGGAGGCATCACCGACGCAATGGACATGAGTTTGTGTAGGCTCCGGGAGTTGGTGACGGACAGGGAAGCCTGGTGTGCTGTAGTCCATGGGGTCACAAAGAGTTGGATACTACTGAGTGACTGAACTGAACTGAGATGGGGGCAGCCCTGGAAATCTGCTCTAGCAGACTAGAAGTCTTCTTTTCACTATTTGTTTGCAGGATGGTGGGTGTGCTCATGGATTTCCTTGGCTGTTAATACCATATCCATATTAGTGCCTTCAAATACATAAGGATAGCCCTGATCTTTATTCCAAATTCCAGACTCACAGCTTACTGTTGACTTGGTGTTTCCATTTGAATATCAGCCTGACTTTCCTATGACAGGTCCAGGGATGGTTAAGGCATGGACCTGGAAACACATGCCGATAACCATCTTGTTTATCTCATTTTGAATTTGAATGGAGTCTTCTCTCCTTGGGATAGATGATTGGTTTTAGAAACTCAGAATCACTCCTATCCCTTGGATGCTTTGAGCACTCATGAACCCTACTCATCTTAAGCACTGACCTAGTCAAAGCACTTTTTCGATGCAGACTGGGAGTTCTTACAGTAAGTAGACCACCATTTAACAGGACTGCTTCTGCCTGGGCAGGTCACTAATGGGAACCAGAGTCCCTTAACTTCCGTCCCCCGACTCTGGGCTTAGGCATTCAGACTTGTCTTTCTCAGAAGGTGGTGCAGCAACTTCTCTTGGATATTCATCTGGATTCTTCCTCCCTTCAGACACATCTACACTCAAATATTGGCTCCTCAAAGAAGCTGTCCCTGATCATCTGAACAAAAATAGGCTCCACTCACACCATCACTCTGCCCACTTAGCCAGCTTTACATTTCATTATGTAACTGACATGATGGTATACATTTTCTGTCTTCCTTACAGGAATGCCTACACCATGGTGCCCAGACTTAGTTGTTTCTTTGTCATGGTATTCCCTACACTTGGCACCCCGAGATCAGTGAATAAATGCTATTATTTGGCAGCTTCTATGCATGACTATCACGAGGGAACATCCACAGTCTTTTTATATTTCACTTCTGTTTTTAGCTCTTTTTTCTGCTGGGGTCACTGTGGGAACCAGGATGGCTGGGTGAGGCCAGAAAAAATCCAGCCAGAAGGGCAGGGAGGCCCCCATTGTGACTGTGGGACTATTTCAGCTCAAAATGCTATTCCGACAGAAAGTTTGACCCCGAGTCCTCTGAAGCATTCTGAGCACGTGGCTGTATAAAGAGCCAGAGTTCAAGCTCTTGGGAGTAGATGTCTTTGAAGCTAGGAGGAAAATTTATAGAATTCGACTCATATGCTGTTTTTCAGCTTCAGTTACAAATGAGTTAGCAAAACAAAGTTTAAAGTTCCCAAATGAGCATTTGAAATAAAAATAGAATTTTTCAGGGAGCATAACAAGAAGGGATAAGGAAGTAATGAGCCTTTTCTGAAAAATGGCATGACAGAACAATCCAAGCTGGTTGCCCAAGGTAAGTGGAAATTTGTGTGGGAAATGAGAAAACTCTGGCTACTGATAATCTCCTTCTTCTTGCAATAAAGTGAGATGGTCAGAAGGATATGTGCTTTATATTTTATATTCAGGTCTCCCCTAATCCTAATGCAATGCCTTTACTTGACCACAAATATTTCTTCTCTTCTGATGCACCTAAGGGCTGACTGGAAGGGATTTTAACAGTGGCTATTTTAACTCCATGGGCTTCCCTGGTTGCTCTGTGTCAAAGAACTCGCCTGCCAATGCAGGAGACATGGGTTCAGTTCCTGGGTCAGGAAGATCCCATGGAGAAGGAAATAGCAACCCACTCCAGTATTCCTGCCTGGGAAATCCCACGGACAGAGGAGCCTGGCGGGCTACAGTCCATGAGGTCACAAAGAGTTGGACATGACTTAGTGACTAAACAACAACAAATTTCGGCTCCACACCTTAAAAGTTTATTTTCTTGTACTTTTGTAAGTTAAAGGGAGGATTTATAATATCTTGCTCATTCCATTACTGGCCCATAAATGAGTGATTACAAGAGTTGGCATGAACCAAATAATTCTTATGAGTGACCTAAAGCATATTTTTAGGAGAGACAACAATCAGAGCTACAAGTCATCTGATAAGGAAGGTTGTGAAGTTATAACGACAGGCTGAAGATGCTATTCCTTCTGTTTCCAAGCTTGGTGCATCCTTGCGTCCTGGGAAGGATATTTTGCCCAACCTGGTGAACTAATCTCATATGAGGTCTATTCAGATGTCACTTTCTTTGTGCAGCCTTCCTGACCATTGCTTTTTCCCCAGATAGAGTTAGCTGCTTTCTTCTCTAAGTTGGCACAGAACATTTTTTTTCATGCCTCTACTGTGGCCCCTACCATATATTGTAAACAAGAGCTTATCTTGTTTTGCTAGATCATTGTCACCAAAGAAAGTGGCCTAAGTTTTCTTCATTCTTGTGTTTCTGGTATTTAGCACAGTGGCTAGCCCAGAAAGTGAATGAATGAGTGAGATTAGTCATCTATTATGTATATTGACCAACCACCTCTCCAATTTTATGACCACATTCTCCTAAGGCACAAAGTACTAATTTCTGATGCTGTCCCCTTTACCCATGGATGGGATCACTGCAGTGAAAGTCCTCTGCAAGTCTTGGGGGTGAAAGACTTGCAACTTGGTTGGTTGCATGGAGCAGCCAACTTGCAGAACCACCCTGACTCGTACTGGTATGACTGGTCACTGCTACTAGTACACTGCCGTGTGTTTCCTTCCCATTTTGTCTTCCCAGCAGATCCCAAAGGCTAACTATTCCACCTGCCCCAGGTGTAGAATTGTGGTTTGAAAGGAAGCCTGGATCCATTTCTTGGTGCTCTCTGTCTGTCTTTGATGGCACTCACTTTCTGCTGAGATTGACCATCAGTAGCAGAGCACTGCTCATCCTGCTCTGTTGAATTAATTTTCCCTGCTGTTTGGAGTCTCTGCCTTCTCAAGAGAGTGACCAGATGTCTCTGAGAGCCTCTGGCAGGCTTGGCATCCGAAGACATTGCCATCTCTCCCAGTGTATCTCCATCAGGATGTCAGGCCAAGTGGCTGGAGCAGGCTCTACTGCTTGCCCTGAGTACGGGGAAATTTCTAACACCATCTGAGTTCTCAGATGTCTGTCTTGGGACTAGTAAATCTGTACTTGTTAATTTATCAACAGGCCTTTAAAATAAATTAACATTCCTTGCTAAGATCATCTTGTCATAGGGTGGAGACATAACTATGTCAGGTTTATTCTCTTAGAATCCCGAAACACATGTTTACCAGGTAGGCATAGATTATATCTATAATGGGCTGGTGTTGCGCCTGGAATGAAAGGGTTAAGGTGTGCTTCTCAGAATAATACCAATTAACATGTTCGTCCCTGTTAAAATTGGAGAATGGACAGTTACAAAGTCCATTTATTTACCAACAAAGTCAGCAGACTGTTACCTTGGCAGTTAAGCTGATTTTTGGTTTCTTAATTTGAAAGCTAGGAGAAATTACTAGTTCACTGGAGGAGTTATTAAGTGTGTTTCTACTGCTCCTAAGATGCTGTGTTTTAAAAACCTCAAGGCCCAGTGGCATACACATTGCATGGAATAGGGCAGCAGGGGCCCTAACTTCTAGCCCTGCCTCTGCCAACATCCAGCTCTGTGACTTTGGACCTGTCACCTCACCCTTCTGGGCCTCACACTCGGCTTACAGAGGGTGGGAGTTCCTTCCATGTTTAATAAATCAAGCATGGAGAGATTACTGGAGCAACAGGGATTCAATTTTCAGCCTGAATATGAAGGTTCTTCCTCTCAAAGCTAGTTTAATCTCTCCTTCAATAAGCTCTAGGTGCTTTGGCTGTTTTGTCCAGATCTGTCAAGGTGGCACCAGGAAGCACCATTTTCCAAACTAGAATCCAAGGGCACCCTTGGAATTGTGAGACACAAAAATGTGTCCAAGTCTGCTTTTTTTTTCCTCGAAAAGACATGTCTACTTTCCATTTCATAGCTGAAATTGAATAGGTAATGGTGCATAAATCACAAGGCAAAGCATAATTTTGTAAAAAGACATCTGAGTATACTCTACAGTAAAGAATGTGCACCCAAACATAACTACATTGAATGTAGGAGTGAGTATGTCCTTCTTCCCCCAGCAGCAGCAGTTGAAAGGAACTATTCTTTCTAAATACCCTTCCAAGTTCAGAGCGATCTTTGATGGTTTCCTTTCTAATCTGCTATTTGATCCTTATGTGTTCTTACTCTCTTCATTTCTGCTCTCAGTCTCTATTTTCTCTCTCATTCCTTTGTTCAAGCCTTCTCCATCTCTTGTTTGACAGCTACAGTATTTTTTGGTTTCCCTGCTTCCTGTCTCTTTTCTAAGTCTCCTCATGTGCTACTGCCAGATGACTCTCTGAGTAAGCCCAATCTCGACCCCACGCTGGCCCCACTCTGCATGCCAGCGGTGGTTAAGACTGTGGGCTATTTAGTCAGATTCTTTGGTTTGAATCTTGGCTCCTCAACTTGCTGACTCTGTGCACTTGTGTAAGTCACATCCCTTCTGCAAGTTTCACTTTTTTTTTTGTTTTGGAGATGGAATAATTATTGATCTAACACAAAAGAGTGTTAGGGAAACTATATGCCTGGCACATAGAAATTGTCAAAAATCGTTAGCTGCTCTTTTAATGATAGGTGTTCATGGCTCTTCCTAATCAGTTCTTCCTAGTTGCTTGAAACAGGGCAGCAGGGGCCCTGACTTCTAGCTCTGCCTCTGCCAACATCTAGCTCTGTGACTTTGGACGCATCGCCCCAGCCTTCTGGGCTTCACACTCAACTTTTAGGGAGTGAGAGTTCCTTCCATGTCTAATAAATCAAGCATGGAGAGATCGTTGGGCAGATTTTCTGCCCAAATCTGTGTGTCACCACCCTTCTTTATGTAATCTGTGTTGGTCTACATGGCTCACCGTTCCTTCCAGCAGCCTGGATGTCCCTACTTGCACCCATGTGTGTTCTTTCACCCGGATTCTTACTTATCCATGGTTAGATCAGTCATTCATAAAAATATGATGGGAATTGTCGTATGAATATTGTTGACTCTTGAACAACTCAGGGGTTTGAGGCATTTGATCTCATGCAGTGGAAAATCTGAGCTTGAGGTTCCTCTGTTTTGTCAGTCCTGCATCCATGGATTCAACCAAACATGATCGTTAGTACCATAGAATGCATTTGTTGAAAAAAATCCATGTGTAAGTGGACCTAAGCAGTTCCCATGTTTTTCAAAGGCCAACTGTATACACTAAATAGAAGAGTAAAATGAACTTTCATGAACCTGTCACCCAGCTTCCAAAAAAATAACCAGCACATGGCCAACCTTGTTTCAACTTTACCCTTAATAGATTATTTTTATTTTTTTGAAACTTATTTTATTTAACTGTAGTTTATCTGCAATGTTCTGTCAATTGTTACTGTACAGCAGAGTGATTCAGTTATATCTATATACATTCTTTTTCATATTCTTTTCCTTTATGGTTTATCACTAGATATTGAATAAAGTTCCCTGCGCTAGACAATAGGACCTTGTGGTTCATCTGTTCTCTATATAATAGTT
>NW_011489342.1:1531778-1574004 GCF_000754665.1 Bison bison bison | reverse complement strand
CTGTGAATCTGTTTCTGTTCTTTAGATAAGTTCACTTGGGTCATATTTTAGATTTCACATACAAGTGGTATCATATGCTAATTGGTATCATATGGAATTTGCCTTTCTCTTTCTGACTTACTTCACTTAGTATAATAATCTCTAAGTCCATTCATGCTGCTGCAAATGGCATTCTAAGAGGATTTTTAAGTGTATCCCAGATGCCATCCTGTGTCATCCATAAGTCCTTCAGTAAGTATCTCTAAAAAAAAAAGGACTCTTATAAAACATAATTACAATACTATGACCACACCTAACAAATGAAAAGTCATTTTTTAATGTCAAGTATATATTGTCGATGCTTAAATTTCTCCAACTGTCTTATAAATGTTTAAATACTATTTTATACTTGGTTATTCAAATCAAGATTCCAACACAGTCCAACATTCTTTGATTGTATAGATTAAAAGAGATTTAAGAGACATCTCAACCAAATTCAATGAGTGGACTTTGTTGGACTCTTGATTTGAATATCAACTGGATTATTTTTTCTATAGAATTTGTTACATTCTGCTTTTTGCTGATTGCATGCTTAACATGTTCTGCTGTCTTCCGTATTACCCATAAATTGGTAGTTAGGTCTACAGACTTGATCAGACTCGGGCTTGAAATTTGGGGTCAGAAGCCTTCATAGGCAATGTCAAGAACCACATCTTGGGCACTGAGCCCTGGCGCGGCTCCTGGTGTACAGGGACATGAGACACGTTTCCCACATCGGGATGCATAATCCTCCAAGGTCCACCTCACTGATGTGTGTGTGCTTAGTTGCTCAGTTGTGTCCAGCTCTTTGTGACCCCATGGATGGTAGCCCACCAGGCTCCTCTGCTCATGGGATTCTCTAGGCAAGAATACTGGAGTGGGCTGCCGTTTCCTACTCCAGGGGATCTTCCCGACCCAGTGATCAAACCTGGGTCTCGCGCATTGCATGCAGATTCTTTACCATCTGAGCCATTAGCGAAATTTTTAGTTCACTGATATTTTCTTATAAATAATTTTTTGCCTGGTATTTCAGCTTTTTACATAGTGGTCCATGAATCAAGACAAATTGAAAGTGGTCAAACAGGAGATAGCAAGAGTGAACATCAACATTTTAGGAATCAGCAACCTAAAATGGACGGGAATGGGTGAATTTAACTCAGATGACCATTATATATACTACTGTGGGCAAGAATCCCTTAGAAGAAATGGAGTAGCCATCACAGTCAACAAAAGAGTCCGACATGCAGTACTTGGATGCAATCTCAAAAATGACAGAATGACCTCTGTTTGTTTCCAAGGTAAACCATTCAATATCACAGTAATCCAAGTCTTTGCCCTGACCATTAATGCTGAAGAAGCTGGAGTTGAACGGTTCTATGAAGATCTACAAGACCTTCTAGAACTAACACCCCCAAAAGATGTCCTTTTCATTATAGGGGACTGGAATGCAAAAGTAGGAAGTCAAGAAATACCTGGAGTAACAGGCAAATTTGGCCTTGGAGTACAGAATGAAGCAGGGCAAAAGCTAATAGAGTTTTTCCAAGAGAACACACTGGTCATAGCAAACACCCTCTTCTAACAACACAAGAGAAAACTCTACACATGGACATCACCAGATGGTCAAATCAGATTGATTATATTCTTTGCAGCCAAAGATGGAGAAGTTCTATATAGTCAGCAAAAACAAGACCAGGAACTGACTGTGGCACAGACCATGAACTCCTTATTGGCAAATTCAGACTTAAATTGAAGAAAGTAGGGAAAACCACTAGACCATTTAGGTATGACTTAAATCAAATCCCTTACAATTATACAGTGGAAGTGACAAATAGATTCAAGGGGTTAGATCTGATAAGACAGCGTGCCAGAAGAACTATGGACAGAGGTTCATGACATTGTACAGGAGACAGGGATCAAGGCCATCCCCAAGAAAAAGAAATACAAAAAGGCAAAATGGTTGTCTGAGGAGGCCTTACAAATAGCTGTGAATAGAAGAGAAGCAAAAGGCAAAGGAGAAAGGAAAAGATATACCCAACTGAATGCAGAGTTCCAAAGAATAGCAAGAAGAGATAAGAAAGCCTTCCTCAGTGATCAGTATAAAGAAATAGAGGAAAACAATAGAATGGTAAAGACTAGAGATCTCTTCAAGAAAATTAGAGATACCAAGGGAACATTTCATGCAAAGATGGGCACAATAAAGCACAGAAATGGTATAGACCTAACAGAAGCAGAAGATATTAAGAAGAGGTGGCAAGAATACACAGAAGAACTATACAAAAAAGATATTCATGACCCAGATAATCACTATGGTATGATCACTCACCTAGAGCCAGACATCCTGGAATGCGAAGTCAAGTGGCCTTAGGAAGCATCACTGTGAACAAAGCTAGTGGAGGTGATGGAATTCCAGTTGAGCTATTTCAAATCCTGAAAGATGATGCTGTGAAAGTGCTGCACTCAATATGCCAGCAAATTTGGAAAACTCAGCAGTGGTCACAGGACTGGAAAAGGTCAGTTTTCATTCCAATCCCAAAGAAAGGCAATGCCAAAGAATGCTCAAACTACCACACAATTGCACTCATCTCACACGCTAGCGAAGTAATGCTCAAAATTCTCCAAGCCAGGCTTCAACAGTACATGAACTGTGAACTTCCAGATGTTCAAGCTGGATTTAGAAAAGGCAGAGGAACCAGAGATCAAATTGCCAATATCTGCTGGATCATGGAAAAAGCAAGAGAGTTCCAGATAAACATCTACTTCTGCTTTATTGACTATGCCAAAGCCTTTGACTGTGTGGACCACAACAAACTCTGGAAAATTCTGAAAGAGATGGGAATACCAGACCACCTGACCTGCCTCTTGAGAAATCTGTATGCAGGTCAGGAAGCAACAGTTAAAACTGGGCATGGAACAACAGACTGGTTCCAAATCGGGAAAGGAGTATGTCAAGGCTGTATATTGTCACCCTGCTTGTTTAACTTATATTCAGAGTACATCATGAGAAACTCTGGGCTGGAGGAAGCACAAGCTGGAATCAAGATTGCCGGGAGAAATATCAATAACCTCAGATATGCAGATGACACCACCCTCATGGCAGAAAGTGAAGAACTCAAAAGCCTCTTGATGAAAGTGAAAGAGGAGAGTGAAAATGTTGGCTTAAGATTCAACATTCAGAAAAGTAAGATCATGGCATCCGGTCCCATCACTTCTTGGCAAATAGATGGGGAAACAGTGGAAACAGTGAGAGATTTTATTTTGGGGGGCTCCAAAATCACTGCAGATGGTGACTGCAGCCCTGAAATTAAAAGATGCTTGCTCCTTGGAAGAAAAGCTATGACCAAACTAGACAGCATATTAAAAAGCAGAGACATTACTTTGCCAACAAAGGTCTCTAATCAAAGCTATGGTTTTTCCAGAAGTCACGTATGGATGTGAGAGTTGGACTATAAAGAAATCTGAGTGCCGAAGAATTGATGCTTTTGAACTGTGGTTTTGGAGAAGACTCTTGAGAGTCCCTTGGACTGCAAGGAGATCCAACCAGTCCATCCTAAAGGAAATCAATCCTGAGAGCTGAAACTCCAATACTTTGGCTACCTGATGGGAAGAACTGACTCATTTGAAAAGACCCTGCTGCTGGGAAAGCTTGAAGGCAGGAGAAGGGGGCGACAGAGGATTAGTTGGTTGGATGGCATCCCTGACTCAATGGATATGAGTAAACTCCAGGAGTTGGCAATGGATGGGGAGGCCTGGTGTGCTGCAGTCCATGGGGTCGCAAAGAGTAGACATGACTGAGTGACTGGACTGAACTGAAACTTATGAGCAAGGTGTTTTAGTATTATCATTCTAGAGATGAAGAAACTGAGGGAGAGTTTTAGAATTTCCTCCAAAGAAACTTTTAGGTGATGCTCCAAATAACTGGGATCAGTTTCCAGTGTCGAGTCCTTCCCTATGGCAGTGAGCCAGCGCTGTAGGTAATCCCACTTCTGTTCATCCTCTGTGAAAGAATTTGACTTGACTTTTCCTTCTGAATCTGGAGTGCTAGCTTACTTAAGTGCCAAAAAAATTTTGGTATTTGCTGAAGTCGTTGAGTGTGTAAATTCAGGTTTGAATGGTGCTTGAGAGCTGCAGTTTAGAAGGGATTGCAGTATAGCAGCTAGGGAAGGTGGCTATGGAGTGGAATCCTAACAGCAACTTGCCAGCTGTATGACCTTGGATAAGTCACTTAACCTCTCTCTGCCTTCCTTACCTCATAATACAGTGCATGCTAAATAAAAGCAATGAAGCACCTAGCATATAGTAAGCCCTCAGTAAGTGTTACCTGCTACTGTTTTTAAATTATTGTCATCATTATCCCAAGTATTTGAATAATAACCAGGAAGACACAAATAAAAATCTTGAAGGTAATTTATTTTGTGTTTCCTGTTGTGAAAAGGCCAACCCCCTTTCCCTTTAACTAGTTATTTCTTTTTCATAGAGGATCAGAAGTACAGAGGTCTCTCTCCACCCTCCTTCCGCCACCACACACATTTTAATTAAGGTATCTTTTCAGAAGGAATACTTTAATCCAAAGTGATCACTTTGATACTCAAAGAGACACATTTGGAGGCTACTTGGCGAGGGGGAATTAAAGACGGGGAAGCTGAATAAATAGCAAGCAAAATGTTAATGTTTTGGCTTTGTGGTGTCTGCATCTGAGAGCACTCGCTGCAGATTTGTTGGCCGGCTCCAGCTGGAAGCTTCCGCGGCTCCTTTTGTGTGCGCGAGAGCCCTGGCTGCGGATTGCCGCGCTGCCCCTAGGGGTCAGTCTGATCCAGGGATTGTCCGGATCCATGCCGCTCCGGACGTGAGAAGAGCCGGGGGCCAGGTCCACGCGGCTTCCCAGAACCTGCAGGGCCAGGAGCAGGTCTCTGTGCATCCCCAGCCGCGCAGAGAGCGGGTATCGCGGTGACCCCTGCCGCTGCGCGCAGCCGCCCTGCCTTAGTCCCTCCCGCAATGCTCCTCCTGAAGACGCGTTTTTCCGAAGGCAGAAGCCGTCAAATTTTTCTGCAGCATCATGAGTGGCTGGGGTTAGCCTCAGTTCTTAATGTTAAAAAGCGAAAAAAAAAAAAAAAAGGCTATAGATGATTTAGTAATATTTTCTAATAAACTCTCATTTTTGCTTGTGCTAAATTCACCCTATTGCATCCAAGCGTCATGTTAGAGCTTGTGAGAAACCTCATATACATACATTTTATGTCAACCCTTTATCTATAAAGAAACTGAGGCCCAAAGGAGAAAAAAAATAAACAGCCCTAGTTATCACACTTGACATCTCAACTGAAGGTTATTTCCACTGTATGTGAACTTGTTAATTAAAAAAAAAAAAAACTTTATGAATGATTATTAATTTTAAAGACCATGAAATGATTGAAAAAGTGAGTTGGCAAACAAGCATAGAAATTAAGCTAGTTGCAGATTAAATTAATCAGTTGCCGATTATCTGTGTTCCAATGGGGATTGGGTTGGAGACACTTTGGAGACAAAGTGTTACCACTAATAATTTGTGAGATCCTAAGTCCTTAACTGCTCTGTGCCTCAGTTTACTTGTCTGTAAAATGACAATAAATCTAGAGAATTCACTTTTTAAAAAGTTCCTACAAGATAATCCTGTAAATATTCAGTGAATGTTGGCTGACATTATTTAATACCAGTGAAAACATTGGTATTGCATTTTCTGGAAGAGATGGGACTGCCCTGATTCATCTTGCTGCTGCTGCTGCTAAATCACATCAGTCGTGTCTGACTCTGTGCAACCCCATAGACGGCAGCCCACCAGGCTCCCCTGTCCATGGGATTCTCCAGGCAAGAACACTGGAGTGGGTTGCCATTTCCTTCTCCAATGCATGAAAGTGAAAAGTGAAAGTGAAGTTTCTCAGTCATGTCCAACTCTTCGAGACCCCAAGGACTGTAGCCTACCAGGCTCCTCCATCCATGGGATTTTCCAGGCAGGAGTACTGGAGTGGGGTGCCATTGCCTTCTCCACTGGTTCATCTTGGGAGCAGTTTTACTCCTTCCAGTCTGTCCCCTACATGACTGCCAGAGTGATCTGCATGTTGTGAGTCATATCCCCCATCCCAGTATGAAAAGGCAATGTCCAACTAAAGCAGAAGGAATGTCCCTTGGGAATTTGCTGAAGGAGCCAAGAGTAGGGTGATAACAAGCAGGGTGGCAGGTGTTATAAAGAAAAAGTCTGTCCCTGGACACATTTTCAAGGAAGAATTCTCAAGATTTAGTAACCCTTTCAAGTTCAAATTCCAAAGGAACAGGACCTTCATGGGGACTTTGGATATTTTATTTCTTGCTCTGTGGTTCAGTTAGCTGTATGTTGTTCATACTCAGGTCATCCTAGAGGACAGAGATTCTGTCCCCAACCCCCACCTTCACTTCATGTGCGAGGGATGCTTATGAAAATGCTTGCTATGGTGTGAATTGCTGGACAAGATGCTTACTGCAGTCTTCCTTGTGAACTATCTTGGGTACCATTCTTTCTCTGCAAACACCATATATAAATAGCCAGAAAGTTAATACAATAGACCACTGCCTTTAGACTTTTCTGTCTTCTTTTTCCATTGATTTTGCTACATTTATGGTATTTGAAGATATTGCCATGTACATTTTCCTCCCATTAGTACTTAGTTTGCCTTTGGAGAGGGGCTAGCATCTAATCCTTTCTTGCACTTCTGGGGATATTCAAAGACAGTTACCAAGGCTCCTGGATTCTCTTTCACAGATATCCATCCATTCTTCATGGAGCATGATTCAGAATCATCATTATCTTGGTCATCATTACTTCTAGATCTCCAATTTGTAAGCATCTCTGATCACTTCTTAGATTTTGGTACCCAGAATGAACCTGGAACTGTGAATTAGATCAGATTTTCTGAGAGTGCTAGTTTATCCCTTGCTTTATTCTAAATACTGCACTGTCTTTAACACATTCCAGGAATACATAAGTGTCTCTCAGAGAAACATTTTGCTCTTGAATCGTGGATCTTGTGGCAAAATAAACTCCCAATTGTTTTCACATCAAGGGTCATTGCGCCAAATTATTCACCACTCCCTATCCAGTACTTGTTGGACTGATTGTTTTGAGTCCAGAAACTAGATTCTGTTCTTGTTTCATCAATACCAACTTGTTCATTTTGCAGACTATTAGACTCTTTAGCTATGTTATGATTTCTTTGAGGTCAGATGCTTTGTCTCAACTCTGTGTTTCTAGTGGCTGCCCATCACAGTGCATGGCATTTCATAAATGCTTAATAAATGCTTGTGGAATAAAAGAATGAACATATTGAAAGTCTTTGAATCTTTAGTTTCTTATTCATAATTTTTACAATATTATTTGTAGCATGAAAATATGTTACATGTAATTATACTAAACTGTTCTATGTTTTCATCCCAAGTCCGTAATATTTTGATTAAGACAAAGCTTTATAAAACATAACTAGACATCATCTTTCATAAAGTGTAATAAGAATTATAATGATAATAATCAACACCTCTTGCCAGGGTTAATAAATGTACCATATATTTATTTCATTTTGCTAATACCCAGCTAAAATGTTCAGATGCTGAGCACAAGGACTTCAGGAAAGTTTTGCTGAAGACTATGTTAAAACCAAGATATAAAGATATATCCATGGCAATCCTGATATTCAAATGTAAGAACCAAGCACTGGAAGTGAAGTCTGTGTATCCTAACTTGAATTTAGTGATTTGCTGTTTCCTTAGGCAAATAGCTTACCATCTCAGTGTTACTGCTGCCTCCTGTGAGAAGTGTCTGTAAAATAGTGCTGTGTAGATAGCACAGTGATCCACATGAAGTGTTCAGCATAATTCCTGGCACATAGTGTCATACTTAAAAATGCTAACTACTCTTATTATTGCTTTTATATGGCCAGCTATGAACCCACTCAATTGAATTAGTATCCAATAAATTGTGCATTCATGCAGTCAAGTCCGTTTTGATTTTTTAAATTAGTTAGCTAGTTTAATGTTCTATAGCCAGAAACCATGGTTGGCTCAATTTTTATCATATCCACCTTTTTTGTTTACTTGTTTGTTTTGTTTCTTTGCCTGGAAGAGACAAAGACCCGAGTGTGTTTCTTATGAGCAGATGCACGTGTTTGTTTAAGCTGGTGGCACAGGGTTGGGGAGCGAACGAGGTAGTATGGCCAACAGAGAACCTTGTAAATACAGGTCAGGCCAATGCAAAGAAAGTGTGCTGGCTAAATCATTTGTGTCTCAGTGATTTGTGAACACAAAATGCAGGGAGTTTTCTCCATCTATCAGCAAGATAGTTTACACATATGGCAAAATGTCCAGCATTTTTAATGCAGTTGTATAAATTAATAAAATATAAAATCCAACATCAACCAAGGTGTGGTTACTTGTGTAGTTTGACCTTTTGAGTTTTATGGTGTGAATCTTTCTGTTGCCTTAGTTGAATGCAGGTCTTGATATCCTCATCTGTCACAGGGGATAGTTTCAGGTAATTGTTAAGATGTACTGATCTTGACCATGTCATTGTTCTAGATTTTTCCAAATTGTCTTTATGGTCTTGATATTATTTCTAAAGTAAGTACATATGTGTTAGATATTATTAGCTCAACTTGCCAAAGAGGTTGACTGATTTGTCCAAGGCCACACAACTAGTAAGTGACAAAGCAAGGTCTGTTGGACCCCAACAGTCTTTTTTTTGTTTGTTTGTTTTCTGTTTGCCCCTTTTGCTCTACTAGCCTCTCCATGACATAATTCTGCATTCTAGGAGATCTCAAGGGCCTCTTCAGCTCATTCAGTGAGCTTTGAGAAGGCTTTATGAAAGTAGGAGTAGTTTATGTATTATTAAAAAGAACAAAAAGGTCATATAACTTCTTGTTTTAATCTCTGGGACAAGTAGAACCAAAGAAGTTGGCTATCAATTATTCATAAACAGCCATTAATTACCTTTTGGCTTTTGAGGTTTGATCTTCAGTTACTCAGTTCAGAATTGATTTATTAATAATTTAATTAATTCAACAAATATTAATGAGGCATTTATCACTTGCCTGTCATTGTCCAAAGTGCTGAGGAACTACTCTGATTAAAAAGCTTTCTATAGAGTTGGATATTGGTCTAAACTAAATACTTTAACATCATCATTGCGACTTAAGTTCTCACTTGATTGAAATGTTCTTTATCCCTCTAGCATAATTTACAAATATGTTATTCTATCCCGGAACCATGGTCAGTCCTTATCTCATATCCACTTTGCCAAATCCTGCTCCTTCTTCATGGACCCAGAGCCACCTTCCCCTTGAAACCTTTCCTGACCACAAGGCTACAGATTACAAGTTCCTCCTCCTCCTCTAAACCTCTATTTGGTGTCGAGAATACCTTCTTGTCCCTAAGAGCACAACTGTTGAATTTTCATATTTCAAGGGTTCTTAAACTGGGGTGAGCCCAGAGTCATCTAAGGAATTTTAATAAAAACTCATGTGCTTAGACTTTATCTCACTGAATATTTGCTGATTCAATATTTCTGGCATTGGAGCTTGATTATGTTATCATTTGAAATAGCTCTCTGAGTGATTCTGAAGCCTGAAACAGGCTAAGAAATCATAGTCTTGTATTGATGTCAAGAGTTATTAAGGAACCCCTACATTTTATATGCAATGTTATATAAATTAAATTTATATGAGATATTATAGTATTACCTCTTCCGCTAGAGTTAAGCACCTGGAAACACTGTGATTTTAATTCTTTGCATTTTCCTAATTCCTAGCACAATGCTGAAGAAATACCCAATAATCACTGAATGAATCATCAGTTAATGGGACTGACCCTGTTTCTTCTTCTTTACTAATGCACTCAGAAAATTTCAGGAGTGAAGCAGGCAGTCTGACACCTAAGTCTCATGTCTTTAGAGACAAACTCCCTGACCCCGGCCTGTGTGATAGACACAAGGGTGATTTGCTTGCTTCTGCTTTTCTGCCTTCTGATCATGGTAGAATAGCAGTTCTCATACCCTTGAAATTATTTGCATGATCACGTGACTTGTTTTCTTCCAAGACTCATGAGTAGAGGTGATGTGTGTCTCTCCCAGGCCAGAGCACTGAACTACTGTTGCAGTACCTGCTCAGGTTCCCTCCCCTTGCCTGGGCGACCAGTAATGCTTCAGGTACAGAGGCTCCAGAACATGACATGGGGTCCTTGAGTGAGGAGGTGTGGAACAGACCTTCCACTTACCCATTTGGGATGTGTAGCATGAGCAAGAAATACAGCCTTGTGGTGACAAACCACACACATTTGTGGAGGCTTTGTTACTGTACCTTAACCTGTTTTGAGTTAACGAGTATGGCCCATATCCATATGAATTATTTGTTGTATATATTATATAAGGCTTTTCAATTTAAAAAATGTGTATAAACTTGAACTATTTCTAGGAAGGAATAATAGAAACAAAGCCAAAAGCTAAGGCCTACTATAAAAAGTTAAGGAATGTGGGACTAAAGTAATATTTTTGTCCTACATGTTCTTATCAAAAAATCAGTATTCTTTTCACTCAGTTACATAACGAGGAATTGTTTGGTAAGAGGGGTAAATACCATCTTCAGTCCTCTGATGTGGAGCACTGAGGATGGAACAAAAGGCAGTCATCCTATGACAGTAAGTACCTTGGTCACATTCTTAATTAGTCATTAGGGATAAACCACTGAGAGTGATGGCTAGGTTGACAGGTATGCCACTTCTCAGGATTTTGATATTTGCTATAAAGTACCAGGAAGACAGTTCCATTTTACATGAGCACTGGTAACTTAGGCTATGTTTCTTTAAACTCTCTCTGATGTTGGATATCACCTTTTTTCTCAGCACTTAGTAGTTTGATAGAGCAAACAAAACAAAACAAAACAGGTGTGTGTGTGTGTGTGTGCGCATGCTCAGTTGCATCTGATTCTTTGCAACCCCATGGATTGTAGCCCACCAGGATCCTCTGTCCATGGAATTTTCTGGGCAAGAATACTGGAATGGGTTGCTATTTTCTCCTCCAGAGAATTTTCCTGACCCAGGGATTGAAACTGCATCAGCATTGACAGGCAGGTTCTCTACCACTGTGCTAGCTGGGAAGCCCAAAGAAAACTGATGTCTTAATTTGATTTTTTTGTTGGTAGTGAGGTCATCCAATATTACATGTGCTATTGAAACTTTACTTCTTCTTTTGTGAATTGCTTCCTCAGGCCTTTGACAGGGACATACCTAAGGAGGTGGAAGTCTCTCTCCAAGTCAGGACACAAAGTTTCTCAGCTCCTCTGCTCACCTTGGGGCTTTGTGTCTGTCTCCAGACATCCCTGCCAGCATCTCAGCACATGGGCTGGCACAAAGGCAGGGGGATCCCACCAGTACAAGAATCCATGTTGCCTAGCCCTGACTTCTGAATGTCCCTCTCCTTTCAACTCACTGAGCTCCAGGGTTGGATCAGTCTTCTGGAATGCCAAGAAAGGTTAGAGAGGGTGTGATAATTAGTCTCAACTCAGGACATTGGGAGAACCTCGAGTCTTTCACTTTTAAGAACTGATCTCTCTTTTCTCTTCTTTTCCTATTTTGAACCTCTCTCTCCCTCTTTTTCAATTTCCCTTGTATAGGGAGTTGGGTGGGCTGCAGGGCTGCAGCAGCTGAGACTCTGACCCCTCAATTCTCCTTGGGAGCTGCCAGCAGCTTGTTCCATACCACATGCTCCTCTCTAGGGAGTGTAGGCTTACTCACAATCTCTTCTAACCTTGGGGAAGGTCACCCTCCAAGTAAGTCATGATTCTCCCTCCTCCCAACCTCCCCTCCTCACAGGCTGCCTCCATTCTAGTCTCCCCCACACACTGGGGTCTGGATGATTTTTTATTGGAATCATCTTATTTCCCCTGCTGCCCAGGGCCCATCGCCTACAAGGAGAATGAAGACCCCTGACTTGGCCTGTAAGGTCTCTGATCATCTAACTGATTGCCTGTTGAAGAGTTTCAGCTGTGCTTAGAAGGACAGATTGAAGTCAGATCACTGTGGACCTTGTATGCCAAATGGAGGAGTTTAGATGGAATCCTTTCAGTCAGTTCAATTCAGTTGCTCAGTCATATTTGACTCTTTGCAACCCCATGGACTGCAGCACGCCAGGCCTCCCTGTCCTTCACGAGCTCCTGGAGCTTGCTCAAACTCATGTCCATTGAGTCAGTGATGCCATCCAACCATTTCATCCTCTGTCATCCCCTTCTCCTCCTGCCTTCAACCTTTCCCAGCATCAGGGTCTTTTCCAGTGAGTCAGCTCTTCGTATCAGGTGGCCAAAGTATTGGAGTTTCAGCTTCAGCATCAGTCCTTCCAATGAATCCTTTAGGTAATAGGAAAACAGTGCAGGTGAGTGTCATGGCCAGAGGTGTGCCTTATCACATGGGAAGGCCAGGTGACTGCTGTTTTGTTTATAACACCTGACAAGAAGTACGGGGGCCACCTTCCTGCATTGACAGCTAACACACAGAGACCCAGATGGGATAACCCCTTTCTGGCAGATCTACTGGAGAAAGGATGCAGGGAGAACTCTGGCTAAGATGAACTGATGAGAGTTTTCTTCTAAGAGAGAAGAGAAAGCCTTCCTCCCACCTCTATGGAGAGCGCTCTGTTATATGGGACTTTGGCTTCTGTGGGAAGGGTGCAGCTATGTCCTGAGACCTGAGGTGAAGTCACTGCGGAGGATTCTTCTGAACACTCAGTGGGTGCTGTCTCAGTTGTCTTCTCACTCCATCCTGGGGAGACTTAATCAACTCTCGGCTAAAAGAGAGATAGAGAAGATCAGATTGCCCATTACTCACAAGTGCTGGCATGTGGGTGGTGTTACCTGCTTGCTTATTCGCCTTGTCTCGGTTGTAGGCACAAGGACAGTGGCCAAAGTGGCAAGAGCAGTCATTGAGCTTTCATGGCTCAAAGGAGCATGAAAAAGTTCCCTGGGACCCTGCTGCAAGTTATAAGATGGGACTTAGGTTCAAAGGTAATGAAATTGTCTCCAAAATTTCCTCCAATTTATGATTGTCTTCCATCTTCCTTGTATAGACCTGAAGGTTCTGGCAAGAAAAAGCACATCCAAAGTGAGTAATTTGAAGGAGTTCCTAGGAAACCATGTACAAAGGTAGAAGTGAGTACAGAAAACTTCAAGGGGTACAGTAGTACCCAGGGGATAGTTCAGACTCTCTCACCCCTAGACCAGAAAGGGAAGAAGCAGTCAAAGAAGTTGTGTGGAGTGGGCTCCCTTGCAGGAGCTGGGCTTTCAACTGAGGGACATAGTCCATGGTGACCTCACAGCACTGGAGGGAATAAATACCATGACCTCATTCTTCTTTCTCTGAGCTCTTCCTGATGCTTCCAGGTGGCCAAAGCCAACTGTAAACCAAGGGAGCCTGTTGAAGTGGTCCATGCAGGCGACTCTCCTAGGGTAGAGAGGAGAAGGTGGGTCTGGATGGGCAAGTGGAGGATACACCCATGCTGATCCCACTGTAGAGGAGGAAAAGCCTTTCTTCTACCTTCTTATGTTCAAAACTTGAGGACTTGCAAATTAAACTAACCAAATACAGATTAGCAAGAGGAAACAGAGATTTAAAACATACTTAAGGTAATGCTCAGAAAGACGTAACTCAGGGAAGTGAGTTACATCTTGGGGCTTACACACCATCTTAATGGGAAAGGAAAGGAGAGCAAAGCACTTAATGGAAAAACAAACGACTTTTTGCAAAAGATGGATGGATGCTTAGAAAAAAAAGATAGGAGATATGATAGTTTTATGACAATGTCTCATCTCCCGGGATAAGAGTCAGTCTTCCTAGTTACAAGCTCCGGGACTTAACGATGATTGTGTTCTTCTGAGTTGTTTTGGGGAGGGGGGCTCTGCTTTTAGGCAGAAAAGAGATTTCAGGAACTCAAATGCCTCTGCTTAAAATAGTTTTTATGCCACAGTGGTATGTTCGGGAACTCTACCACCAAAGGTAGCATGGTCTGTGAGGGACTCTAGGGAGATCTGAAGTTCCCTCTTTTTCTTCACACAGAGAACTGAGCAGGCGGCCCTGCTTCGAGGAAGTGCAGTCCTGTTCCATCTTAGGTTTCTCTGTAGCATGACTAGGGTCCCAAGCCCTCATTTTCACGCAGCCTGAAGGGTATGTATGGCCCACAGCCTTCTCTTGATAGGAAGTCAACAACCTATCTATCTGAGAACTTCAGGAAATGTTGCTGCTTCTAGACAGGTCCTGCTGGAGTAAAGAACTCCAGACTGTATTTTCTTCAGGGCTTTGGGAAAAATGCAGAGCACTTCTAACCACTCAAAGAAGATTCTGTATGCAATTATAAAGTTTTTTTGGAGTTCAAAAAGAAAGTGAACTTCCCAGGTGTGTGTGTGTGTGTGTGTGTGTGTGTGTGCCTTCCAGATGGAAGGAAGGTAAAACAGATAAGGTGATAGAATTTCCATTGTTAGATGCCTCTTGTTTGTCTGTGAAATCCACATGAAGGAGCTATACTGAGCCACAGACACTGAAAACACTTGAGGGTGTTGCCATGTGTGAAAACCTTACCCTTTGAAAAATCCAAGGCCCGCCCCAGACCACATATGTCGGATCTGGAGCTCAGCTGTTCGGTAGCAACTCACCTGCACAAACAGCGAGAGCAAAAGTGGTTCGGCACAGACATTGTTTAAAATGAATGTGTTAAAAATACCATCTCAGCTTCACAGATTTCTGGAACCGTGAGGAGGCATCTTCATTTGTGTACTTAGATGAAGGTAAGTCTGGGAGAAATGCACAAGCCAGTTAAAAGTGGTTGTCTAATTGGATTATGAAACAACAGCTTTTGTATTTCAATGCTTAACATTTTAAAGAACCAGCAACTTGTTGGGGCCCCAAATCATGGTCTGGAGCAAGGCTCCAGGGGATGGAATGGGAGAGAGGCTGGCAGCTCCATCCCGGTGTGACTTTGGTGGTGACTTCATCTGTAAGGTGGACTATTGCGGGGGATGAAAGAGATCCGTTTATGGGGAAGGCTTTCCTAAGTGCTGAGGGGGGAAAGAAACTCTGGGTGTGTTAAAGGGGAAGGATGCAAGGACTCCAGAAAAAGGCCTGACTCTGAGGTCCATTCCCAGTGAAGGAAATTGGTGATAATCTTGGTTCAGGTTTACTTTAGAAGCCACATGAGTTTTGTTCTCTAAAGCTGAGCTTGGCCTTCACATGGTCAACTCCCCTCCCCCCCAAAATAAATCACGTTTATGAGCTTGGTCTTCTTTTTCAGAAGGTATCTGTTTTGTGCACTCAGGCAAACATTTTACAAAGGACCCTCTTGCCTCCTGTTAACTGCAAATGCAGCTGCCTACCAATCAATCCCTGCCCCCACCCCTAGCAGCTCTTCCTCCTCGTTTGACACAAAGTTGGCCTGGGCCAGGCTCATTTCAGTGGGACAAGTGTAATGGGCTTATCTAGGACTCATAGACCTTCTGAAAAGGAAGATCATGGCTGTGAACCCAGTGATATATTCCCTTCAAACCAGACTCTCTGTTGTCTCCATTTTTTATTTCTCTGATGATTTACTACTTTATTCTGCTGCTAGCTTTTGAGGTATAGTCAGAACTGTCAATGTTTCTGAAGTTCCCACCTCCAAAGGCGGTGGGGTAGGGGGTTGAGGCAAGAGAAAAGGATTGAGAAAGATGGCCAATATAGTGGCCCCATGGGAAGATAACCTCTAGTATTTACTCCTGAAAAGTGGAACAGTTGGCAAACCACCCAGAAGTCAGGGGAAGGGATTGTAAAAGCAGAAGAAAGAGGAAAAATACTCAACATGTGTTGATTATGAATTTTAATTACTGAGTTATCTGTTCAGTCAAACAAGCTGGGAAAAAATGTGGGCAGGAAGAGCTCTATGAATGTTACAGATGATATGATTCTGTTTTTAGGAAATGCACAATTAGACTGTGTCTACACAACCCAAAGTAAAAGCAGATGTAGCCGTCATCAGACTATTTTGATTAATGGGGAAATTTGGAGCTTAAATTATCTGGTTCCGCCAGCTATGTTGATCAAATGAACTGGAGCATTGCCAGATCTCCATTTCCTTCAGTGAGGTATAGATACAAGTTTTGAGGTGAGGTAGTATCAGAGACAGGATTCATCATGTGAAGTAGCAGAGTCTAAGGGGAGGGCAAAAGCACCATAAAGCTAGTGATGATGTCATCATTACATTGGGATAATCCCTATGAGAGGTCACAGACTTAGTTTACTTCCTAATCACATAATCAACTCAGCAGGCCCCATAATCTCTGGTATGGACCCTATTTTTCCTTCTTTCTAGGAGTTGGTTATCCAGTTAGGGAAAAAGTCCCCATGCTATTGGTCTGTGATGAGGGGACTGGGTGGCTAGACAGAAGTAAAAGAGGTGGCAAAGCCCTTCCACACACAAAGACTTCTTTCATGATAGCTCATGCCAGTGATGGGGCTTGTTCCATGAAGAGGGAGCCTTTGCTCTCTTGTTGACAGAACCAAAGTTTTCTATATGACCATCTGCCCTCCAAAGATTTCACTGTGCCACTCATGTTTGATTATATGTGACTTGGAGGATGCTGTTGCACGAACAAATATCTGTTGAAATAAGACACTTTTGGAATATGGGTTCTACCACATTAACTAATATGTCAAATGATCTTGAATGTCTTTTACTGTAAAGTCAAATAAGCAAATAAAAATGAAAAGGAATAACCAACCTGGAAATCATTAATGATAAAGGTGATTACAAAGTGGCTGCAACAATCCAAATGTCCATCAATGGATGAAATGAGCTAATAGCAGTATACACGTACCAATAGGATATCAGCCATAAAAAGGAATGAAGTACTGATAATTTCTACAACATAGATGAACCTCAAAAACATGCTAAGTTAAAGAAGCCAGGCACAAAATGTTGCATATCATATGCTTGCATTTATGTTGCTTATCTAAAACAGGCAATATCTCATTTAATTTACTCTCAAATCATATGAAGTCAATAAGGAAACAGACTGTAAGTAAATTTCCTCCAGAGGTTAGTAGAGCAGTTGGGGTTGGTGGTCTATTGCCAAGAGCTTCAGTACTCTCAACCAGTACACCAGTGTTTTTTAGACCTTTGGATTTTACAAACTAATAAAATTTCTAAAACCAACATAAGGTAGTCATATTTTATTTTGCCTAGTATAAACACTGAGTAACAAACAAATAATAAAAGAAACAAAACCCTACCATCATTATGCAACCAAATAAAAAATGTTTTATACCATAAAGCAGAACTTAATCTCAGAATAGACAATGGTCTTTTAAAATGGGTCTGTTTAGCTATATGAAATGTCTCTCACTCATTTTGTTGTCCAGGAGGATTTCATAGTGGAGGCTGAGCTGGTCGCTATTTGGGCAGCCAGCAATAGAAGTGATCAATGAGAGACATAATATTATTAGACTATGTTTTAGGGTAATAGTGGCATTAAAGTTTGGGTAATTTAGAGAAGAGATACTTACCAGGAGACCAGCAGTCTGAATGGTCATGATGAGAAGGTGTTGCAGTGGGAATGGAGAGAGTGAAAAGAAACTTGGAAGAAGAATTTTGGTTTATATATGTTTTTTATGCCAATCAAGTGACAGATAGTTGCTGTTTGAAGACCAGAGCTTCTATCTGATGCTCTATTAGTGAATCCAGTCACGAGGCTGTGAGGACTGTGTACTGCAGCAGATTGTCTCGGAGTTCTGCTTTTGCAGTTAGAAAGCCAAACCGATGTGAAGAACGTTTGGTCTCTTCTCATTTCTATGTATGTGGAGATTTCCTAATTATATCAAAGGAAGTCAGTTGTGTATGGAAAGGAGAAAATAATTTACTTTGGGGTCCTTATTTGTCAAACTCCATCAGGATTTTCTTCTTGCTCATGAAAATGACAGAATTCACTTGAATAGTTTTGACAGCTTGTGATGAAAGGATGTCAGAGGTGATAGCAATAATAATAACTAATATTTATTGAGTATTTACAATGATCCAGGCAGTGTGCTTTGCACTATGCCTTATTAATCACTGACAGCAAACCTAGGAGATGGTATTCTTTATTATTCTCATGTTACAGATGAGGAAGAAGAGACTTAGACAAGTTAAGTCTAAGCTCACACAGAGAGGAAGAGACAAGGTTGCTTCTCTGTGGCAGAACTGGCCAACTCTAGAGGCCATACTCGTAACTTTTATTCTCTACTGCATCTCAATAAAATTTATGTTGTCTATTGTCTGTAAAGGAGCCCTGGTGGCTCAGAGGGTAAAGCACCTGCCTGAAAAGCAGGAGATCAGGGTTTCATCCCTGGGTCGGGAAGATCCCCTGGAGAAGGAAATGGCAACCCATTCCAGTACTCTTGCCTGGAAAATCACATTGTCTGTTAAATTATGCATGCTTGATGCATGCATATTTATGTATGTATTACTCAGGATACTTGAAACTTTGGCTTTATCCAGTGCCTGACTTCAAATTCAAGTTTTTAAATGTATTAATAATTAATATGATTAGTTTTCTATTGGACAAGAAATCGATCAGGCTTTGGTTGAGTTATTTGGGTATAGGTAAGAGTAAACAGACAGAGGAGCCTGGTAGGAGGCTGTCTATGGGGTCACACAGAGTCGGACACGACTGAAGCAACTTAGCAGCAGCAGCAGCAGCAAGAGTAAACAGAAGAATTATAGCTAATATTCACCAAGCACTTACTTTGGGCCAGGTACTGTTTAAAGTTCTTTATACATATTATCTCATTTTGTTCTCACTTCAATTTTGGGAGAGAGATAGTAACAGGGTCTTCTGAAATTTAGCAATAATTAATAAGATGGAAAAATTGCCCTCAGATGGAAAGGCTATATTAACATTTATTTTAATACTCCACTTAAAATGACCTTTTGGGAACAGAACTTTATCAGGACTAGTCAATTACCCATCCATACTTTCAGATTCATTCATTCACTCAAAAATGCTGCCAGATTGCTGGGAGAAATATCAATGATCTCAGATATGCAGATGACACCACCCTTATGGCAGAGAGTGAAGAGGAACTAAAAAGCCTCTTGATGAAAGTGAAAGAGGAGAGTGAAAAAGTTGGTTTAAAGCTCAACATTCAGAAAACAAAGATCATGGCATCTGGTGCCATCACTTCATGGGAATTAGATGGGGAAACAGTGGAAACATTGTCAGACTTTATTTTTTGGGGCTCCAAAATCACTGCAGATGGTGATTGCAGCCATGAAATTAAAAGACACTTACTCCTTGGAAGGAAAGTTATGACCAACCTAGATAGCATATTGAAAAGCAGAGACATTACTTTGGCAACAAAGGTCCGTCTAGTCCAGGCTATGGTTTTACCAGTGGTCATGTATGGATGTGAGAGTTGGACTGTGAAGAAAGCTGAGAGCCGAAGAATTGATGCTTTTGAACTGTGGTGTTGGAGAAGACTCTTGAGAGTCCCTTGGACTGCAAGAAGATCCAACCAGTCCATTCTGAAGGAGATCAGTCCTGGGTGTTCATTGGAAGGACTGATGCTAAAGCTGAAACTCCAATACTTTGGCCCCCTGATGTGAATAGTTGACTCATTGGAAAAGACCCTGATGCTGGGAGGGATTGGGGGCGGGAGGAGAAGGGGACGACAGAGGATGAGATGGCTGGATGGCATCAAGGACTTGATGGACATGAGTTTGGGTGAACTCTGGGAATTGGTGATGGACAGGGAGGCCTGGCATGCTGTGATTCATGCGGTCACAAAGAGTTGGACATGACTGAGTGACTGAACTGAACTGAATATATATACCAGTTCTATTTTCAGCTATGGGTCTGTTTTCAGGAATGGAGCACACTGATTGATGAAACATAGCCTCTGCTCTTGAGTTGCCTATTTCTTAGCAGAGGGGAACTTAAGTCCATCTGCATGCCACCAACATTTCTTGCCCTGGTGAAAAGTGGGTAAAAGAAATTGAATGGGGCTTCCCTAGTGGCTCAGTGATGAAGAGTCCACCTACCAATGCAAGAGACATGGCTTTGATCCTTGCTCTTGGAAAACCCCACATGCCACGGAGCAACTATGTCTGTGCATGCTATTACTGAATCCTGGGCACCCTAGAGTTCATACTCTAGGGTGTATGTAATAGGAGAAACCACCACAGTGAAAAGCTTTTGCATCACAACTAGAGATAAGCCTCTGCTAGCCACAACTAGAGAAAGGCCTGCACAGCAAAGAAGACCCAGCACAGCCAAAAATGTGAAGTAAAAAAAAAAAAAGAAATTGGATAAATCCGACCTTGATTAAGGAAGAGCTACGATAACATTTTCTTAACATTTAAGATTGGATTGTTAATTTTAATCGATGTCCCGGTCTTCTGATTATGCTGCTTTGTCCTAATTAAGTCAGGAGTATTGCCTTTTAGGGGTTTCTCTGGTGGCTCAGTGGTAAAGAATTGCCTGATAAGAGATCTGGCTTCAGTCCCTGGGTCGAGAAGATTCCCTGGAGAAGGAAATGGCAACCCATTCCAGTATTCTTGGCTGGAGAATTCCATGGACAGAGGAGCCTGGCGGGCTACAGTCCATGGGGTCACAAGAGTCAGGCATGACTTAGTGACTAAATCACCACCATTGCCTTTTTTGATCTCTGACTCTAACCAAATTCTTGCTTTTCTGCTCTACTCAGAGGTCAAAAAAACTGACCCCATTCAAATGTTTTCTTTAAATAGGATTATTTCTTTAATAGAAACAAGAAAATAGTATCATCATTACCAATGTCTACTCTATTATTATTATTAATTCTCTAAGTAGTAAGTACCACTGATCACCTCCTTGGGCAAGGACAGGTGGGTAACACTATAAAATACTCTTCCTTTAGGAAGGAAGATAGAAAAATAAATTATTCTTAACGTATCACTGAAAATCTCCCCAATACATTAGATTAGTATATTTTTGTACTCAACCTGCATCAGAGTGGTGTGACCCATCACATGGATCATAAAATATTAGTTCCCAGGAAGAGTTTAGCGAAGAACACTGGTGAGCATGGCAATGTAGTCTGCAGATTGTGTGTGGCAACCGTTGCTTCCATACAGCACCAAACTTATCCAGGGAGAAGAAATCACATTTCATCAGAGAACAGGTTTTCCATCTGATTTGTGCTCAGAACATGTAAAAAACATAGCAGATTGCATGCTGCGTTGACTTAGGAACATACATATGCATTTAATCACTTATGTTTTACTTTTTTATGGTGCATTGGTGGATTGTATTTCTTTTGCATTTGTAATTAGGAGGTGGAACAGATGTGATGGCTTCATTTAAAGTGATATGTCCATTAAAATAACCAATACTACCAAGTAATTGTTTCCTCTAACAAGGGAGGCTGTCCATGGAAGAGCTGTTTTTGAGCCAGTTAAACAGACAATGAGGAAAAACATGTGTGTCTTCAGGAAATGTAGATTAATTATGGAAGTCAGAAATTTGTGGGGTGGGGTTCAACTGTTTTTATATTGATATATCAGCTACTGCTTGTTTTTGTTTCCTTCTGTTTATTTGGAGATGTGTGTGATGCTCAGTTGTGTTTGACTCTTTGCCACCCCATGGACTGTATATGTAGCCTATCAGGCTCCTCTGTTCCTGGGGTTCTCCAAGCAAGAATACTAGAGTAGGTTGCCATTCCCTTCTCCAGGGGATCTTCCCGACCCAGAGATCAAGCCCACGTCTCCTGTCTCCTGTGTCTTTTGTACTGCCAGGCAGATTCTTTACCACTGAGCCACTTGGGAAGCTGTCTTATTTGGAAATGGAACATTATCAAAGGAACATTCATTCCTTCAACATCACTTTTTGTTCTCAAACTGAGTCAAATAATCAAACCTATCTGTATTTCCAAAGAGACCAAGACCTTTTAATTTTAGCAAGCTGCAGTCCAGTAAAACCAAATACTCAGCTATCATGCACTTGGTGATCAAATGGAGTTGACAGTAGCACCAGCTCTTTGAACCTAAATAAAACGTAGGTTTTTATTTTGATCAATAGCAGCTTTCTGGAAATTTGCAGTTATGCTTGATTGAGACAGACTGTGACAGCCAACACAGTATCTGGCAGATAATTCTTTAATATATGAACTCAACTGACCCAATTACCCACCTCCAGCCTCAATGCAAATAGCATCTGCAGCAGCCTTTTCACCATTTTATTCTTGCAACATCAATTCACTTATGGTAAAAGTTTAAATAAAATTAATCTTTGTAGAACAGGTGCATATTAATACCTTGTACTGCTATAATTAAACACCTTTGTCTTTGAGTCACCAGTGTTTGAGACACATCCTCAAGTTCAAAGCTGGCATTTTCTTTAAAGGGAAACTTAATATTGGGAACACTACATGGTCTGTGCATAGCTTAAAAAGACAGTATAGTTTCATACAAATTTAATTTAAGATACATTATTTCCAAAATAGAATATTTACTTGACATAAAGCACACCAAAAGGCTTTATATGGGAAGAAATGTTGCAATGAAATATGTTAGATGATTGTGACATCCAGTCTAATAAGTTAGGCTTTTGTATAGAAGAAGGCTATTGTAAGCTCCAAGGATGCTAGTATCATGTCCTATAAACCAGGTGGAAAGAAAATTCTTTCAAACTACTCCAACCACATCCCTGAGATGGTCAGTGGAGTCGTATACTGTAGTTGAACACTAACAAATGTATCTTGATGCTTCTCTTGGCTTGCTGGTTTTGTAGGGAACAAAAAAGTTTCCCTCAACCTTCTTAGGGTCCCTGACTGGGTCTGAACGTTAAATTAACAGAGATTAACAGGAGAAAAATACACAAATTTACTATATATGTTTTAAGTAATATGCAAACCTTCGTAAGGAGATGAAGGACCCAAAAAACAGTTAGACCTCAGAATTTTTATGCTGGGTTTGATGCAGAGTGGGCAGCTGGGCAGAGCTGGGATAGGTTAGGGAGTATGAGGTAAGCACAGTCACCTGGGGGAAACTGAGCAAGGTCTGTGTGTTTGGGCAGTGTCCCCTGGTCTTCAAGATAAAGATGCTCTCCTTTCTTCCAGTGTAGGGAAAGCATATCTCACATAGGATTTATGATCTGTTTCAGGGGAGTAGGTTGGGAGGAAAGTTAAAGTGACTTTCCTGCTTCTGCTATTTTCTCAAACTTCTTCAGCTTAAAATACTCAATATGCCAAAGTGCCATATTTTGGGGTAGTGTATTCGTGTTGACTGCAATATAGAAAAATGTCTAGCTTTCTGTTTTTGCTGTGGAAGTTATCACTGTCTCATGTTTTCCTTGTCTCACTAGTCATGACTTCCCTTTCCTATTCCTAAATATAATAAACTTATTGAATGTACATTCTCCATTGACAGTAGCTCTCAAATTCTATTTGGAAGGGGTTATATAGACACTCTCAGGTCAATAATGGTGAACTGATTTGACCATGAAAACAAAGCCTTTGATTTTTTTCCTAACCGTTAATTTTCTGTTTGCAAAAGAGAAATAATGATATATTTTCTTCAACTGCATTGTATGGTTTGTGTGTCCCTGTAAATTCATACTCTATAAATGCCTTAAAGGTTTATTCAAAATGCCAATTAAGTTGTTGGCAAATGATTGACAGATATTAATAATAAGCATGTTGCAATAAGAATAATAAACTCAATTTATTAAATTGATATTCTATTGATTAGTTAATTATTTCTAGATATCATATAAACAGACCATGTTAGGGACTTTCTAGTCTACAATAGCCGAAAATGCATAGATGGTTCAGTACTCTATAAAGCTTACAACTGCTCATAAATCCAATTATATAAAATATCATTATCTCTTTGTAGCTCAGGGGATTGGGGAATGAAAAGGAAGTATTTAAAGACATTTCTGTAGTCAATGAGGAAGTTGTCTTTTGGGGGCCCTTTCAATGAGTGTCACTTCCCGTGGGGTCACAACTGTGACCCTGGCAATCATGTGTGTAGATTCTGCTCTCAGCAGATAACGTGGGCACTGGGTGGTCCTTGCATGTGGTCCTAACCAGGGATATCTAAACACAAGTGCCATAGGTCAGCCTTGTGCAGAGAGAAACAGAGAGAAGAGACCATGCAATGTACCAGTGAGAGCAGTTTTATAGCTTTGATGTTTGTATCAATGTTCTATCTTTCATGGGATGAACCTAAGAAAAAACAATGTTTAGTAATGTAACCTCCACTGTTCTTTGATTTAAAGTCTGCCTGGAAAATCCCATGGACGGAGGAGCCTGATAGGCTGCAGTCCATGAAGTCGCTAAGAGTTGGACACGACTGAGCGACTTTAAATTTCACTTTTCACTTTCATGCACTGGAGAAGGAAATGGCAACCCACTCCAGTGTTCTTGTCTGGAGAATCCCAGGCACGGGGGAGCCTGGTGGGCTGCCGTCTATGGGGTCGCACAGAGTCAGACATGACTGAAGTGACTTAGCAGCAGCAGCAGCAGCAGCTTCCTGGGAGAAAGAGGCTAGGTTGAATCACTTCTAGGACCAATACTCAATGTAGCTGCATTTGAATTTTTTTCTTCAAATTTTATGAAAACACATTTGTTTTCCTTAAAGAAAATTTGAGGCTAATGATAGCTTAGTAGCACTAAGTTCTTTGATTTTTGATATTTTTATTTAGATTTATTATAACTAAGAAGAAATTAAGATTCCTATTTCCTCTTCTGATAATGCAAGTAAAAATGGATCTACTTTATTGTCTAGAACAGGGGGAATCCTTTCATCTGTTCCATTGAAAATTTTGGTTATTTAAATGGATAATCATTTAAATATATTTAATCCATTTAAATGAATTATTTAAATGGATATACTTGGATTTTTCTCAAGGTTCTGGAACAACTATGGTGGCTGGGTAGAGATTTTTCAACAAGTAAAAGCTTTTCTCTTACCTCTCCAAAGAATGCACCATCTACTTCTCTTTTGACCCTAGATCCTTAAATGCTCCCTGCATCGTTTGCCCAAACCTCTCTTCTGTTTCTCTTGGCAATTCAACCTCTCTTGTGGTTCCAGTGATGATCCAAAATCTATATCTTCACCCTTATGTCTAAGCAAACTTTTCCAGAAACCAATATGTTATACACGTCCAAAGACTGTGTGCATATAATACACATATATATGTGTATTAATAAATATATAATGCTTCCATGGTGGCTCATATATATGTATATACACATAATATATATATTATGTCATAAATAATATATATATCAGATCAGATCAGTCACCCAGTCGTGTCCGACTCTTTGCGACCCCATGAATTGCAGCACGCCAGGCTTCCCTGTCCATCACCAATTCCCGGAGTTCACTCAGACTCACGTCATCGAGTCAGTGATGCCATCCAGCCATCTCATCCTCTGTCGTCCCCTTCTCCTCCTGCCCCCAATCCCTCCCAGCATCAGAGTCTTTTCCAATGAGTCATCTCTTCTTATGAGGTGGCAAAGTACTGGAGTTTCAGCTTTAGCATCATTCCTTCCAAAGAAATCCCAGGGCTGATCTCCTTCAGAATGGACTGGTTGGATCTCCTCGCAGTGCAAGGGACTCTCAAGAGTCTTCTCCAGCACCGCAGTTCAAAAGCATCAATTCTTCCATGCTCAGCCTTCTTCACAGTCCAACTCTCACATCCATACATGACCACAGGAAAAACCACAGCCTTGACTAGATGAACCTTTGCTGGCAAAGTAATGTCTCTGCTTTTGAATATGCTATCTAGGTTGGTCATAACTTTCCTTCCAAGGAGTAAGCGTCTTTTAATTTCATGGCTGCAGTCACCATCTGTGGTGATTTTGGGGTCCAGAAAAATAAAGTCTGACACTGTTTCCACTGTTTCCCCATCTATTTCCCATCAAGTGGTGGGACCAGATGCCATGATCTTTGTTTTCTAAATGTTGAGCTTTAAGCCAACTTTTTCACTCTCCACTTTCACTTTCATCAAGAGGCTTTTGAGTTCCTCTTCACTTTCTGCCATAAGGGTGGTGTCATCTGCATATCTGAGGTTATTGATATTTCTCCCAGCAATCTTGATTCCAGTTTGTGTTTCTTCCAGTCTAGCATTTCTCATGATGTACTCTGCATATAGGTTAAATAAACAGGGTGACAATATACAGCCTTGACGTACTCCTTTTCCTATTTGGAACCAGTCTGTTGTTCCATGTCCAGTTCTAACTGTTGCTTCCTGACCTGCATATAGGTTTCTCAAGAGGCAGGTCAGGTGGTCTGGTATTCCCATCTCTTGAAGAATTTTCCACAGTTTATTGTGATCCACACAGTCAAAGGCTTTGGCATAGTCAATAAAGCAGAAATAGATGTTTTACTGGAATTCTCTTGCTTTTTCCATGATCCAGAGGATGTTGGCTATTTGATCTCTGGTTCCTCTGCCTTTTCTAAAACCAGCTTGAACATCAGGAAGTTCATGGTTCACATATTGCTGAAGCCTGGCTTGGAGAATTTTGAGCATTACTTTACTAGCGTGTGAGATGAGTGCAATTGTGCGGTAGTTTGAGCATTCTTTGGCATTGCCTTTCTTTGGGATTAGAATGAAAACTGACCTTTTCCAGTCCTGTGGCCACTACTGAGTTTTCCAAATTTGCTGGCATATTGAGTGCAGCACTTTCACAGCATCATCTTTCAGGATTTGGAATAGCTCCACTGGAATTCCATCACCTCCACTAGCTTTGTTCACAGTGATGCTTTCTAAGGCCCACTTGACTTCACATTCCAGGATGTCTGGCTCTAGGTCAGTGATCACACCATCGTGATTATCTGGGTCGTGAAGATTTTTTTGTACAGTTCTTCTGTGTATTCTTGCCATACTCTTCTTAATATCTTCTGCTTCTGTTAGGTCCATACCATTTCTGTCCTTTATCGAGCCCTTCTTTGCATGAAATGTTCCTTTGGTATCTCTGATTTTCTTGAAGAGATCTCTAATCTTTCCCATTCTGTTGTTTTCCTCTATTTCTTTGCATTGATTGCTGAAGAAGGCTTTCTTATCTCTTCTTGCTATTCTTTGGAACTCTGCATTCAGATGTTTATATCTTTCCTTTTCTCCTTTGCTTTTCGCTTCTCTTCTTTTCACAGCTATTTGTAAGGCCTCCCCAGACAGCCATTTTGCTTTTTTTCATTTCTTTTCCATGGAGATGGTCTTGATCCCTGTCTCCTGTACAATGTCACGAACCTCATTCCATAGTTCATCAGGCACTCTATCTATGAGATCTAGGCCCTTAAAATCTATTTCTCATGTCCACTGTATAATCATAAGGGATTTGATTTAGGTCATACCTGAATGGTCTAGTGGTTTTCCCTACTTTCTTCAATTTCAGTCTGAATTTGGCAATAAGGAGTTCATGGTCTGAGCCACAGTCAGCTCCTGGTCTTGTTTTTGCTGACTGTATAGAGCTCGCTGCAAAGAATAGAATCAATCTGATTTCGGTGTTGACCATCTGGTGATGTCCATGTATAGAGTCTTTTCTTGTGTTATTGGAAAAGGGTGTTTGTTAGGACCAGTGCATTCTCTTGGCAAAACTCTATTAGTCTTTGCCCTGCTTCATTCCGTATTCCAAGGCCAAATTTGCCTGTTACTCCAGGTGTTTCTTGACTTCCTACTTTTGCATTCCAGTCCCCTATAATGAAAAGGACATCTTTTTTGGGTGTTAGTTTTAAAAGGTCTTGTAGGTCTTCATAGAACCGTTCAACTTCAGCTTCTTCAGCATTACTGGTTGGGGCATAGACTTGGATTACTGTGATACTGAATGGTTTGCCTTGGAAACGAACAGAGATGATTCTGTCATTTTTGAGATTGCATCCAGTGTATCCCTATATGTATTCCAATTTACTTATCTACATTTCTGTATGTCCAACCACATTTCAAATTGTGGTTGCTCTAAAACCGTACTGGTCATCATCCTTCCTAGATCTGCTTTTCTACTCTCTTCCTTTTTCTGCAATTAATTCCATCATCCCATTTTCCTAGATCCCAATCAAAATCTCCTGGTGGTCTCTCAGCTCTTCAGTTCTTTTTTTCTTCCCCTGCTTCCCACAGCAGAGCCATCTGCTGAGTCCCAATGGCTTTACCTTTTCAGTGTCTGTCTTTTCTAACTCTTCTTCTTCACTCTCCTACTCTACAGCATTGGGCTGCCAGCCATTCTGCTCTGATTCAAAATGTTTTCCTCTTCCAACTGATTATTACCTGACTTCCAGATTAACATTTTTCAAGCATGACTATGATATTGTTACAGTGTTGTCAAGATATTTCAATGGCTTTCCTTTGCATCCAGCCTAAAACCCAAGCTTGCTTTTTGGCCTCAGCCTACACTTTCAGTCTTTACTCCCACTCTGCCGCAGCTAGCTCATCTGTCTTCCTGCAACTGTGTGCTTGACATGCTCTACCCACTGTGAAAAACACCCAGCTCCTCCAGCTACATGTGGCCATTTTCCACTCCAAAGGCCATTACAGAAACTACCTAGATGCCATTGCAAAAGTCACCTAGATAAAGCTTTCTCCAAGGCTCCCAGCTGGAAAGAAGCTTCCAGTTCTCTGAATTCATGTAGTTTTTTTTTTTTAATCTATTTTATTAGTTTACCAGAGCTGCCACTGGAGAATTTAAACAACAGAAATTAATTTTCTCACATATCTGTAGGCTTAGAAGCCTGAGATTAAGGTTTTTCCAGGGTTAGTTTCTTCTGAGGCCCCTCTCCTTGGCCTAGAGATGGTGGTCTTCTCCTGTGTCCCCGCCTGGTCATCCCTCAGTATGTATCATGTCCTAATCTCCTCCTCTTAAAAGGACAGCAGTCATATTGGATTAAGGTCCATCCGAATTACCTCATTTTAACTTAATTATCTTTTTAAAGAACCTCTGTCCAAATACAGTTAAATTATGAGGTTCTGGGGTTTAGGGCTTCAACATATAGATTTTAGGAGGCACCATCCAGCCCTAACACCCATCTCTGCAGCATGTCTCACTTTTTTGCATAAATATCATAAATTCCTGAACTTATTCTTAATATGAAAGGGCAGGGTCCACATTTGCTCCATGAGCTGTCTACACAAACCCTATAAACATTCAACACAGTACGTTGCACATAAGAGATATGTAATACTTTTTTTAAAAAAAATAATAGGAGATTAAATCAGTCAATATTAAAGGAAATCAACTTGAATATTCATTGGAAGGACTGATGCTAAAGCTGAAGCTCCAATATTCCGGCCACCTGATGTGAAGAGCCGACTCATTGGAAAATGCTGGGAAAGATTGAAGGAAGGAAGAGAAGGGAGAACAGAGAATGAGATGGTTGGATGGCATCACTGACTCAATGGACCTGAGTTTGAGCAAACTTCAGGAGATAGTGAAGGACAGGAAGCCTGGCATGCTTCAGTCCATGGGGTCACAAAGAGTCAGACACGACTTAGAGAGTGAGTCAGATGCGATTTAGTGACTGAATAACAACAACAAAGAAAACAAACTGACTATTTTTCAAGGAACATCTGGTATGTAAATAATAAAGACTACATTCAGACAAATTGATTTGGGTAGGTGTCAATTATTTGGATAATTATTGCAAATACAGCTACTGAGAAATATGAAGACTTCTGGCCAGGATTGTGCATATTGTTAGCATTAGTTAAACTAACCAACTAACTAACTAGCTGATGCTTATTCTGCGGCAAAATGTATTCTTTGGTCTGAATTATCTTACAGCATCCCACAATGAGTATTGCCAAATGTCAGCTCGGGCATGGACTATAAAAAACTTAGTTTTGTCTCATGGCCAATCTCTCTAGTATAGAAACTCAACTGTTGCATATATATATATATATATACAAATTGATACATTGCTGTGGTGAATGAAAGATTCCTCAGGATTATTATATATTTGGTAGATAAAATCAATGACAAAAAATGACAGATAATTAAAGATGGGCTCATGGAATACCCTTCCTTTAAAATCAACAGACATAAATCTTTTGAGATATTATCCATAGTTATCTTTGGAAATTTTGAATTAAAAAACCCTGCAGAATTAAGGAATATAAATTGGTGCAACTGGTGCACAATAATGCTGCTGACTTTTGCAGATGCCTATATTAGGATAATTAGCCAAGTCAAAGTAGCCAGAGAGAGACAGAAAGAGAGAGACTAAGAGAGAACTTTTAGGCTCCTGTCACTAAGTTTCAGAGAAGCTGAGCCAACATCGATTTCTGACTTTCACCACCCCCTCTCTTCCTTCTATCTCTTTCTCCCTTACTTCTCAGTATGTTTGTTTTTATCAGCATAGAAACAAGATGTCCCCGGTGGCTCTGCAGACCCTTATTAATCATCATTTTAGAAGGAGAAAGAAACTTTTTCCTCTGACATACATTATCATTCCCCATCTTCAGGACTCTGAAAAAGGGCAGGGGATGGAGGTGGGTCTCCTGACGACAGGTCCATGGCAGGTGGGGAGGAAGTATGAAGCCAAAGAAAGAGAAGCGCAGGTGAGGCAAAAAAGGAACAGATGCCTCCCGCAACTGCTGAACTATTTACAAACAAAATCTATTTAACCTCTTTCTTGGGAAGATTCCCATTTTTTTAAACTCAAAATACATCAGAGTGGCAAAGATAATCCTTTTAAAGATAGGAAGGTCATAAGAGAGTAAAAATTAAAACAATACAGTAAAATGAATAAAGATAGGAAGTCCAGATAGTATTGATGTTTTATAATTAAAGTAAATGCTGTCACATAATAAAAATATTAGGTGTTGGATGTATTCCGGCCTTCCAAGCTGAGCTTTTAAAAATGGTAGTAGTAGCCAGGTACATTAGCATCCTTAAAAGCTTCGGGGCAAAATAAACAATCTGGGTATGTTTTCTGGCTCCAAAGTTTACTCCTGTGCTTGTTACTGGAGTTTTTCATTTCTTTCTTTTTTATTACTTGAGCAAGTAATACATTGCCTGGATTTCTTTGGATTTTCCTATGTTCACGTGTCAAATGGGGCTAATTACTCTTTTCTTGGATGGTCGATGCAAGGATTAAAGAGATGATGCGCATAAAGCAGGCATCACATGGTAGATCCTCAATAAATGGTAGTTTTCCAGCACGACGTGCACACTCAAAGTCAAATTGATTCCCCTTTCCCCTTATTAGCCATTTTCCACAGTTGACATTATACAGTACAAATGGAAGCAAAAGTAGTTTGTTCAGGTAGTATGGATTAGGAGCTGAATTAATAATAAACTATATTCAGCATATTTCTGGTAATGAAAAAGACAAGCATATTAATTACACCTCATTACATGTCAGAAATCCAATTGAAAGGAAGAACAGAGCTGGACACCCACCGAGTCACAGTCATGGTAAAGCGAGCATTTTGATGGGACAGGACCTCGTGCGTCACGTTGTCCCCTCCCTGTCAGTCACCGGTGACTGTGGCCAGATGAGGCCCCCAACCACACTCAGCTGCACGGCACAGCGTTTAAACCAAAGAAAACAGCAAGGCCTTCTATGTTGACCCATTGCTTTAAAAATGAAAAATCACATGTTCCTTGCACAGTAGAGAAATGGGTTGAGTTCTTTACTCTGTAGCTTTGGATTTTGTGTTCAGTCTTTAAAGATGACATAACTTCCCTATACTTTTATTTCTCAAAAATAGATTACTGGCAGGCTGAATGTGTTTTTTTAATACCTCTGAGAAAAATTCCCTTCCACTTGTAAAATGGTAAACCTCTCTCATAAACCTATGGAAAGAGTATTTAAGGGAGAGTGTTCAATGTTTTTAGTTTTTTCTAGCTCTATCTCCTTGTGGCCCACAGTTGAGATGAAACGACAGATATGGGGTTTTCATCAGAAGAAATCATTCTAGAAACTTGATGAAAAACAGAAAAAAAACCTGAATTAATTTATACAGCCTAACATATGATCATAATTTTCTTTGCACGTGTTTATTGTTGGTGAAGTTTAGAAAAATTCATATTTTAATCTAAAGTACATTCTCATGAAATGTGCATGGTTGTGTGGGTAAATGTTTATGGGAACTTTTCAGTTTTTGCTGTTCAGCCTGCTTTCAAAATATTCAAATATATTTGGCTTTTGTAACTTCACTAATTAAAACCTAAAACAGATGGAATTATAGAAATTAGAGGGTTAGAAGTATGGTTTTAATTGGTTTACGATCTATGTGACACAGTGTGCCATTCATACTGTATAAAATATATACGAATGGCTTGAAAAAGATAGCACACCAATTAATTTTTCTTTAACTCTATCAATTAAATCTTGTTGTCTTTGTTATTTAATCCCCTTTCTGTTAGCCTGGCTCCAAACAAGTCTGATCAACCCTAATGGTGAAGATATAGGTTGTAACCTGAACCATATTGGAGAGTTTTTTTTAGGATGACTAAAGGTGGGGGAGAATCTGAATTTACCTTCTTTCTAAAGAAAACATATCAATTCAAGAAAAGCCTATAAACCTGTGTGTGGCAGCTCCATGGCGTGTTGCCTAGGTTAATGTTTCTTTTTGAAATATGTCTGCTTAATATATGTGAGCAATCACAGTCCTCTGATTTCTGGAATAGACTTGATTTCAAATATTTATTTTATCATCCCACTAAGGACTCTTGCATCTATCAGACCTCAGGTTCAGATGTTTGAGTTGGGTTGGGGAGCTATAATCTCTGTACATAGATTTTTTGGGAGATCTGTATAGGCTGCTTCCTGTGTGTCTATGTGCCTGAAGATCAAGAGTCTGGCTGAAGGTCTTCCCTGGTGGTCCAGTGGTTAAGGCTTTGCCTTCCAATGCAGAGGATGCAGGTTCGATCCCTGGTCAAGGATCTAAGATTCTGCATCCATTAAGGCCAAAAAATCAAAACAGAAAAAATATTGCAACAAATTCAATAAAGATTTTAAAAATGTTTCACATCAGAAAAATCTTAAAAAGAAGAAAAAAAAGAATCTGGTTGAAAAAAGCTCATCCCAACCTTCAAAGAGATTAATTTTAAGGCCCACAGTGAAGGCCTCAATTAAATAAACCTGCTCTATCCAGTAAAATAACATGCTATTTAAAAAAAAACAAAACACTATGCTACTTTCTTTGGGCTACTGTTGGCTAATAAAATTAAACTCCACTGCCTCTTTCAAATATCTCAATTTGCTATTTAGATGTGATTTTAAAGATACTCTTCCCCTTTGTTGCCATGGTAACAGGTTTGGGCCCTCACGAGTGACAGGAAAGTATCACAGGACTGGTTCCTGTTTGAACACACTGCTCCCTGGGTCTTGCCTTGCAGCGGGAGGACAGAGGAGGCTAGAATGACTGCTCTTCCCACAGTCAGGTAAACCCATGCATCAAGTCACACTCAGAGCTGGGGAAATCACCCACAGCAGGGACAGATTACCTCTTACAGTCACGATGGAGAACGATTCAAATTCTAGCTTTAATGATCCCAGATAGAGCCCTTCTCCTCCCCACCAATGTGACATTTTGCAGACATTTTATATATCAAGGAAATATTTAATTGAAACGTGCTTCCAAGAATGCCTACAGAGCTGGCTCTAGGAATCTTCCAACATTGCTGGGGTCAGTTAAAAGAACCGATCAACTGTTTTTAAAACTTTAAAATATTAAAAAAAAAGGTGGCGGGTAAAGAAAGTGGACAAAAAGTAATGTTAAATAGCATGGAGCATGACTAATGGCGCTAGCATGTTAAAATCATTGGGAAAATGTCCTTGGAAGACAAATGAATTTTCAGCAGAATAATTAACTTAATTAACAAATTTGCATGCATATTCATCAGGCTATTGAAGTCTTTCCAGCCCAGCTTGATGAGCGTTGGTGTAATAATTGTCTCATTTACATTCTGCAATCTACTACAATTTAGGGCATACAAAAAAAGCCGACCTCTTCCCTTTGACTTTCTTTAGAACACACGCACTCCTAATAACAGGGCCATCACCCACTCAGTGGCCTTAAGTTCTGGCCTTTTGAGAGAACCACCGCACACACCCCACTCCCTGCCTGCCCCCAGGAGAGTTGACTATGGTTTCCCCAGCCCCCCAGCCTTCCTCTTCCTTTTTCTTCTCTCTCTCTTTTTTTTTTCGTTTTGGCCCAGGTTCGCTGTTTTTGCCTCTGCTTTCTCTCCTGGGTAAATCTTGGCACCAGTTCTGACTTCAAATCTCCTGGGTCGCCAGACTGCATCATGTAAAAATTGCCATTTCCCTCTATCTCTGCAGGGCAATCTTTAAAGGCAGTAAGGTGTGACGCTCCAGACTGGCAGCTTGGCAAGATGCAGCCCATGGATACCAGCACACAGGAATCTGGACCGTTCACTCTGACAGCAGTCAGCACTGGGAACAAAAGGAACGGAGCGGGAGAAAAAGCGCAAATGTATTTTTACATATTGTAGGCATATGGCCACAAGACCAGCAGAAATATATTTAATTACCAATTGCGTACATTCACGAGAAAAACAGCGGGAAGGAAAAAAAAACTGTGTACACAGGATATTATTCTACTTTAACTTTTCACCTCATTTTTGTTGTTTGTTTGTTTTGGTTTGATTTTTTTTAGACAAAGATAAAAGGGATGTGGGTTAGAATTGCTAAGGGTTATCTGCTGTAATCCTACCAAAGGTGATATAGATTTTGTTTGATGTGCTTTTCTGAATAGCATAACTTTACATATGGAAATATAAAAGTTTTTAAAAATTACTTTAATTAGAAAATAACTTTATGAAGTATTTTGAGGGGTCTAGGGAAGCCTATGTGAAATACAACAATTAGACAATCTTACTGTCCTGTTAAAATTATACTTTGGATGTTAAACATTCATTTAGGCCTTAACAAGGAAAACACCACCTTTGAAAATTTATAGTTTTGTTTTTTCTTATAAAATCAGAACAGTTCTTAATTGCAGGCTTCTTGGCCAGCAGGCACTGTGTTAGGCAGTGGAGGGGCAAGGATGAACCAGATCTATTCCCTACACTCAAGAGGCTCATAGTCTGATGGGAGACAAATATACATATGTATGATCATACTACTAAGTTATTAAGTATATTAAAAGTATAACCAAAATTGAAAGTATATTTATATATATATAATAAAATATGTGTAATGTAATGAGGTAGACATACTGATACAGAGACCAGAGAGAACTGACTCTTACTTTAGCCAGGGAGTTACTCACCCAGGAAAGCCAGGGATGAGTTCATTAACTCCTGGAAGTTAACGAAAAGGAGCTTTTGGTCTGAGCAAGAGTGTAGATAAATGGTATCATGGTATCTGCTGATCCTGTTGATTCTGTTTCATCAGTCATCAACCTGTTGGAAAATTGTATCTGAATCAATGTGTTAGAACTTCCTGCTACCCTAATCCATAGCAGCTGCAGAGAACGGGGTTGGACAGACACTTACTGGTACCACACATACACCTTTAAATCATCTGGTTGCTGGGGGACTGGGGCTGATGGCTAGAGTTCAGAGCCAAATCCAGTGAGAGTCTGTGCCAGTGAATCACAGGCCTCCTCCGAGGAATGCTGGTGAGTGAGACTTCCAGCCGCAGTAGATGCAGCAGTCCCAGCATCGAGGAAGTGTCGGGAGACTCTGCTACATAACCAAGTTGGTAGCCAAGGACAATAGTCAGAAGAGGAATCCCAAAGATCAAGGCAGACAGACCTGATCCACCGAATTAGTGGCCAGTCCTTGAGTTTCCCAGCCCTGACTGATGATACCTGGCAGGTATGCCTCTCAGGTTGACAATTCTGAGAATCCTGTGGACGGTTCTCCTCTTGTTCTTGCTGGCCTCTGCTGGGTTTATTGGAAGGACGGATATAGAAAGGGTTCCAACCATAGGCATGTTATAGTTGTGATAAACACCAGAAGCTAGCTCCATCTTTTATGGAACAAGTTTAGTTTATTTAGAGCTTGGCCCTGGAGAGGTCAACACCTAAGAAAGAGGTGAAGCTCACTGCAAGGCTCCAAGTGGATCCCATTTGAGCACATGAGTTGTCCTAACTAAGTAACTGGTGAATTCAAATGTGCTTGGGTAGGAGTTGTTGTTCAGTCTCTAAATTATGTCCGACTCTTTGCAACCCCAAGGCCTGAAGCACGGCAGGCTTCCCTGTCCTTCATTATCTCCCAGAGTTTGCTCATATTCGCATCCATTGTGTCAAAGATGCCATCCAACCATCTTGTCCTCTGCCGGCCTCTTCTCCTCCTGCCCGCAATCTTTCCCAGCATCAGGGTCTTTTCCAATGAGTCGATTCTTTGAATCATGTGGCCAAAGTATTGGAGCTTCAGCTTCAGCATCAGTCCTTCCATTTAAATATTCAGGACTGATTTCCTTTAGGATTGACTGGTTTGATCTCCTTGCAATCCAAGTCAAGAATATTCTCCAGCACCACAGTTCAAAAGCATCAATTCTTTGGTGCTCAGCCTTCTTTATGGTCCAACTGTCACATATACATGACCACTGGAAAAAACATAGGTTTGACTAGATGGACCTTTGTTGGCAAAGTAATGTCTCTTCTTTTTAATATGCTGTTTGTCATCACTTTTCTTCCAAGAAGAAAGTATCTTATGCAGTCACTGTCTGCAGTCATTTTGGAGACCAAGAAAATAAAATCTGTCACTGTTTCTATTGTTTCCCCATCTATTTGCCATGAAGTGATGTGACTGGATTCTATGATCTAGTTTTTTGAATGTTGAGTTTTAAGCCAGCTTTTTCACTCTCCTCTTTCACCCATCAAGAGGCTCTCTACTTCTTCGCTTTCTGCCATTAGAGGGGTATCATCTGCATATCTGAGGTTGTTGATATTTCTCCTGGCAATCTTGATTCCAGCTTGTGCTTCATCCAGCCTGGCATTTCACATGATGTACTCTACATATAAGTTAAATAAGCAGAGTGACATTATACAACCTTGACATACTCCTTTCCCAGTCCATTGTTCCATGTCTAGTTCTAACTGTTGCTTCTTGACCTGCATACACATTTCTCAGGTGACAGATAAGGTGGTCTGGTATTCTATTTCTTTAAGAAGTTTCCACAGTTTGTTGTGATCCACACAGTCAAAGGCTTTAGCATAGTCAATGAAGCAGAAGTAGATATTTTTCTGGAATTCCCTTGCTTTTCGTATGATCCAATGGATGTTGGCAATTTGATCTCTGGTTCCTCTGCCTGTTCTAAATCCAGCAGGAAGTTCTCAGTTCATATACTGTTGAAGCCTACTTTGGAGGATTTTGAGCATTACCTTGCTAGCATGTGATATGAGTGCAATTGTGGGATAGTTTGAACATTTTTTGGTATTGCTCTTCTTTGAAATTGGAATGAAAATGTTAAGGTAGAAGTTAAAAATGTTGAGATCATCATGGGTTAGGAGCTTTCTGGAAATTATCTTCCTATAGCCCAAATTTAAGGTACTTTGGGAAAATAAAGAGACTGCATCAGAAGATTTCTAAAGTCTTTCATTCACTCACTCATTTATTCATCCACCCATTCATTTATTCATCAGATTTATCCAATATCTACTATGTGCCTCCTATTGTGCCACCTGTTGGAGATATGATGATGAATGAAATAGACACTGTCCCTGTCTTTCCAAGGCTTCTAGTCTAATAATGGAGAGAGGTGATCGAGCAAGCAGAGAGGACTAACTCTGTGTGAGTATTTTTAAAGATCAAGGGAGTGCTGAGTGGGAAGATCTAACCCAGAATAAAGGGACCTGGAAATTTTTCTGAAGAAAATGAGCCTAACAATTAGATGTGTTAGTCCAGAAAAGACAGTGAGGAGACCAACAAAAACCATCCATTTTGGGTTCACACCATGATCAACACTCAAATGACTCGCCCAGGGACACTGTGTAAGAGGCAGAATCGAGATCTTACAGAGCCAAAGTCTTCATTCTTGTTTACTTTGCTCTATTGTCAATATTAAAATTATTATTTAAAAGGCCCAAATGCTGGTCCCAAACACATTGGGGACCAGACCATAGATTTGGTCTGGTCAGTTGGCAACATAAGGTTTGGAGATTCAACTTTTCAACCAGTAGAAAAAGCCTAATTCAAACTATTGGGTAGTTGAGGGAGTTCAGTCTCTTACCTGTACAATACAAATGTTGTTTATACTCCAAATAACATATTCGAAACAATTTTCCTATTGTTTAAGTAAGTTACTCCACTGATTTACAATTTGGCTAAACCATGCACATTTAGTTGATTTTGTAAGCCCTAAGTGAAGTTATTAGGTTTTACAGACACCATATGATACTTTTTAAAGCTTGTAAAAATACAGTAAGGATGATACTTACTACCACAGGTCTAGAACAATGCCTTGATAAATTAGACACCTGCCTTTAAATTAATAAAATCTGTGGCACCAAATACATGTATATTTACATTTCTGTCTCCCATAAGCATATGTAATATCTTACAGGAAATGTATTTTAAAAGTTAAGATTGAAAGATTCAAAAGTTAAGATAAAGAGGAATTTCAATTTAAACAGGAATATGTATATTTTTTCTGAGCTTCCTAGAAACCAAAGCAGAAAGGGAAACATGGAAAATTGCATATTTTTCATTATCAAAGAAGAAGAAAGAACATTCTCAGGGAGAAAAAGTATTCACTAAGACACAAATTCTGAAAGCAATTTAATATAGACTTCACTTCTGAAAGAAGGAAGGAACAATTTAATGTGTTTGTAATGGAGTGGATTATAGTACAGTTTAAGAACTGTAATATGATGCACCCTTTCCTTTAAACTTATAATGGGGGAAGCATTCCTACCACTGCACTGTTAGTGGAAAATCTGAGAACCACTACACCCTGATGCACAGATCTGGGTTCAGAATGCAGCACTGATTAGTCTATTTGGTTATGTATTAATGAGGCAAACATTTGTTGATTACCTGATTTCTTCCATTCATGTTTCTAGGGCTGGAATTTAGTGATAAAAAGAGAAAAGAATCCCTTCCCACAGTTCAAATTAAAATGATTTCAGTATATTAATATAAAATTTTATAGTTTTACTTGTTTCAGTGATGTATGATGGATGACTTACAGGTTAATCAACTTACATGATGCTTTGTGAAAAAATGTTTTCATACATTACTATAACCTAAGCATCCTTATTGGGATGTTCCAGGTATAACTTTACATTCAGATTTAGACTGATATTCCTGGTTACAGAGTCTTGATATATCATGAAAGTATTGTTTGTGTGTACATTTTTCCATTAGAAAGGATATGCTTGAGAGCCTATTTCAGAACTTAGTAAGAAAAATCTGCTAGTTAATGCCACAAATGACCTTAACATACCTTCATATGTTTAAGATTTGAATGTTATACTGAGTGACACTTGGTTTAATGAACATCTTACTTTTCTTCACACCCCATAAAGTATGGCAGGACTTTTGGCAAATAGTAAGATCCTTGTGCGAGGCAATGCTAGGAAATATTAATAATTGTTCAGTGATAACCACTTGTTGGTATCTCACTGTGAAGAGTGCTAGTCATATGGTCCACTCAGGCTCTCAGGCCCTTTATTCTCCTTCCTCAGCATGCCTATTATGCACAATGGATGAAGAATCCTGCTTCTTTTCCGGTTAATTAACCCATAAGCTAATGATACTGTTCCAACTTTGGTTAATTCAGAGCAACCTCCGCCTGTCTGCTTCCTGTCTATAAGAAGGAAGTAGCTGTACACACCCACTAGTGCAGGCAGGCAACGTGCTAGGTGGGGAGGCCATCTCAACCTAGCTTGCCCATGACTTTCTTGGCTTTAGTGCTGAAAGTCCCAAGTTCTGGTAACCACCTCATATCTAGGCAAATAGGACCAGGATTGGCTACCTCAAGTGCAAGGAACCATCTGGACAAACAAAAAACAGCAAATGAGCAGCTCCATCACTGAGTAAGGGGGCATGGGTAACACTGGATGCCTTGGTTTGGATTCCCCCAAGAGTCTGTTAGTAGTAGAGAAGAATTAGGATATAGAGCAGCTGTGTGGAGCCCCAGGGCCATAAGGGTGGATCACTGCAATGAAATGCAATGTTGGCCTGCCACGGAGAGGAAAAGGAAACAGGTGGCTCAGCTTGGCTTGTGTCTTTAAAGTCAATCCAGTGTCTTTGAGTGTGGCTATGAGGCTGCTGGGACAGTTCTCCATATTCTTCAGTTCCCGTATGCAACCTTATAAGAAATCCAGTTAATGGAAAAAATCTGGGTGTCCCTGTCTACCTGACTATTTTATATGTCTGAAACATATATTTATATGTTTGAAATTGCTTCTTACCTTTCTAATTTAAGCTAAAATATTTAAATTCCATTCATATTTTTTATTCTCACAAATTTTTTGACTAGGTCTCATTTACCATGTTCTTTCTCATTATGTTGTTTTGCCTTTTAGAATTGGTTTGTTTATTTAATTTTTTCACCTTTGTGATGTATAATTGTCAAATAAAACTGTAAGGTACTTAAAGTGTAAGATATGATTATTTTATATAAGTATAAATTGTGTATTTTTACAAATTTAATAATAATTTTATTTAAAATATAAAGATTCATAGATTTAATTTATCCTTTTCAAGTCCTCCTGCCTAACAGGCCTTGGGTAAAGGGAGTAGAAGAGTGTTGGATTTAGGGAAAGATACAGGTTTAAATCTTGGCCCTGAAATTTACTGTAGATGTGCTCAGGAGCAAGTTACTCAATATCTCTGAATCTTAAACAGGGATAATAATTATTATTAATAATAATTTTATCATCATTATTGTTATTACCCCACAAGAAATAAGACTGTGAAATCCTTTCTTTGCACCCATCCCTGCCTCCACATACAGTCTATAAAAGATTGAGGTTTGTCATATTAAAAGAATAAGATCTAATAGTAAAAAGAAAAGAATAAGAGCCAAAAACATGTGAAAGGGAGAAGAGATAAGTTAAGAAAGCCTGTTATAATTAAGTTAAAACCTTACTGGCAAGCTTCTTGGAAACAAAGGCGAAACACCATAGTCATATCCTACTCTAAGAAAATAAAATATAAAATCTTGTAAAGTAATACGTATTATTTTAATTATGAGTTATTAAAGGATTCTGTCTATCAGAGACTGTGAAATGCACAGTAGAAATTTTATCATAGATAGAGAAGAGCCCCTGTGTCCTACTTCTACTGACTGCAAATTAAAAGCAATGAATGTAGGATTGTGTTGAAGGTTCCTTGAAGGCATTCTGTAGAGAGCTGAGAGAAGATAGCCCAGACATCTGTTTGCAAATAAAATGAAGAAATGCATCAGTATCAGTTCAGTTCAGTTCAGTTGCTCAGTCGTGTCCGACTCTTTGTGACCCCATGAATCGCAGCACGCCAGGCCTCCCTGTCCATCACCAACTCCCGGAGTTCACTCAGACTCACGTCCATTGAGTCGGTGATGCCATCCAGCCATCTCATCCTCTGTCGTCCCCTTCTCCTCTTGCCCCCAATCCCTCCCAGCATCAGAGTCTTTTCCAATGAGTCAACTCTTCTCATGAGGTGGCCAAAGTACTGGAGTTTCAGCTTTAGCATCATTCCTTCCAAAGAAATCCCAGGGCTGATCTCCTTCAGAATGGACTGGTTGGATCTCCTTGCAGTCCAAGGGACTCTCAAGAGTCTTCTTCAACACCACATTCAAAAGCATCAATTCTTCGGTGCTTAGTATAACCTAAAGTAATTAGAGAAATTTGTTTGCTTTATGGAACAACAGACTGGTTCCAAACAGGAAAAGGAGTTTGTCAAGGCTGTATATTGTCACCCTGCTTATTTAACTTATATGCAGAGTACATCATGAGAAACGCTGGACTGGAAGAAGCACAAACTGGAATCAAGATTGCTGGGAGAAATATCAATAACCTCAGATATGCAGATGACACCACCCTTATGGCAGAAAGTGAAGAGGAACTCAAAAGCCTCTTGATGAAAGTGAAAGTGGAGAGTGAAAAAGTTGGCTTAAAGCTCAACATTCAGAAAACGAAGATCATGGCATCTGGTCCCATCACTTCATGGGAAATCGATGGGGAAACAGTGGAAACAGTGTCAGACTTTATTTTTCCGGGCTCCAAAATCACTACAGATGGTGACTGCAGTCATGAAATTAAAAGACGCTTATTCCTTGGAAGGAAAGTTA
>NW_011489342.1:1503624-1531678 GCF_000754665.1 Bison bison bison | reverse complement strand
GCTTTTGAACTGCGGTGTTGGAGAAGACTCTTGAGAGTCCCTTGGACTGCAAGGAGATCCTACCAGTCCATTCTGAAGGAGATCAGCCCTGGGATTTCTTTGGAAGGAATGATGCTAAAGCTGAAACTCCAGTACTTTGGCCACCTCATGAGAAGAGTTGACTCATTGGAAAAGACTCTGATGCTGGGAGGGATTGGGGGCAAGAGGAGAAGGGGACGACAGAGGATGAGATGGCTGGATGGCATCACTGACTCCATGGATGTGAGTCTGAGTGAACTTCGATAGCTGGTGATGGACAGGGAGGCCTGGCGTGCTGCAATTCATGGGGTCGCAAGGAGTCAGATACGACTGAGCAACTGATCTGATCTGATGTGATGTCCTTTCTCTAATCATTTTCCAGTGTGAGTTGTCATGGTTTACCTTGATATTATACCAGCTTTTTAACTGGTCTCCTTGGTTCCAGTCTTGCCCGTCTTGACTCCTTTCTGCCCGTCTTGACTCTATATTGCAGCCCCAGCAGTATTTCTGAAACTATCATTGTGTTATCCCCGGCTTTATTTCCATAATCTATTCCTAAATTATTTCACTTTCTCAAATATACCATATATGTGCCATCCGTACCTTCTTCTTTGTCTGGGAATAGACATATCTGTTAACAAACTCTGTTTCTCCCCACCCTTCACAAAATTGCCAATACTCGTCCTCTAGAAGTCAGATCAGATGTGGCTACTTCTACCCCGACATTCTCAACCTCCTTTTCCTGAGTTAGCTTCCCCTTCTCTGTGTTCCTCAGCACACCACTACATACAATTGTTACTCTGTGTTTACTTACCTAGACCTCCCATTAGACTGAAGATGTGTTAGTCTGGAATGTCATTGTCAGAATTTCAGTGAGCTTTCAGTGTTATCAGGGCCCTGGCACATCGTAGAGGCCTCATATGATAAAGAAATGAATGTGTGAGCTGATAGAGGTCTTCAAACCAATAGTCATCGTCAAGGTCATAGCCAATGGACATTTTCCCAAACTGGGTCTCATGAAACACTGCTTCTGAGAAATATCAATAGGAGTCCTGGACTAAAGACTTCTATGATTAAGAATGTAGAAAATGTTGTATATTTTATCTCTCAAAAATCCACCATTTTTATTAGAACATTAAAGTTTTGTTATATTTTTCAATTAATACATTTTACTATTTATGTTTCTCCTACTTTGGGGGTATTTTGTGTGTATGCACACAGTACCTGCTGGAACTAATCCCAGGCAACAACACTAGCTGCACTATAGGATTTTACTTTAAGTTAAGAAATGAAGCAGGGATGCGTTTGTCTCCATGATTACTTATGTCATTCTGTAAAGGTTGAGCCAATGCAGTAAGACCTAATAGGAAAAAGAAAGGAAGGAAAAAAGAATCAGCAATAGCACAGCAAGACAAAAATGACTATTTTGCAGATAATATGAATCAACTTCAAAAAGATAAGAAAATTAAACTGGGAAAGTCTATTCAATAACAAGAAATGTAAGTGAGGTTAAGAAAGAAAATGACTATATGTATTACATAAATGGAGAAGGAAATGGCAACCCACTCCAGTATTCTTGCCTGGAGAATCCCATGGACTAGAGGAGCCTGGCAGAATACAGTCCATGGGGTTGCAAAGAGTTGGACATGGCTAAGTGACTGAGGCTTGCAACTTCTAACTACATAAACTGTGATAAGCTCAGGAAATATTATGCACAAAGAGTCCTCACTAACAAATATAACAAAATATAATGAACTAGGAATAAAATTCACATAAATATATATGATTTAAATAGTGCAAATTAAAAAATTAATATAAAGACAGTCCATAAGTCGAGAGATCTGCTATATTTCTGAATGAAATCATTCAGTGTTGTAGGACATACCAAGATATTGATTGAACATAATGTTATTTAAAAATCTCAATTTGGAACTTGATAAAGTGTTTCTAAAGTTCAGCTGGAAGATAAATGGGTAAAAATAGCCCAAAGTGTAATTAAGAGCAATTAGGGGAAACCGGCAATATTAGTTATTTAAATATATTAAAAGTTTTAAGTCTCAAAACCTTACTGTACCAAGCAAGAATAATTCAAAAGACACTAGAATAATTCAAAAGTATAATTCAAAAGAATCTATAAAACTAAAAGTCATTTTATACCTAAAGACAATGCAAAATAAAAGTAGAATCATACATAAATGTAGGATTGGGTGATGTTATTGCAAAAATTGGATAACAATTTTAAAATTAAATTTAGTTTCTCATTTCATACTATATACAATTTCCAGATGGAGTAAGGATTTAAATGGAAAGAAACAAAACACAGGAGAACCAAGAGAAAATAAAGAAATTTTGTTTGCTTTTTAATTAATAGTTGCTATTTTTTAGAGTTTTTTACAGAAAATTGCACAGAAAGTACAGGGTTTCCATATGCCCCTCCCCACTCTTCCTCTCACAGTTGTTCCTATTCATAGCATCTTGCATTGGTACATTTGTCATCATTGATGAACCCATATTGATACATTATTATTAACTAAGTCCATATAGAGTTTACATTAGGGCTCACTCTTTGTGTTGTATAGTTCTTAGGATTTTGACAAATGCTCTAAGCCATGTATCCACCATTATAGTAGAATACAGGTAGTTTCACAAAAATTCTCCCAAGCTGCATCTGTTCATCCCTCTTGATCCCCCGGAAACCACCGATTTTTTTTTTTTTACTACCTGTATAGTATTGCCTTTTCCCAGTGTGTCAATTAGTTGAAATTACACAATATGTAGCCTTTTCAGACTGACTTCTTTCATTTAACAATATAAATTTAAGATTTTCCCAAGTCTTTTCGTGATTTAAAAGCCCATTTCTTCTTACCACTAAAGAATATCCCATTTCATGGTTGTACCATAGTTTATTTCTCCACTTACCTATTGATGGACTAGATATTTTCAAAGGAATATTTGTCTTATTAAAAATAAAACACAACATTTATTGAGAGGCTACCATGGGGCAAGCCTTTTTCTTGAGTCTTGGGATTTATCAATGAGCAAAATGTGCAATGGTCTTTGTTTTTGGGAAGATTCTATGAAATGGGAGAAGACAAACACACAGAAAATAAAGAAGAGAAACAATAAATATATAAGTTTTAATATATAGAAGAATGTGGTAATTGTTATGACAAAATATAAAAAGAGTAAAAGGAATTGGGAGTTGGGGTGCTAATGGGGGCAGGCGCTTGTGGCAATTGTGAATAGGGTGTCAGAGCCCCACAAGAAGATGATGATAACACCCAGAGCTGGGGGAGGTCAGTATAAACAGATAGTCTGTAAATGTTAAACTTACTACTAATAAAAATGGCAGATTTAAGCAATGTTATAATATTTCACTTATTAAATTGGCAAAAGCTTTAAAAAGTACAGGGTCAGTTATGTTGAGGTTTCACACAGTAGGAAGACGTATTAACTTCTATAATCTTATTGATCATAGGAAATGGTACAATATGGAATTTGGAGTCTTAAAAATGTTTAAACATAGTCATCCTACATCTACAAATGCATGGTAAAAAAGTAATTGGGATGCTAACAAAATTGGTGTAAAAGTTATTTAATTCTAATTTTAAATTTGGAAATAACTACAATTTCTATAATGGAGACACAATTAGAAATTATTATGGTACGTTCAATTAATGTAATGCTATGCCATCTTTAAACATAATGAAATCATTTTTGAAGAATGTTTAATGATTTGGGAAAGTGCTTATGCATAGAAAATGTTCCAAAAGAAATATACCAAATGTTAGCAGTAGTTATAAACCTCGGGTGGTGGGATTATGGATGCTTAAAAATAACTCGTTTTTGATATTTATGTATTATGCATTATAGAATCATGCATAATACATATATGTTATAAAATACATTATTAAAAATGAAAATTACAGAAAAGTGAAAAAAATCAAAATGGTTTTGGCTTATGTCTCCTAATTCTATTTGTTGTTTTACTTTCTTCTTCTTGGGTTAATTATCGATTGTCCTTTCACTTTGTTCCTTCCTCTGTCCCTCTCTTCCTGCTTCTATCTCCTCCTCCAGCTTCTGCTGCTGCTTCTGATGTTCACCGGTCTAGCTGCTGCTGCTGCTAAGTCGCGTCAGTCGTGTCCGACTCTATGCGACCCCATAGACGGCAGCCCACCAGGCTCCTCTGTCCCTGGGATTCTCCAGGCAAGAACACTGGAGTGGGCTGCCATTGCCTTCTCCAATGCGTGAAAGTGAAAAGCGAAAGTGAAGTCGCTCACTCATGTCTGACTCTTAGCGACCCCATGGACTGCAGCCTATCAGGCTCCTCCATCCACAGGATTCTCCAGGCAATAGTACTGGAGTGGATTGCCACTGCCTTCTCCGCATGGGTCAAGAGGTATTCACATATTTTATTCCCTGCCAGCTTACACTCCTGAAAGGCAACTATAATTTTACCCACTCTCTTCACCCTTATCAGCACTTTACATATAACTTAACTTTCCTGTTTTTGCTATTCGGATCAATGAAGAGTTACATCTTGTTTTGAATTGCATTTCTCTAATTTCTAGTGAGATTGAACTTCTTTTTGTGTTCTTAGTTTGGGCTTTCCTTTCAGTGAATTTAGTTTCCAGATCCTTTGCCCATTTTCTGGGTGGGTTGTTCATTCACTTACTTCTCCCTCCCTCCCTTCTTCCCTCCCTCTTCCTTGCTGATTTGGAGGCATTCCTTACTGTTCTGGATGGCAATCCCTTTTACATTTAAGCAATTCAAATATTTTCTCTCAGTTTATGCCTTTCCTGTGAACTTTGCTATGCTATCCTCTTTAGAAGAAATTCTTGAATATTGATCCAACAGTCTTTACCTGACTCACCAAAATTTTCATGTAGACTACCACTTAGATCATCAGTTGATCTTTGCGTTTTTGTACCCATCATTTTTTCTCTCCGTTTCCATTTTTGTCATTTCCCTCTTTGTTCTATAATGAATTCTCAAGTTTGTCCTCTATATTACTTATTCAGTATGTCAATGCCAATTCTGCTATTTCTGCTTTAAGTAAGGGCTTCATTCTGCCTTTTGAAAATTTCCTTTCCATATAGCCATGTCTTACTTTAGTAAACCCTACTTTCTTCTCATCTTATTCCTTATTGTTCTATTTTATCACTAACCTTTTTACATTTCATCGCATCATCTATTGAAATAAAACATTTTTTTTGCTTATGTAAGCAAAAATGTCTAGAGTTATCGGTTTTTTCTGAGTCTTTCAGAAAGTGTTACCTTTCTCTTAATTTCCCCCTGACGTTTCAGTTTGCTCCATCCTTACCAGGGAAGCCAGTGGAAGGGTAACCCAGCCCCTGTGCTCTGACCACTTCTGTAGTGGCTAAATCTCCTTCCTGGAGTCACAGATGGAAGGTAGGTTGGTGAGCCCAGCACCTCACACGTTTCCTGTCTAGTTCTGCTCCCTCAGACAGAAATGGGATCCCCTCCTACGTCCATCGTCGGCGCTCAAGCACACGAAACAGATGGACTGCATGGAAAACTATAGCCCTGGTTTTACTGCTTCTATTTCTATCTTCTCCCAGGCCTATTTTGTTTTATTTATGGAGACTACTATGCTGGTAGCCCACAACCTAAGTCTTGTCCAGGTGTTTTCTGAAGAGTTGAAGTCTCTGGATGTAGATAGGGGCGAGGCGGGGGTGAGTGAAATGAGAAATTACCATCTGGCTGTCCTAAAAAATAACATGAGCTCCATGAAGGGCTAGATGACTAGTTTTCTGGTGAGTACCGTTGATGTATTTCTCAACTAGAATCATACAGTGGAGGAGATACAAAAGATCTTTCTTCCTTCTTTCAGGTGTACTTTTTAAATTTTGTTTTCTTAAGAAATAAAACTTACAGTGTCCCTTGTTGTGGAGTGATGCTTTTGAATCTGGTTATAGGGACATTAAAGCTAGATTCTCCTGGTATTTGGAAACAAGCTCATTGTTCTAATTTTCACGGATGCAATGAATTTTTATTGTTGTGTGTCTTTAGAGATATATTAATGAGGCATTGAGAAAGGTATCACTTCAAGTTGATTCATTTATTTAAGAAACCACAGCTTCATTTTTGTCCTGGGGCAGCAGTGATTCTGCACATAAAATTCTTGAAGACAACCTAGGACAGGTCAGGCTACTTCTCAGAGAATAACAGGCTGGAAACGACACCAAATATTGGAGCAAACCGTTCTCGATGAAAGAGAAAAATTTGCTTGAGACTTTCTGAAGTTTAATATTAATAATGTCCACCTCCACCATATAAAAAGTTTTAATATGACTTCTGCTAAAGGCATGAACTTTAGAGACATTGCATATTGAGGAATCCATTCTAGTAGATAAAAATACAGAAATGCATAAAATCTAGTTGTATAGATACAGAGTGACAGAAGAGAGAACAGAATAATGTGAACAGGATCCATAACACCTGGGGAGTGCTATATGGTTTAGCATGGTGTTCTGTGGATGTGCTTATTTGGCAGTGTTTTGTTTGGGTGCTGAAGGTCAAAGAAAAACAATAGATCTTAACAGTCTTTATTTCAACATGCGAAGTACACCTGCTGTGTATAAGGCTGCCAAATGAAATAAAACTTGCTCAGTTAAATTTGAATTTCAGATAAACAATGAATAATTTTTTTTAGTATGCCCCAAATTTACAGGATTTGCAAAAGGTGGTGTCTGAACATTTTTAGTGATTTCTTGAATATATCAAAATGTTGAGGCTGAGGAGACCAGGTAATAGAGTTTGGTGTCTTCCCCACTGTCCCCATCCTCATGGGGGAAAGGAGGGTGTGTTTTCTTCTATAAACCTCTCCTGGGAAAGGCCTGAAGAACCTGCAGCCTAGAGATAGTGGGAGCTGGTGAGACTCCCGGTATGTGCCCGGTAGACTCAAGTTAAAGGCTGGCGGGGGCCACTGGCATTGTGATGAGCAAGCAGGAGAGGGTGTACTGAGAGCAAGCTGAGCCTCCCTGGAGGGCGGGACAGAGGGGCCTGTTTCTCATGAGACTTGAGTCTCCTGGCAGGGGCTGGATCTGCAGGTTGAAAATGAACTCCACGCAGGAGGGCTTCCTTGCAGATAAGGAGACTTCGGCAGGAAGAGACCTCCCAACTGGAGGCAACAAGGACGTGCTATGAGGTGCCGTCTGGAGGAGAATTGAGGGAGGTCAAGGCTGATGCTCCCAGGAAGAACTTAATGTGGGATTTATGGATGTGTCCCAGAGAAGTAACCCTCCAAAGGCCAGGGAGCAGCACTGGAGGGCATTCATTCAATCATGTATTCATCCACTGTTTATCAATTTGTACTACACGCTCAGTAGGCACTGTTCTCTGTGCGTTGAAAACAGCAGAGAACACAGTAGACACAGACACTTGCTCTTAGGGACCAAAGAGTTGCAGACAAGAACCAAACATGGTGACTACATAACAGTAGAGTATGTTAGAAAGTAATGATGGTTATTCTCTTTTCTTAGAGCAGAGTCTGGGTCTTGGGAGTGCCAAGGGCGCTGAGGGGCAGGCATTCAATTGTGAGGTAAGTACTGATTGGAGTGCTCAGGGCTCCTAGTGGAAGTCTATCATATCTTATGCGATGTATCAAGTGAACATACATTTAGTTCATTTAAAATCACCAGGAATAGATTAATGCATATGACAGCGGTCACACATCATTCTTAAACATATTTTCAATTTGCCTAAATACAGTACAGCCATAGTGAAAAGCAAACTTCCCCAGTCAGAACTGTCATTTCTTATAGAGAAAGCCAAGTGAAAGTGACATCGCTCAGTTGTGTCCGACTCTTTGCGACCCCATGGACTGTAGCCTACCAGGCTCCTCCATCCATGGGATTTTCCAGGCAAGAGTACTGGAGTGGGGTGCCATTGCCTTCTCCAGGGGATTTTCCTGGCCCAGGGATCGAACCTGGGTCTCCTGCATTGCAGACAGGCGCTTTACCGTCTGAGCCAACAGAGACTCAAAAGAAAAAGTTGGGGAAAAAGTAAATGTCAAGCTTTCCTTTATGGTTCCTCCCCCTACCTGGCTTCTGGCTAAGATAAGGAGGAATATGAGTGGACAGAGAATGAGGATAAAGTGAAAGATTGTATTCTATTGGAAATGGAAGAGAAATAATAGAAAGAATGACCTAGAAAAGGGGGAGAGTGGCAGTAAAAAAAGACCAAAAATTATAAAGGCAGATTTGAATGAGAGTTAAACAGGAAAAAGAATATATGTAAAGTATTTAAACAGCTTTTCAGTTATTTTAGTGTATCAAAATAGTGCTTCCCTGAATATAATTCTGTGCCAAGTCTGATTTCAAAGTTAAAGAACAGTCTCAGTTCATGCATGTTACCAAAGGTCATAGCAAGATGGCTTGAAGGAGTTGGAGATCACCAGGAGAATGTGTAAATGAAATGCGGATATACCATCAACAATAATGGACTAAGTGTAGATGGAGCAACAAGGTTAGGTTTTATAATATAGGGCGACATAAAAAAAGGAAAATGATTAATAGTGTAACACCATGACAATAATTAAACACACACACAAAATAGCTACTCTATATTTTATGCAACATGACATCGACACAGATATATCGCATGTAGATTCAAAGGTTAAATAATGAATATACTAGAGTGGTAAGGAAAGGAAAGGAATTAGGAGTGGAAATGGGGGAGGAACCACATTGAATAGCCAGTGATATTGTCCCACGTTGGAGCCTGTGGGCAGTATTACTGACCATGTCTCATCAGGCAGGGCCACTGCCCATGGTGCTCCAAGGCACAAGTACTTTGTAAGTGTAGGCTGCCTCTTCTTGATTCAAATGAATCTGTAGCCTAGTGTGCTCCTCTGTAACCCCATGTATCAGTGAAAAGCAGTGAGGCATCTGGGTTGCCAATGCAATTCTCTGAAAGCAGCAGGGTGAGCCTAGAACATGGTTTTATAATACCAAAATGTATGATACGTTCGAAGTTTTCATGGTAGCTCTCTAGTGGGCATCCCTTTTTCTGGTGATCAAGGAGAAGCTGGAAGGAAGATCAGACAGGCTCTGGAAAGCCCTGCCAGACGCCTTCCATTTAGCACTTGGCAAATGCCCCACACTACGGGGACCTCTGGAGAGGATGATGGTGAGAAAATACACTGGGTTTCAGCTCCAAAGTTCCTCAGGGAACCATAAGGCCAAGATTATGTAGCTGAAGCAAAGAGCAAGAGTCAACAATTATACAGGTGTTTTTTTTTTTTTTTTCCTGGTAGTTTAGGAAGTCTAGGTAAATATTTCAAACAAAAGATATGCATTGATTGTTTTCTATGATTGAAAGAATCCTACATCAACCAAGCCTTTATCTAACCCTTTTTAAAGATGAGACTTGGTCCCTGTGTTGATAATTTCTCAGCCTCCTACTTTTCCTTCAGTGTGGAAAACCATAGCATATAGCAGTTAAATATGCAGGCTCTGAAGCCATGCTGCTTGGGTGAGACCCCCAACAAAGACTATTAGCTGAATACCATGGTAGCAGAGAAGTGACTACTTGAAAGAAAAATAATAAAAGGAGAGGTGTCTTAGTCCATTTGGGAAGGCTGCTATTATAGAACACAATAGAAAGAGTGGTGTAAAAGTAACAGAAGTTTATTTCTCACAGTTCTGGAGCCTGGGAGGTCCAAGGTGAAGATGCTGGCGGATTTAGGGTCTGGAGAGTCTGTGTTCTGGTCCACAGACAGAGCCTTCTCACTGTTCCCTCACGTGATGGAGGGGTCAAGTAAGCGCTCTGGAATCTCTCTTAGAAGCAAACTCTAGTTGAACAGTATGGGTTTGGATTTTGTGTGTTCAAATCACTTATGCACAATTTTTTTCCCCCCAATAAATACATACTGCAGTGCTACACAACCTGTGGTTGGTTGAATCCTTAGTTGTGGAACTGTTGGCACAGAGAGATAACTGTACATTTATAGGCATATTTTTGGTTTCTAATCAGTTCTCTGGACTCATTCTTTCATCTTTATTCCACTAAGTTGTGAGCAAGCCCATATAACTGCCATGTAAAACAATTCAAATCCAAGGGCTGGTTTTTCTTGATCGCAGACTTGGGTGGCAAATTACAGCTGTGAGTGTGATATTTTATTTCCCATACCAAATCCTTCCTCTTGACCTCATGTAGCTGAGTATTTCTCTAGCATCTCTCTTGATATTTGCTCCCTCTGATTTTATGTGGTCTGTTACAGTAGAGTACCTAGGAGAATGGTCTTTTAGAATTATAATTTAATTATTGAATTTAAAACAAGGTGATAAGCATGTGTGGTTCATATTCAAAAAGTGTAAAATAATAGGCAGTGAAAATTGTCTCTCTTTTCCTATTCCATCTCCTAGTTACCCATTCCCCTCTTGAAGGAAGCATGAAGCAGTATTATTGAGTTTCTTATGTATATTTAAATATATAAAGGATGCATATACAAGTAAAGAAGTCACACACACATATACACACATAAGCAGATGCACATATTCTTTGTTCTTTTTTTTACATAAATAGTAGATACCATATGCCTTCTTCTGATCTCTTATTTTCTTCCTTAACTATATATCTAGGAAATTACACCATAACAGTACATAAAATTTTTATTTTATTTCTACTTTTTAAACTGAAGTAAAATACACATGCTATGTATGTATGTTCAGTTCAGTTCAGTTCAGTGGCTCAGTCGTGTCTGACTCTTTGTGACCCCATGAATCACAGCACGCCAGGCCTCCCTGTCCATTACCAACTATCGGAGTTCACTCAAACTCACGTCCATTGAGTCGGTGATGCCATCCAGCCATCTCATCCTCTGTTATCCCCTTCTCCTCCTGCCCCCAATCCCTCCCAGCATCAGAGTCTTTTCCAATGAGTCAACTCTTCACATGAGGTGGCCAAAGTACTGGAGTTTCAGCTTCAACATTCCTTCCAAAGAATACCCAGGGCTATGATATATATGCACAAATATCATAATTATACAGTTCAGTGAATCTTAGTGTGAATGCATAAGTGCTATCAAAATTTGGATCAGGAAACAGGATATTATTGATGTAAACACACTAGAAGACCCTATTAGCGGGTATATCAATTACTGCTATCTCTTCTACCACTGTATCTGTTAGATACACTCCAAAACTAAGTGGCTTCAGACAACAGTCACTTACAATTCTGTGGGTTGGCAATTTGGGTTCAGCTCAGCTGGGAAGTTCTCTTGATCTGGATATGGCTCAGATAATCTTAAAGGGGCCACAGAGATTTATTCCTGCATCAGAAGGTGGCTGCTAGATTGCCTGGGGGCAGGTTGGCTAGAGTGTCAAGGTTTTCCTCTATGTAATCCCCAAAACAAGCCAACTGAGGCTTATTCTCCTAGTGGCAGAATTGCAACAGTAGCAGGAATAGAAGTTGCAAGATTTCTTCAGGCCTCAGCTCAGTACTATGGGCTTCCCCAATGGCTCAGCAGGTAAAGAATCTGCCTGCACACAGGAGACTTGGAGATGCCAGTTTGATCAGTGGGTTGGGCAGATCCCCTGGAGGAGGAAATGGCAACTGACTCCAGTATTCTTCCTTGGAGAATCCCAAGGACAGAAGAGCCTGGTGGGCTACAGTCCAAAGGGTTGAAAGAGTCAGATACGACTGAGCAACGAACACACACAGTCTCAATATTGATACCACTTTGTCACATTTTATTCATCAAAGAAAGTCACAAAGCCAGTCTAGTTTCCAAGGATGAGATGCAAAGGTCTTCAAATTATTGAAGCCATATATTTTACTATTTTTTACATCGGAAGATAATTGCTTTATAATAGTGTTGGTCTCTGCCAAACACCAACATGAATCAGCCATAATTATACTTGTGATCTTCCTCTTGAACCTCCTTTTCCCACCTCCTACCCCATCCCACCCATTGAGGTTGTCACAGAGCATCAATCTGAACTCCTTGCATCATACAGAAAATTTCCACTGTAAAGCTATTTCTATAATCAACCAAAACCACCATTAATAGGTTTTGCCTGCTTTTGATTTGTATATAAATGAAATCATATATTATGTACTATTTTTTGTTTTTGTTTTTTTCATTCAACATTTTCAGTTGCTGTGTGTAGCATTAATTTGTTATTTTTTATTGTTGTGTAGTATTTTTAAAGAATATACTATAGTTTATCCAATCTACTATTGCTGGACATTTGATATATTTACCTACTTTAGCTTATTATGAATAGTACCAATATAATATTTTTATCCATGTCTTTTTGGGAACACATATACACATATTCAGAAGCCATTTTCTCTGTGTAATCAAGTCCTCTGTATACTTCAGATCAATTCACAAAACAAAACAATGCAGTTTTCTCAAGTGACGAAGCAGGATTTGGCTACTAGTTAAAATGTACAGAGTAAGTTTTGTCTGGCACTGTTACTAGAGGAAGGACCCTCACACACATGGCTTCATGCTCTATAGTATTGTACCATTGGTGGTTGAGAGAATTCAGCAGAAACAATTACCTTCTCAAAGTTTTATAATTTGCCTTTTAGGGAGAAATGTGCCAGGTCAAAATGAAGACACTGAGTATTTTCTCCTCTTGCCAAAAATTTCTTGATTGGCTCTTCTTCACTCCCATCACTATTCATTACTTTTCACCAAGCACCCCTCTCTTAATGCATGTTTTCTCTAAAAAAAAAAAAAAAAAAAAAAAACCCAGGCAAGACTCTGCCAAACTTCCCTTATCTGAATGCATTATGCCTCTTATACTTTACACGTAACTCTGACAAAGGCCAGGGAGTGAGATGATGAATAAACAAATTGGCTGAAAAATCAGAGTTGTTGTAAAATTGGCAGCAGTAAGATAAGCAAGCAGCAAAAACTGGCAATGGTTAAGTAAGCAAACAGTAGTGTCAAAATGGCTGGGCTTAAACTGGCCTCAGAACTTTCTGGCTTTGTGGACAAAACCAAACAAAGGGCACTTCTTGTGGGATTTAGTCGTAAGACTCATGTCAGGGAAAGTTTCATGTGTTTCATGGCTGGCTGGGTTTTGTCATGTCTTTGCACAGGTCCTACCCACATTTTTTAATAGCACTCTCTGGTTTTGCATATGGTAAAAGTTAAAATAAATGGTGGGTCAGAGAGTCCCTGAAAGAAAGATTGTCATTCCTCATGTCAGTCACTCCATACTGGCCTCCTTGTTCTTCTTCAAGTGTACAAAGCACTTTCCCGTCTTAGTTTGAACATTTTTTTCTCTCTGCCTAAAATAACCTTCCCAAAATACTTAGAGTGTTTTTCAGTTCAGTTCAGTTCAGTCACCCAGTCATGTCCGACTCTTTGCGACCCCATGAATTGCAGCACGCCAGGCCTCCCTGTCCATCACCAGCTATCAGAGTTCACTCAAACTCATGTCCATCGAGTCAGTGATGCCATCCAGCCATCTCATCCTCTGTTGTCCCCTTCTCCTCCTGCCCCCAATCCCTCCCAGCATCAGGGTCTTTTGCAATGAGTCAACTCTTCTCATGAGGTGGCCAATGTACTGGAGTTTCAGCTTTAGCATCATTCCTTCCAAAGAAATCCCAGGGCTGATCTCCTTCAGAATGGACTGGTTGGATCTCCTTGCAGTCCAAGGGACTCTCAAGAGTCTTCTCCAACACCATAGTTCAAAAGCATCAATTCTTCGGCGCTCAGCCTTCTTCACAGTCCAACTCTCACATCCATACATGACCACAGGAAAAACCATAGCCTTGTACCCCTCATTTATTTGGGTTTCTGTTCAGAGAGGTCTTCCCTATGGCCCTTTTCTAAACTGTCTCACAAAACTTACTATCCCATTACCCCACTTATTCTTCATTGTTCTTGATTCTTGGCACTATGTTAAATGTTTATTGATGTATTTATCTGTTCACCAAACTTTCAAGTTGGGAGTCTTATCTTTATGCTTTTTTAGCACCTCTACGGTGCTACTTGAAACAATCAAGACATAGTATATTAAGTCTCTAAAGTTTCAAATGCCAAACACTGGCTTGTGAGGAAGGCACTGAACTCTTGACTACTGCATCTCAGATACATGTGGAGCCCCTTCCATGGGCCAAGAACAACTCAGGATGCTGGAAACAAGCTGCACCCCCCTTCTCTGCTTTGGTTTTCTTCATAGCACTTCTTACTTTCTAGAATGTTATGATTTATTTACTGTCTGTCTCTTTCCCTATCTCCGAGAATGTAAATTCCACTAGGGCAGATATTTTTCTCTCCTTTGTCTGCTGTCATATTCCAGAACTTAGAATTGTGCCTGGTATGGAGAAAATGCTTCAATTCAGTATGATTCAGTCACTTGGTCATGTCCGACTCTTTGTGACCCCATGGACTGCAGCACGCCAGGCTTCCCTGTCCCTCACCAACTCCTGGAGCTTGCTCAAACTCGTGTCCATCGAGTCAGTGATGCCATCCAACCATCTCATCCTCTGTCGTCCCTGTCTCCTTCTACCTTCAAGCTTTCCCAGCATCAGGGTCTTTTCCAATGAGTCAGCTCTTAGCGTCAGGTGGCCAAAGTATTGGAGTTTCAGCTTCAGCATCAATCCTTCCAATGAATACTCAGGACTGATTTCCTTTAGGATGGACTGGTTGGATTTCCTTGCAGTCCAAGGGACTCTTAAGAATCTTCTCCAACACCACATTTCAAAAGCATCAATTCTTCAGCATTCAGCTTTCTTTATAGTCCAACTCTCACATCCATACATGACTACTGGAAAAACCACAACTTTGACTAGATAGATGGACCATTATCGGCTAAGTAATGTCTCTGCTTTTTAATATGCTGTCTAGGTTGGTCATAGCTCTTCTTCTAAGGAGCAAGCATCTTTTAATTTCATGGCTGCAGTCATCATCTGCAGTGATTTTGGAGCCCAAGAAAATAAAGTCTCTCACTGTTTCCCCATCTATTTGCCATGAAGTGATGGGACCAGATGCCATGATCTTAGTTTTATGAATGCTGAGTTTTAAGCCAACTTTTTCACTTTCCTCTTTCACTTTCATCAAGAGGCTCTTTAGTTCTTCTTCACTTTCTGCCATAAAGGTGGTGTCATCTGTGTATCTGAGGTTATTGATATTTCTTCTGGCAACCTCAAGAAAACATTTGGTAAATAGTTATTGAAGAAATGAATGGGGATGAGTTGAACCTCTGTAGTTTTTACAAAAGATATTTCTCTATATTCAATAAGTTAATATTATTCCATCTGGTATATTTTGCTCATTTCTTCACAAGACTTTAATTTTTCACTTTTATACTCATTTCTTTTAGTTTTTAGCTTCTCTTCTGTTCAGAAGAAAAGAGCTCTTACCTAAAAATGTGTTTAAATTATCTTCTGATATTGTTTGTAGCTAAACCAGCTCCATTAAAACACACATGGGTGTGCGTGCACACACAAACACACACACCCCACCACCACCAAGCAATGTGTTGCAGTTTTATAGCAATCTTCGTAGTTTGTGCCAGGAAAATAACAGTCCCCTGTGGTCAGAGATTTTTTTTTAATGGTCATCTGTCATTAATATAAGGGTTTCCTGATTAGCTTTGTCAGTTTAGTATTAGATAAGGAAAAAGAAGAATGGGCTCCAATTTTAACTTATATAAAAATTAGACATTTAAATCAAATTGAATTTGTGTGTGTGTGTGTGTGTGTGTGTATATAATCAGTGGCTAGTTGTGGTTTTACCAGAAATCCCAGTATTTGGGCTTGGCAGCCTAGGAAATCTGTCCATCAAGCATATTGTTCTCTTTACAGGTCCCAAATGAGAAGTGGAGCTCCCTTTACCTTACCCTTATTTCCTTTTCTAATTTATAACATGTTTTCTTACTTCTCCATGCATTTCCCTCCAGAAACCTGGAATGCTGCCTACTTTTCAGTAAGAAAATTTATGTAGCAATGGCCTATTTCTCTTTTTGTCATGGCTGCCAAATTAGAATTCCCAAGTTGAGTTTAGAGTTTGTGAGTTTATGCATATCAATGTTTTTGCAGTTTTTTTCTATAGTCTTAGTTTTATAGTCCTTTTTATTTATTCTTTTTCAGTGATTTTAGTTACATACTAATGTAAAGTCAAAGGAAAAGACAAAGTTATAAATAAGCCAAGTGGGCTCCAAAATTACTGTGGACCATGACTGTAACCATGAAATTAAAAGATACTTGCTCCTTGGAAGAAAAGCTATGACAAACCTAGACAGTGTATTAAAAAGCAGAGACATTACTTTGCCGACCAAGGTCCATATAGTCAAAGCTATGGTTTTTCCAGTAGTCATGTATGGATGTGAGAGTTGGACCATAAAATAGGTTGAGTGCCAAAGAATTGACGCTTTCAAACTGTGGTGCTGGAGAAGACTCTTGAGAGTCCCTTGGACTGCAAGTAAATCCAACCAGTCAATCCTAAAGGAATCAGTCCTTAATATTCATTGGAAGGACTGATGATGAAGCTGAAGCTCCAATACTTTGGCCACCTTATGCAAAGAGCAGACTCATTGGAAAACACCCTGATTCTGGGAAAGATTGAAGGCAGGAGAAGGGGGTGACAGAGGATGAGATGGTTGGATGGCATCATTGACTTAATGGACATGAATTTAAGAAAATTCTGGGAGATGGCGAAGGACAGGGAAACCTGGGGTGCTGCAGTTCATGGGGACACAAACAGTAGGACACAACTAAACGAACAACAGCAACAGGAAATGATAAAATTTGAGAGTACATGTATGGGCTTGTCACTGTAATATTCACAAGGGGTGAGGAGGAGGATCCAAGCAAAATATAAGACCTTTGGTGCTCTTGAAGTGTTTACGCTAATGTTTGTTGAGTGGGACCAGTGTGAACCCAAAGAGCATGAATATGCTCTGGATCATTCATTCCCTGTCTTAGGATTTCAGAAGCTATAATGGCTGTCAGCTACTCTGAAAATGAGAAGCTTACAGCCTTTTCAAATATGAGAAGTTACTTTTCATGTCATACTTTCATACTGCTCATGGCAGGAATACTGAAGTGGTTTGCTATTCCCTTCTCCAGTGGACCACATTTTGTCAGAACTCTCCACCATGACCCGTCCACCTTGGGTGGCCCTATACGGCATGGTTCATAGTTTCATTGAGTTAGACAAGGCTGTGGTCCATGTGATTAGACTGTTTAGTTTTCTGTGATTGTGGTTTTCAGTCTGTCTGCCCTCTGATGGAGAAGGATAAAAGGCTTATGGAAGCTTCCTGATGGGAGAGACTGCCTGAGGGGGAAACTGGGTCTTGTTCTGATGGGCAGGGCCATGCTCAGTAAATCTTTAACCCAATTTTCTGTTGACAGGTGGAGCTGTGTTCCCACCCTGCTATTTATTGGGGCCAAACTATGGTGGAGGTGATGAAGATAATGGTGAAAGTGAAAAAAAATTGAAGTTGCTCAGTCATGTCCGACTCTTTGTGACCCCATGGACTGTAGCCTACCAGGCTCCTCTGTCCATGGGATTTTCCAGGCAAGAATACTGGAGTGGGTTGCCATTTCCTTCTCCAGGGGATCTTCCCAACCCAAGGATTGAACCCGAGTCTCCTGCATTGCAGGCAGATGCTTTACCCTCTGAGCCACCAGGGAAAGATCCCATGTATATACTGCTACATTCAATGCCCCTAACCCTGCAGCAGGCCACCACCAACCCATGCCTCCAGTGGGGACTTCTGGACACTCACAGGCAAGTCTGGGTCAGTCTCTTGTGGCGTCACTGCTCCTTTCTCCTGGGTCCTGGTGCACAAGGTTCTGTTTGTACCCTCTAAGAGTCTATTTCCCAGTCCTGTGTAAGTTCTGGCAGCTCTGTGGTGGGGTTAATGGCAACCTCCTTCAAGAGGGCTTATGCCATACCCAAGTTTGCTGCACTCAGAGCCCCTGCCCTGTGGCAGTCCACTGCTGACCCGTACCTCACAGGAGACCTCAAACACAGTTCTGTCTCAGTCTCTGTGGGGTCCCGGGGTCCTGGTGTGCACAAGGTTTGTCTGAGCCCTCTGAGCATCTCTGGCAGGAATGGGGTTTGATTCTAAATGTGAATTTGCCCCTCTTACCATCTTGCTGGGGATTCTCCTTTGCACTTGGACGTGGGGTATCTCCTCACAGCCGCTCTAGTGCCTACCATCTTACTGGGGTTTCTCTGATCTTGGACGTGGGGGATCTCCTCTCAGTCACTGGCCGCTCCAGCACCACAATTGTGATTGCTGGGAGAAATAGCAATAACCTCAGATATGCAGATGACATCACCCTTAGGGCACAAACTAAAGAAGAGCTAAAAAGCCTCTTGAAGAAAGTGAAAGAAGAGAGTGGAAAAGTTGGCTTAAAGCTCAACATCCAGAAAACTAAGATCATGGCATCCAGTCCCATCACTTCATGGCAAATAGATGGGGAAACAGTGGAAACAATGACCAACTTTATTTTCTTGGGCTCCAAAATCACTGCAGATGGTGACTACAGCCATGAAATTAAAAGACTCTTACTCCTTGGAAGAAAAGTTATGACCAACCTAGACAGCATATTAAAAAGCACAGACATTACTTTGCCAACAAAGTTCCGTCTAGTCAAAGCTATGGTTTTTCCAGTAGTCATGTATGGATGCGAGAGTTGAACCATAAGGAAAGCTGAGCACTGAAGAACTGATGCTTTTGAACTGTGGTGTTGGAGAAGACTCTTGAGAGTCCCTTGGACTGCAAGGAGATCCAATCAGTCCATTCTAAAGGAAATCAGTCCTGAATATTCATTGGAAGGACTAATGTTGAAGGTGAAACTCCAATACTTTGGCCACCTCATGCTAAGAGCTGACTCATTGGAAAAGCCCCTGATGCTGGGAAAGATTGAGGGCAGGAGGAGAAGGGGATGACAGAGGATGAGATGGTTGGATGAAATCACCAGCTCAATGGACATGAGTTTGTGTAAACTTTGGGAGCTGGTGACAGACAGGGAGGCCTGGTATGCTGCAGTCCATAAGGTTGCAAAAAGTCGGACATGACTGAGTGACTGAACTGAACTGACTTGTCATATCAAAAGATGTTGGAGACTCTGTACTAGTCAGCATAGGCTAGGGTAAGTGATAACAAACAACTTTAAAATGTTAACAGCTTACAGCCACCAATTTTATTTCTGGATCAAGTCCTCCAGAAAGATCATCCTGAATCCATGAAGGCCTCTGATCATCACAATCACCCGGGCTGACAGGCTGATAGCGCAGCCATCATCTCTGATTACAGAAGCAGAGGGAAGAGTAGAGCTGTGCAGGGTGTCCCACTGGCCATTAAAGCCTGGTTCAGAAGTGACAATCATTATTTCCTTTCATTCACTAGAACTAGTCATATGCCACCACAAGATTTGCAAACCTAGTATGGGCTGAGAAGGAGAGAACTGGAAATATTGGTAAATGGCACTAATGATTGCCACAGATGTTCCTGTACAATAAGGTTGTCAATTTTTAGTATTTGTTGTTTGTGAAAATACATAATGATAAAAAGTTGCTATGCATTTGAGTAACACTTTAAAATTAATTTGTATTACATTAATCTTATTAATATCTAAGGAAATGTAGTAAGACTGAGACACTTTTATCTAAGAGTTAGGCTAAGAACAAATAGCATTAATACCAAGATTATTTCTAGGGAGAGAATTCTCTTTGGGAAAAGAGCCTGATATATATGTGGGGGCAATGGTGGGAATGTGGAGGTCAGGAGAATAGGTTGGCGTGAGAAGTTTGGAGTTCTGGGAGGCAATACAAGAGGATGAAAAGAAGGAGGGATGTAGGAAAGAAGGCAGAGGTGGAGGGGTAGGCTAGCAAATGGGGAAATGGATTTGTTCCCTGGAACGACTCTTTCCCTTGGACCTTCATCCACTCATCCACAAATTTCAATAGTTTAATAAACTCAGAAATGCATTCTGTGAGGGAATTTTGGTTGCGAACGTTGAAGAAAGAAGTTTCATGCTGGATTGAAGCCTTAAACATCTTAGACAGTTAGGATGCAGAAGAGGACTAGAGAATGCAACCTGCTCAGAAGTTTGTAGAAGTCTTAGAGAGAGCTCTAGGTGGCCTGGCCAATTTTACTTCTTGAAGTTTTCTGGCTGACATTTTTGTTAGCTAATACTATTAAAGTTAATTGATACTATTTTTAAATGCACTAATCCACTTGCACCTTGATTTATTCATTTAATAATATGTGTTGCGTACAAACAAGATAATGAATAACATCATAAACAAGGTTCCTGTTACCCATAGAGATTACTGTCATTCAGGAGTGGCAGAAATTAAACAAATATGTATGGAAATAAACCTATTTATTCAGTCTAAGACAATGGTTATAGATACATGGAATCCATATGGATTATAGGGTCTGTGAGTTGAGAGCAATAGTACTAGGAGTTCAGGCTATTCTTTAACATGGAAAGAACTAAGTATAATTACAGCAAATTTAAATACTCCTCTTCTCTGAAAGTGTGCAGAGATTTCTTAATTTTTAATGCCATAAGTGATCCATGCTAGAAAGTTAGCAGAGATATTAGGGAGAATTTACATTGAGGAACTACAGAAAATATCTTAATTAGAATCAGAAGGAAGGGGAGACTCGAAAAATCATAAAATTGATTAGAGAGTTAATTAGATGAATATCTACCATTAAAAGTATCATAACCCAGATAGCATAGACTTTGAAGAACATATTGCTTCACAATCATATATCTATTCTAGGTCAAATGAAAGAACAAAAGCTTCCCAAGTCATTTTCAGAAACTAACACAATATTGATATTGAAACCTGATAAGATAAACTGAACAGGAAAACTAAAGAATGAGTGCACTTCAATGTCAATGAAATCAATTATAAGAGACTTCCCAAATGGCTCAGTGATAAAGAATTCACTTGCCAATGCAGGAGATTCAGTTAGATCTCTGGGTCGGGAAGATCCCTTGGAAGGGGAAATGGCAACCCATTCCAGTATTCTTGCTTGGGAAATCTCATGGACAGAAGAGCCTGACAGGCTACAGTCTACGGGGTCTCAAAGAGTCAGACATGACTGAGCACACACGCACACAAGCATCTATACACTTGTTCTTAGCCAAAAGGTCAAGAAGTGATCACGCAAGCAATTATAAATAAAATATTTCCAAACTAAGTAGAGCAATCCATCAGAGTAATAATAGAGTATGCTGCTGTTGCTGCTGCTGCTAAGTCGCTTCAGTCGTGTCTGACTCTGTGCGACCCCACAGACGGCAACCCACCAGGCTCCCCCATCCCTGGGATTCTCCAGGCAAGAACACTGGAGTGGGTTGCCATTTCCTTCTCCAATGTATGAAAGTGAAAAGTGAAAGTGAAGTCACTCAGTCGTGTCCAACCCTCAGCGACCCCATGGACTGTGGCCCACCAGGCTCCTCCGTCCATGGGATTTTCCAGGCAAGAGTACTGGATAGTAAGGCTTTATTCCAGAAAGAATAGCTTAGGTTAGAATATTTATTAATTCCCTTAATCAACAGATCAGAACATAAAAAAAAATCATCACCATAGATGCTTTATGTCAGCATTTAAAAATATTCAGCATCACTGATCAAAAAATTCTTAGAAAAATTAGAAATAGTGGCAAGCTTCTTTTACCTCATTAAGAATATTTAAAATCAACAATAAGACAAAAATTCTTATTTCTAGGTTGGGGCAAGTGTAATTGCAGTTTTTGCATTGTGAAATTTGCCATTTGATATTGGAGTACATTCTTAATAAATATGACTGTTATACATAATTTTAATGTGCATTTCTTGTTTTATATATATATTTGCTAATGATTTATTACTTGCTATTTAACTTATATTTATTTTAGACTCTAGAAATGATGTTAGACAAAAAGCAAATTCAAGCAATCTTTTTGTTTGAGTTCAAAATGGGTTGTAAAGCAGCAGAGACAACTTGCAACATCAGCAACGCATTTGGCCCAGGAACTGCTAACAAACATACAGGGCAGTGGTGGTTCAAGAAGTTTTACAAAGGAGATGAGAGCCTCGAAGAGGAGTTCAGTGGCTGGGCATAGGAAGTCAACAAGGACTAATTGAGAGCAGTCATCGAAGCTGATCTTCTTACAGTTACATGAGAAGCTGCTAAAGAACTCAATGTTGACCCGTCTATGATCGTTCAGCATTTGAAGCAAATTGGAAAGGTGAAAAAGCTTGATAAGTGGGTGCCTCATGAGCTAGCCAAAAAAAAAAAAATTGTTGTTTTGAAGTGTCATCTTATTCTACACAACAAGAATGAGCCATTTCTTCATTGGATTATGACATGCAATGAAAAGTAGATTTTATATGACAACTTGCAATGACCAACTCAGTGGCTGGACTGAGAAGCTCCAAAGCCAAACTTGCCCCCCCAAAAGGTCATGGTCACTGTTTAGGGGTCCACTACAGCTTTCTGAATCTTGGAGAAACCATTACATCTGAGAAGTATGCTCAGCAAATCAGTGAGATGCACCAAAAACCGTAATGTCTGCACCCAGCACTGGTCAACAGAAAGGGCCCAGTTCTTTCCCAGAACAATGCCCAACCACACTTTGCACAACCAAAGCTTTGAAAGTTGAAGGAGCTGGGCTACAAAGTTCTGCCTCATCCATCCATTCACCTGACCTATTGCCAACCTACTACAATTTCTTCAAGCATCTCAACAACTTTTTGCAGGGAAAATGCTTCCACAACCAGCAGGATTCAGAAAATGTTTTCTAAGAGTTCACTGAATCCCGAAGCACAGATCGTTATGCTACAGGAATAAACCAACTTATTTCTCATTGGCAAAAATGTGTTGATTGTAATAGTTCCTATTTTTACTAATAAAGATGTGTTTGAGCCTGTTATAACAACTTAAAATTCACAGTCTGAAACCACAATTACTTTTGCATCAACCTAACTATAGAATCCCAGGGACGGGGGAGCCTGGTGGGCTGCCGTCTCTGGATCGCACAGAGTCGGACACGACTGAAGTGACTTAGCAGCAGCAGCAACTATTATCTAACACTTTAGGGCAAGTGTAATCAATCAGTAGATATGAAATAGAAATAAGATTATTATAAGGGAGGATATAGAATACTCCTTATTTGTAGATAATGTGAACTTCTACCATGAGAATTAATGAGATCATTCTGAACCAACATATTTAAATAATACAACAAGTGAAGAAAATATCATAGTAACTTTTCTCTGAACCATCAATTTTCAGTAGAATATATATGGGGAAAATGGCCATGTTTAAAATAGTGGACTTGCAAATTACCTAGGAAAAACATGAAGAAAATATTTAAGACTTTTGTGGGGAAAATTATCTGAATTGAGTCTACTTCTCTGAGGTATAAGAAGGATTTCTTGAAACAGTCAGGGAAACCTGAATGTTAAAGACAGAAAAATCTCTCAAAACAAAGTGTGAGTTTACTGCAACATCAAATGAAACTTGCTATGAAATTTAGGGGAGTGGTATCTGGGTAGAACCAATAAAATTATTTTTAAGAAAGCGTAGAGGAATTAATAAGTGCTAGCTGTCAATAGCATTTCTGGGTTAAGCATTTTTATATATTACTTGATCCTCACAAAATTTTAAGTCTAAACTTAGGCTCATAGAGGTTAAATAATTTTCAAAGGGTTACACAGCTGAGTGGAATTGGGACTCCAACACAGTTCTGATGGCCTTATTCCAGAAGCTGAGATTTTTAATACCCATGTTATATATTGTAAGAGCAACAGCCATTTAAGTTTTTTGTGTTATGAATCATGTCTAGCCTATTTGAGGAAGAAGCAGTTTCTACTAAATAGTGTTACTCACATTCCATTTACAGATTATTCAAAAAGGGATATTCAAAGTCTTTCTTTACCTACACTTAAAATAGCAGTCTTATGGAAAGCTGTTCATGATATATGTTTAAATGAAAAAAAAAAACCCCTCAAACCCCAAAACACATTGCAGTGAAGAATGATCCACTTTAGCACAAAATATCCTTTTATATATACATATATATATATATATAGAGAGAGAGAGAGAGAGAGAGAGAGAAAGAGAGATCAAACCAGTCAATATTAAGGGAAATGAACCCTGAATAATCACTGGAAGGACTGATGCTGAAACTCCAGTATTTTGGTCATCTGATGCAAATAGCAAGTTCATTGGAAAAGTCCCTGAAGCTGCAAAAGATTGAGGGCAGAAGGAGAAGAGGGCCTCAGAGAATGAGATGGCTGGATGGCATCACTGAAGTAACGGACATGAACTCGGGCAAACTGGGAAGTGGTGAGCGACAGGGAGGCCGGGACTGCTGCAGTCCATGGGGTTGCAAAAGTCGGACATGACTGGGCCACTGAACAACAACAACAACCAAATGTATATATTCCTTTTATATAAATGACACGATATTATTATCCTAAAACATTAACAAAGACTAACTCAGAATAAGTTTTCTTCTTTTTGTCTGTATTTTTTATAGTCAGTTCTTTAAAAAAGTTGTAACATTTCCCAAAACAAAACAAATAAACACCCACCACCCACAAACCCCAGCTTTTTTAAATGGAAGAATTCAGGGAACTAAATTCATTCACTAATCCAGATTCACAATGATCAATAGTCAGCATTTTTTACCTTCAGTCTAAAAATAGTAGTATTAATAGAGTTATTCTGGGGGTTTTATTTGTGAAAACTGTCAAGTCCAATTAGCTTGATCTTTACCCATTACCTAAGTGTAAGGTGAAAATAAATAACAATTTTAGTATGGTAATCAGGTGAAATTATACTGTGTGTTTATTTTATAAATGGGTCTCATCATTTTCCAAGGCAGTTATCACAAATCCTGGGTTTTGTGCTAACATCAGAATGTGGTCCTGTGATCCCTGGTTTCCGAGCCCCTCCCTTTTCCCCTTTGCAGTGCCTGCTGGCTGCTGCACCCAGGGACATTGGATCGCTCCACTAATAAGCAGCATCCCTCTCACAGTCATGTTCTGCTTGGTTGTCTGCGGATGTCCAATGACTCTTGTTCTCACCCTGCCATTCTACATGTTAACATGTATCTTAGCAAGACCTTAAATACTGACTTTCTAGCAGCCGCATTTCAGCTTGCACTCAGTGCTTCCTTTTTGTTTGTTAGATATAAAACCGAGCAAATGGGACTGAGGGACTCTGGCACAGCTCCAAATCAGAGTGAAACGCATCCCGAATTGGCCCTTTGCCCAAAGGTATAATTTTCAGCTGTGAGTTGCCGTTAATTTTGAAAATCATTTTTGTAGCTTCAGATTTTTCAGAGGAGTAGAAGCATTGTGTCTGCTCTCCAGGCAACCAACACTCAAAAACCAAACCAAAATCACAGTGTTTTGCCTTCTCTGCATCAGATAAGAAAGACTTCTTTAGCTGAAGGATTCAACAGCATTCAAGAGTAAATTACATAAGTATCTTGTGCTTGCCAGCCATACACACCTCAGTAATGTGCACATTTCTTTAGGTTATTTCGTCTTTAAACAGATCATTCTTTTAAGTTTGATACCTGAGGTATTTTAAAACTGTATTTCTTGCCTTTATACACAGTAAAATTACTTAACATCAGTTTCAGTTATGTTAGTGTAAATAACAAATTATTCTGTGATTAAGGATAATAATTGACAATGCATGTATATAATAAACATGAATGCCAGTGTGTATAAAATAGCTACAATATGCTAATACTATAGAGCATAGGGACTTGCCAAACAGCAAGTTGATATTTATTTCTTTTGTTCTATGGATAATATCTTCTAACATGTCTTAAACTCCATCAGGCATGAATTTGTTGTCCTACTCAATGGAGATCTTTCTTTCTTTGAAAAGATCATGACTGTAAGAACTTGAAGAATTTTTGTAGCTGCCATTTTGCTTTTTGTATCTGTTAGAAGTAAGATGTGTTATTTTTCTATTTTAACAAGTGCAGCTTACAAAGTGCAGGTTTAAAAAAAATCTATTGAATGACATCACCTAATCTTCTGTATCTTTTACCTCCCAAATTGAAAACTAAATGCACAAAAAATAAAAAGAATTGTATGCTATTCCTTATCATTAGTTCTGTGACAAATATAAACCACCGTCTTTGGAATCAGACACGCCTGATTTTCTAATACTCCAGTAAAAGAATTAAACCTGTGCAGAAGATATCAGTCACTGCCAACAATCTGACTCTTATTCTCTTTTTGAAACAAGTTTCAATTTCCTTAACTAAAACCATAAGGAATTATGCCTTTTTTTAAGACTGTTGTGAGGAATCAGGAGATGATATGTGAATAGATTTAGCACAGGGCCTGACAAAATTTAAGAGTTTTATTACTCTGTGTGTGTGTGTAGATGTGTTGTTTTAGATTATGAAATGACTTTAAGTGTATTATATAAAATAAAAAATAAAAGTAGAAAAAAAGATCAACATTACTACACCATCCAGTTTTTTGCTGGCCTTTTTCCTACCATTGTTTTTGTAGCTGAAGTAATACTCACTATAAAATTTTAGATTCTGCCTTAATTCAATGTACTTTATAACACCAACATTTTCTCATGTTATTACAAGCTCCTCATAAACATCAGTTTTAGTATCTGCATAGTATTCCATCATGTTGGTTGTTAACATTTTCCTATCACCAGATAGGTTATTTCCGATGCCTTGTATTGTGAATAGTGCCATGATAAACACCTTTGCTTCTAACTTTTGTATTTCAGATTATTCCTTCAGTATAGATTGTATTTATCTGTACTTTGATCCATGTTTCTACCTTTTCTGTCTTCATGTGATTAGTTTTTCTATGATTCCATTTTGTCTCTTTTATTAGCTCAGTAAGGCTTCCCTGGTGTCTCAGTGATAAAGAATCTGCCTGTCAATGCAGGGGACACCAGAGATGTAGGTTGGATCCCTGGGTTGGGAAGATTCCCTGGAGAAGAAAATGGCAACCCACTCCAGTATTCTTGCCTGGGAAATCCCATGGACAGCAGAGCCTGGAGGGCTACAGTCTATGGGGTCGTGAAGGAGTCAGACAGACTTAGCAACTAAACAACAAAAAATAGTACTCTGAATTGGCCTGCAGTAAAACTCTGCAAAGGATTGGATGGTATAAACCCAACCCACCACTGCTACTCCTACTGCTACTTCTCTTCCTCCTTCTTCTTTTTAAATATCCATTTTTAATTGAAAAGTGTTCCATGTGTGTTCAGTAAAAAGCATTTAATCAACATGAAAAGTTCAAAGACACACCTCAAAACCCACTACCCAGAAATCACGTGTTAATATTTGAACGTCACTCAGAATTTCTCTAAGGACACACAGAATAATGAGTAGAAATAATTTTATAGCATTTTTGTTATCTAGCCATGTAAGTATTGTATATTATATAAGTATATCATTATATGACAATATAAATGTTGTAATATAAATATTATCAGATTTTTAAAAAGTGTAAACAATTAATTTCAGCAATTTGAAATTAAACTGGTGTGTGCTCTGAAAAACTCTGACATATGTTCCTAGGTCCTTCTCATATGCGCTTTCCATCTCAGCCTAGGGAGTATGGACATAATTGTGGATGCCCTGTTTCATGCTGCTCTGAATTCTTGGATATACATAAATAGTTCCTTATTATTATAGATAATCTGAGTATATTTTCCATAACCTAAGAGCATGGGAAATGAACCTAACTTACTATACCTATTTGTCTTTGTTAAACCCTATCTAGCCACTTTTGTGTAGTTTTCTTAAACAAGAAGTAGTCATTCATGATTTATCAGTTCAGTTCAGTTGAGTAGCTCAGTCGTGTTCGACTCTTTGCGACCCCATGAATCGCAGCACGCCAGGCCACCCTGTCCGTCACCAACTCCTGGAGTTCACTCAAACTCATGTCCATCAAGTTGGTGATGCCATCCAGCCATCTCATCCTCTGTTGTCCCCTTCTCCTCCTGCCCCCAATCCCTCCCAGCATCAGGGTCTTTTCCAATGAATCAACTCTTTGCATGAGGTGGCCAAAGTACTGGAGT